>NW_008238347.1:756194-774376 GCF_000691975.1 Corvus brachyrhynchos
GGCGTGTGAGCCCTCGCTGGGTGCGATGGCTGAGCCCTGCTGCCTGCCGTGCCTCCATAAACCTTCGTGTGCTCATGGGACCCGCGGGGACACTGATCCCACAGCAGGGCACGGCCCCACAGCGGGCTCTGAAGGCGCCTTTCAGTCAGGGGGTCGGTGTGGCGGGGCTTGTGTTAGCAGATGTGGAGATAACATTGTGTGTCTTCAGCTGCCGCCTCCCTTTGACTGTTTTTCCGTAGTCCTAAGTGATTTAAGTGTCAGCACCCACTCTCGGTTCTCCTCTCAGATATTTGCTTATCTCTTGCTGAGACCCATATCAAATAATCTCCTTTCTCTTAAGGTACAACTTACCTGAGAAGTACAACTCACAAGCCCATCGGCAGCAAACTGCTGCACTCAGGCCTGCTGATCTGGTGATGTGCCTGGAGCAGGTGAAGGAAGGGTGTGGGAATACTCCTACACGAAGCTTTTCCATTGTTGAACGAGATAAAGAGTGGCTTTGCCTAAATGGCATGTTCAGCTTCATCAGTGTCCTGCTCAGCTGATGTATGTGATGGAAAAGCTGGACTGTGGGAGCTCCTGAAATGGGCAACCAGGGCACCTTTTGGTTTTTCAGGGAGCATGAGTGACCTGAGTGCAGTGCACCTAGAATGAGAAAGCTGATGTTTCCAGCTTTAGAGTGAGCACACCTTCAGCTTGTCTTTTGGTTTTTGTGGCTGTGTCCTTAACACTACAGAGTATTTCTAAGAATGTATTTATTTAAGTGTCAGTTGAATGAGTTACTGCCTGGGAAAAGGACTTTCATTCTCTTGCAGTTATACATCATCCTTGCACACTGACAAACGCCCTGGTAAAACATAACTAAGCCCTTGTGTAGCTCAGGTGTGAGCACTCAGCGGGCTTCCTGATAATCATGGGAAATGGGTTACTTCATAAAAGGTAACTCTTCTCTGACTGGTGGTTAGCTGGCAGTTGCTGGAGTAACCCAAGAATGCCAGAAGCCTTTTCTTTCACACTCTGCCAATACCTCTGAGCTTGAATTTGTAGACATGGAGCTCTGACATTGTTGAACAACCTTGATTTGTGGCTGCTGAGCTGATACTGCTTGGAGTGTTTCTGCAGCTGGGGGTTCTCTGCAGGCTTTTCATCCTCTGGAGTCCTCCTGGTGATGGCACTTGTCAAAGAACTGCTTTGCTTCTGTGTAGTACCAGCAGCACGTGTTTGGGGAGTTACCTGTGGAACCGACTGCAGATATGTGCAGTGGTTCAGAGCTGTAGTAGCTGCACGTCAGTTTAGTCCATCTAACTTGTCTCAAGTGGGAGAAGTTTTCCTAAGTAAAGCTGGAGTCTGTTTCCAGCCTCCTCTGTGGGGGTTGAATCTTGCAAGGTTTCAACCACATGTTAGGATCACACCCAGGCATTTATCTGAGCGAGTGCCATTCAAAGAGCCTTGCAAAACCCAGGGGCAGGAGGAAGTTGTTGTGCATGCTGACACAGCCTCCTTAGCTGGTTTAGTTTGGAAGCATCAAGTCACATTTCTGAAGTTTTAAATTAGGAAATCTGGTGAGTCTTTACACAAAAAAAAAAAAAACCAGAGGGAGGAGGCTTGCTCAGGTTTTTATTATTGGTTTTAAAAAAATAATAGCATAAGCTTCAGTTACCAGCGTAAGATCACTTTTTAGAGAAGTAGCGCAGTCCATGGCGTGCAGAGCTGACTTCTTATTTGCTTCCTTGACAGACTTTAGTTCAGAGTCTGCATTTGGGAATGAGAGCAGGAAAAGAACAACTGCTCTCTGCAGGCCAGTTAATGGTTTGGGTGGATGAGGCTGTTGAGATTCCTCAAGACTAAAATGAAAGGAATGACACAGCAAGATGTCCTATAGGATAGCTCTTAAAGCTGGAGTGCACACCAGGATCTTGCTGTGGCTTAGAAGTTTGTGTGCTGTCTAACAAAGGGCTGTTGCCGGTCTTGACAACAGTGAGTTTAATCCAATATAAATCTCTAACGTAATCTCTGCCCATCAAATCAGGCATATGGAACTAGAGGGAAAACTCAACCAATTACACAGGAAGCTTGGTACAAGGCCTGACTGCTGCTGAAGTGGACAGGCCACGAGAGGCAGACAGTCCAGTTCTAGAATAATCCTTTTCTAGGTTGGTAGCGGGTTTGGATCACGTTTATTCCTCCGGTGTAAACAAACACTTGATTTGTAATCAGACTAAACAAGGGCCTGGAGAGACAGGACAAGAGGGAATGGCTTTGAACTGAGAGATAGGGAGATTATAGATTAGATATTAGGGATAAATCCTTCCCTGTGAGGGTGGGGAGGCCCTGGCACAGGGTGCCCAGAGCAGCTGTGGCTGCTGCTGGATCCCTGGAAGTGTCCAAGGCCAGGTTGGATGGGGCTTGGAGCAGCCTGGGAGAGTGGAAGGTGTCCCTGCCCATGGCAGGGGGTGGCACTGGATGGTCTATAAGGTCTGCCCGTGGCGGGGGGTGGCACGGGATGGTCGTGAATGTCCCTTCCAACCCAAACCCGCCTGTGATCAGTTTGATTAGAAGGTTTAAAACCCAATGTTAGCAGTGAAATCTCATTAGGGCTGGATTCAGCTAATGCAGCTTCTGCTTTTCTAAGGCTCCGCATTAGTCACTGTCTCTAATTAGATATTAAGCATAAGTTTTCCATGTGCGTGAGTAAACTTGCTCACAAGGGAGGATATCATTTCTTCCTGGTCCTAATTTCCCTAATGTGCATGGCCTGTGGCTCTTATTCAGAGAAACTGCATGTCATCCTGGGATCGCATCTGGAATTGTCGGCTCCTGATCCGAGCCCTGGAAATGCCCATTATTTACAGACTCTGCAGGACCTTGTGGTGTTTGCAGCTCGTGGCCGTTCCCGGGCAGTTGGAGTTGGGAGCTGTGGCCGTGCTGCTGTGGGGAGCACGGGAGGCCAGGGGGCTGCTCCGGCTGTGTGACGCAACTGAAACATGACTCAAGTAAACTGACTCTGCTCCCGGCATGGCAGCGCGTGCTGCCGGAGAATGGGGCACTTGTGCAGCCTCAACAGCGTATTTCATGGAAGAGTGGCGTGTCCTGGGGTTTCTTTAGAAGTTTTGCTTGACGCCTGGTAGGTTGATCCTTGATCCAGGTGTGTGGCACTGGAACACTGAAGCTCATTAGCCTGGTAGCAAGCAGAGATCTGGAGGAGTGGGAGGAAGTTGGACTTCTCTGATACAGTTATCAGGTTCAAGAGCTAAACTCAACCTGTTTGTAGTGTCAGGGTAAATAAGGTCCCTTTTTAGGATTTGTGTCAGAGCCTGAATTAGTGTAGTTTGTTTTTTAACTTTGGAATATCTGGCAAGTGTTGGAATGAGACTGTGGTTTCTAGAGAGAGGCAATTCCTGAAGAGCCTCTCAACAAAAGATTCATTTGGCCAGTTGGGAGCTGCAACTTCCTTCTGTTCTTGTGACTGTTATAAGTAACTTTGACTTGAAGAAGCCACACCAGAGAAGTGCAGAAAAATACTGCTCTAAAGAGCTTCCCTGCTGTTTTAGTGCCTTTTGAACCACCCAGGTAGGCTATAAACCCCATGTGTTGTCACTTCATACACACCATAGCTAAGGGAGAAGGGTGATAAAATTCCAAGTGTTTCTTAATGGCAGGAGTCTCTTGAAATGCATTGCATCACTTCATTACCTAATAAAGCTCCTGGGAGGTGTCTCAGACCCTTTCTTTGAGGTCCTGCTTGCTGTACCCCAGCTGGGCTGAAACAGGTGACTGAAATCAGAATCTACTTTTTCCATCTTGGTCCTGAGTTCCTGTAGAGCACTTTGTAAGCAATGGCAGAGCTTTAAGTGATAACACCTGGATAAAGACACTTTCTTGACTATCAAAAACATGAAATGTCCTGAGCTCTTACATGACTGACTTCTAGACAGACATATGCCTTTTTTATGGTAGATATTTGCTAAGCAGTCCATGTCCTTTTAAATACTCAGTTAAAGTCAGGGTTGGAGAAATAAAAATGCCTTTTCTTGTCATATACCACTGTTTTGATTTCTGCAGCAATCATTCCTGGAAGTGCTGTTGGGAAGCCTTTCTGGGATTGAAGCTTCTAAACTGGAGTTCAGGCTTCTGATCATGATCACAAGTAGCTGGAACACTGAAGTATTTCCTAAAGAAGGAAGCCGGACTATAGAAAGTTGATTTGTCCATTTATGATGCACTGCTTGGTTGAGGCTTTGAGTGTTGCAGAGGAGGCTTAGTGTAGGGGTAGCTTGATATAATGCTAAAATTGCACTGCTTTTTAAATAATTTTTTAAGAAGAAATTTTGGAGACATGCAGCATTTTTTCTTAGTGCGAAAAGAAAGAAAATTTTAGGGATGAACAGCAGGGTTTAATGTAATACTCTGATCCAGGTGGATTGGGAGTGTCCTGGCTGGATTCCATACTCCAGTGGTGTTGTCTTCTAGTTGGTTAAGCTTGTTTGTGATCTCATCTAGCTGGATGAAAAGTATTATGATTAAAGATAAAACAATCTTTGCTGTGTAGTAACAAACTCTGTATGAAGAAATTGGTCCTATAACAGTAGTGAATCATGTCAGCTTTATGACATGCAAACTAAAGGCTGCCCTGACCTTTTCTGATGATAAAAAGAATGTCCTTGTGCAGGCTGTGGAGTCACAAGCTGCTTAGGGGGCTTGGTGCTGACAGTCTGGTGAGAGTTGTACAAGGCCAGGCTGGATGGGGCTTAGAGCAACCGGGTGCAGTGGAAGGTGCCCCTGCCTATGGCAGGGCGTGACACTGGATGGTCTTTGAGGTTCCTCCCAGTTGAAACCACTCTATCATTCTGTAACTCCCTGCAATTTGAGTTTCTGGCTGTAGCTTATGGTTATGGAGAAGCAGAATGTGGTTTTGTTTGGGTTAGGTTTCTTTGACTCAAGACAGCTGGAAATGATAGGTTTAATAAGCTTGTTGTAATATGAATTAAATTATAAAAGAGACTAAACTCACTTTGTGCGCTTCTGGAATGTCAGGTGATGGCGAGTTAAACACTTGTCCTAAGTTTTGCTCTGGGAAATGAACTGTACCTGTAGCTGGCTTGTTCAGAAATGCTGCAGTCTGTGAGTTAGTGCTGGTACTGATACAAGGTGAGCTGAACCCAAACTGATTCATGGGATAAAGTCCCTTAGTTCAGTCTGGAAGCAGTTTTGCTGCGCTGAATAATCCTTATCCAACATAAATACTCATCCAGGTAAATGTGTTCATGCTGCACTAAAATCACATATTTGGGTTCTCCAGGAGCTCTGAGTATCTAGAAGGAAGCATCTCTTAAAACAGGAAGCTTAAGGATCAATCCTGTGCATTCTTTGTGCATGTGGCCTCTGAAATTGTCTCTGTTTAGTCTCCCTGTCCCTTACCTCCCACACGGGCTGGAGTTAACTTTGGTGACCTTCGGCTTGTGCTGGTGCTGTGTGGTCTGTGTGACCTCGGGGCTGAGGCTTCCTTTAGAATCCCTGCTGGGACAGCTCCTGCCCTTCCAGGAGCCTTGCAGGGAGTTCAGGGTCTGCCTGGTGGGATGGGCACCAGTGCTGAAAACAAGGCATTGCTGGGTTTGTCAGCAGCTACTCCTGCTGTCCTTGATGAGTGTTTGAGCAATGCTGCTGTGTGTGACAACAGCCAAAGGGTTTCCCATCGGGAATTGAAAATATTGCTGAGCATATCAAACTTGTTTTAAAGCTGGTGTTTTAGGAGGAGAAAGCATCTTATTGTGAGCACACAGTGACAGCACCAAGTACTCTGCTCTGGCAGGGAAGGCTGGTTCGAAGAGAAGTGCCTGCTAGTAAAAGTATATTCCTTTTGTTCTGCTCTTTGAGTAGCTTTTGCATATGAATACTCTAAGTTGAAGCTGAATTCCTGGCTTTTTTCCTCTGAGGAGGTAGTAAACAAAAGCCCTCTAAATTCTGAGTTTAGAGAACTGTTTCTGGGCCAAGACAGTTGAATGTGGTAGCAGAATCCATCAAGGGAGAACACTGTCTGCTGCTAAAATCCTTTACAATTGTTTTAACCAATTTTTGACCTGTCTTAAAAGAGAAGGTGAGTGCCAGTAGCTTTTTTTGGGCCCACTTGCCTGTGAGCAGAGGAACACCCACACTCACATCAGGGGAAGGTCTCTTAAGTGAAGACCTGAGCTGACCAATATGTTCATGTCAGCTTTGGATTGTCCCTCTGCAAAGCAGAGAACAGGCAGCTGAAACTCAACTGAACCACTGCAGTTTTAAGGCTTTGAGGTTTTCAGCAAGTCAAAACAGGTTTGGGGATGTGCAGTGTGGGTAGAGAGCACTTGGGAAGGAGGAAGATGCAGCAGCTTTCCTGAAGATTCTGTAAAAGTTTCCCTGTGGTGGGTCACAGTAATTTCAACGTTACATTAAAGATGTGGCAAATGAAGTGCTGCTCCAATCTGCAGGAATCCGTATCCTAAAAGAGCAGTGGGAGAACATGAAATTGGTACTGAACACACTGCAATTAGTGGGATGACTGGCACAGTGAGTGCTGCAAGGGAGGGCTGTAAACTCTTCACAGGGATGGATGGGCAGGGGACTGTTTGAACAGTCTAGAGCTTGATGAGGGTCACAATAAGGTTGTTTATGGGTAAGAATCAGGGGGAGGCCAACAATCAGGGGGAGGCAGATACCCTGGTGGGAGTCTCTTCTAGTCCAGGATGAAGAGACACCAAAATCCTCCTTAGGCAGCTGGGAGAAGTCTCACCATGGCTAGGCCTTGTTCTCGTAGGGGTCCTCAACTTCCCACATGTCTTCTGGAAATAAACCCAGCAGGGAGGTGATGAGTCCAGGAGGTTCTTGGAATGTGTGTTCCTATTGATAAGAACAGCTCTCGAGAGAAGGATCTGGAAGGATCTGAGTGGGAATAGTTGGCACCATCTGGGGTAACACTCAGCAGCACAGAGATGGAGGCTCAGGGAGTGTTTGGGAGACGCTGGGATAGGAGCTGTGGGTGTGGGGTGTGTGGAGCAGTGTGGTAAGTGCCCCTGCAGAGGCAAGACTGGTTTGAGGAGCTGAACTGAGCTGCCTCAGCCATGGCAGCACAGCTGACCATCAGCTCTGAGCTGTGCTGGTCACTCTGGCTGTGATGGGCAGCTCAGGCACTGGCATTTCGGGCAGGAATGGACTGCTACTGGACTGGCATTTGCAGTGGGCACCCACCTTGCTAAGTTAGAAGGGGTGGAGTGGCTTCTCAAGCAGTCCTGCAGGGTCTGACCCAAGCTCCTCATGAAGCCCTGGTCCTGCTGGCCACACTGTTTCTGATACAAGCCAGGAGCTGTTGGCCTTTGTGGCCACCTGGTCAGGCTTAGTTGCTCCTTCCAGCTTGTGGGCAGTCAGGCCCTAACTCTGGGGTGGTGTCTGCTTCCGAGATCCCAAAGGGCTTTGAACCCCAGGGAACTTCTCTGGGCAGTGTCAGGGGAGAGATGCAGACTTTCCTGCTGTGATACCAAACCCTAATTAAACAACTGAATGCTTTGGGATCAACCCTAATTTTTCCAAATGCGCTTGACTGGCTGGTTCTATTACACATAATGGATGTAGTGAGCTTCATAATGGCCACGGTTCTGCCAAACAGCCAAGGGAGAAATCTGTGGTAGTGTTGAAAACTTGGCTCTCAAGCTGCTGCAGACTGAAGTGTTACAGGCAGTAAAACATCTGCCACTGGCGAACCTCTCCAGTGCACTGCTGTTTGCAGCAGTTCTGTCCCAGCTTGGAGTGATGCTGAATGTCTGCTGGAAACGGGCTCAGATACTCTGGAGTTGAATTTGCCACTGCTGAACACGTTGGATGCTGCAGCCTGGCAGGAAGCTGACCTGTCAGGTCCTTCCACTTTCCAGCCTTTAACACTCCTCAGGGAGTCACCCCATACCTGTGGGTTGGAGGCTTCCTCCACAAGAGTGATTTATTACTGCAAATGCTGGCCAAAGAGCACCTTGCATCACAGGGAGCCCTTCTGGATATTTCTAGCTCCCAGGTAACTGGGAGATCCTGACGTGTAGACCTTGGCTCCAGCAGAAGTAGGTGAATGGCTCTTTTCCTACCCTTGCCGTGGCTGTCCATCTGTTAAGCTGTGCAAAGCACTTTCCCAGGTAACTTTGCTCCCCTGGCTGCCTGGAGGCTTGAAAAATGATTTCAGTGACTGTACAAAATGAATTGTCTGACTTTACACAAGCTCCAGTACACATGGATTTAACATCCGTGACTTCTTGGCTGTAAAACCTTCAGTTGGAAGGCAAATGGTTAGAAAAAGCTTGTGATATTTTACTATGTAAACCAGCTGTGTCAGATAAGCACTAAATTTAACTTTCTCTTTTTTTTTTTTTTTTTTCCAGTCAGGTCAATTCAGTGAAGATATGATACCTACTGTGGGCTTCAACATGAGGAAAGTTACAAAGGGTAATGTTACAATAAAGGTATGTTGCCATTGTTGACTGTTTTCTGTAGCTTCTAGTTTAAAATTTACGTGTTTGCTCTGTTTTGCTTCCAGCCTTGGGACAAATATAGAAAACTGAAGAGGCTCAGCTAAATCTGTGGAGTAGTTTAAGAAGACATTTATGTTTATTTATGGAGTTTCTGAAATCTGTGTGTGATTCCCAGGTTCAAGGACTAGTTAAAGCACTGTTGTGATAATGCTGTCTGGCTTAGATCTGAGTGTTTGAGGCCCAGAGATGCCTCTTTCCTGCTCATCAGTTTGCTTAAGGGAAGGTTTGCATCAAAAGCAAACCTTTAAGTGAATACATTTTATATTCTTGTGTACCTCAGTGTGTAACCTTCATACACAGGAGTCCAGTTTGCATCTCCTGCTCTTGGGCCCCAAGCTCTGAGCAGCTGTGCAAGGGATTATTCCTGTTGTAACGTGGGAGAGGTCCAGCAGCTGCTTAAGGAGAAAGGAAAAACTGTTGTGATTTCTTGTCTTATCTTTGCCTGACATGTTTAAACACAGTGCATGGCTAAATTGTCTTTCTCCCCTTGCCTTAAGATTTGGGATATAGGAGGGCAGCCCCGATTCCGAAGCATGTGGGAGCGATATTGCAGAGGAGTTAATGCTATTGTGTAAGTGTCCTTCCTTCAGCTCTGCTTCCTTCACATGTGCTCCTCTTCTCTGGGAGCCTTCCTAACACTGCATGCCTGACTCTGTAGTTCTCCTTGTGATTCTGAACCTGTACTGCAACCACATTGACCTTTTTCACCCCTAAGTTCAGGGCTCAGGATGGGTTATTTCTTATCAGTGTCTGATCTGGAATACTAACTCCTCCCTGTCTGAACTGGGTGGCAGTGCTGTCTGACTCAAAGCATCTTCCTTCTACTCTGTTCTTAGAGAATTTTTTTTAAAAGAACCAAATTCTTTGCTCAGAAGTCCTAGCTTTGTTTAAAGCCTCGTTCAATGTTCTCAAACCTGGCAGTGTAAAGGAAAGAGTAATGTTTCTGCAGGAGCTCAGTGTCACTGACCTAACTTGAAATTCTCTTTAAAGCTACATGGTAGATGCTGCAGATCGTGACAAAATAGAAGCCTCTCGAAATGAGCTGCACAATCTTCTAGATAAGCCCCAGTTACAAGGAATCCCTGTAAGTAACGTCACCTCAAACAGCATTAAATATCTCTGAGGAATGTGCGTCACTTGAGCAACTCTGAAGTCTGCCTTGAACTCTTAATTGTAAGGCCCAACATTACTGGTCAGTATAAGCACGAACAATACCTGCCCCCAGTGCCTAAAATGGAACTGTTGACCTTCAGTGATTGTACTTCATTCAGTGCTCACAAAACATAATAAATACAACTGAAACGGTAGTTTGGAGGATTCCACAGTATGAGTTTGTGCTCTTGACTAAAGGTTAACCACAGTGTAGTACAGAAGAGTAAGTTTGGGGAATCTCAGATGAGTGTGCTGCAAATGTTCTCAGATTTATCAGCTGATGTGTTCTCGTGCTTGCTCGTTGCACAGAACAGTTTATTTTTTCCCCCTCTTTATCATTCCATTAGATTTACCAGGCAGATGCAGACTGCTCATGAGAGTCCCTTGACGTTTGTTGGTTTTCTGGTTTTCGTTAGGGTTTTTGTCTGTTTGTTTGGGGTTTTTTTAAGCAAAGCTACAGCCATTTCCTTCTCTGGATTTCAGGTTCTAGTCCTTGGAAATAAGAGAGACCTTCCTAATGCTTTGGATGAGAAACAGCTAATTGAAAAGATGTAAGTCTAACCCTTCCTAAGAAACATTTCTCTTACTCAATAAATTCATGTACATAGGGTTGTTACTAGATCAGGAAGCTCGCATTCATGAGCGGAAAATCCAGCAACAGGAGGTAACTGAGCATTGTACAGAGCAAGTTGTGTGGGGAAGGGGAAGAGGAACAGTTCAGATTGTCAGTAAGAGTCCTTGTGTCAGTGAAATGTGTGCTGAAATGTTCTCTCTTTCCTAGGAACCTTGCTGCTATTCAGGACAGAGAAATCTGCTGCTACTCTATTTCTTGCAAAGAGAAAGATAATATAGGTAACTATTAACCCAAAATGCTGAGAATTATGAACTGCTATCAGAGGATGGATTGGGAGGGATTGTAACTTCTTAAACACAAGCTTCCTGTCTTCAGGAAACCACGAACAAATCAAAGACCAATGTGTGAGTGCACTGGTTAAATTCTGCGTAACTCCTGATGGCAGTGAGGATGCCTGACTGGTGTTAGAGTTGTAGTTAGGTGTGTTAGTTAGAGTGGTGTTAGGGGTTGTAGTTACCAAAACATGTCAGTCCCTGTGAAGCCTGCTCCTTTCTTCAGTTAGTTTGCAGGAAATAGCTGTCTAGTCTATTAGCTTGGCCTAAGTGATTTTATACTTCTGTCAGGTGCTCTCACCTCTGCCTCACTTGGTGAGGATAATGAGTACTTACAGCAAGTTTTTCCTCAAGTCATTCCCTTGAAATAATCACCTTCCCTTGCTGTCTTATCAGAGCAGTTTGTGTTGTGGCATCTGCCAGTCCCTGTTCCCTGCAGCCAAACAGTGCCTTTTTCTGGCACAGAATCAAATGCTTTAGAACTTGTGGAGTTCAAAGGCAGAAACCATGTCCTGTGTAATATCTGATATTTGCCATAAGCTTTATAAGTAAACGGAGTCATCTCAGCCGAGTGAGAACAGAATTTAACGACACTTTCCATCCTTCTCCTGATGCCTTCCATGGCTGCTGTGGGATTAATACTGGTGCATTGCCAGGGTAACAGGAGTTTACTGATGAGGAAACTTCAGGGTGATGCTCCCAGGAGAAGTTCTAGAGGATACCAGGATGGCTTTATATTAAGGATTCATCTTCTTTCTAGGAAAACTAAACAGTCTGTGGAACAGCTGTGGCTTCCAAGAAGCCCCTGTCACCTTAGCATCAGTTGGAGGTTCAGACATGATGGATAGAAGCAGAGACTCCCTTCTGTGGAGATGCACACAAGGCTCCCAGCACAGCTGAGCATCACTGAGGCTCTGGGGAAGGAGCTGATGGGAGGGGAGCCAGGGCCTTTCCCTTCGTTAGGAGAGCCCCTTCCAGGCAGGGAGGAGCTTGATGCCTTGTACCAAAGGGCTAAACTGGCTTTGCTCTCATCAGGTGAGGAGCTGCAGACTGGCTGAATAGAGCAATGCTGATCTAAAGCTAATTATTGGAGCCACAGTGAAGTGCCAGATGAAGGGATGTCTTTTTCCTAGAGATGGACAGAACTGAGGAGCCAGGATGTGTGGGGCAGTGCCTGTAGTTGTCACTTCCAGGATGCTGGGCAGTTACAGGATCAAAGCACAGATAGCAAGCATCCTAAAAAATCATTCTGTTCATCTGCCCTGGGCCATCCTCTAGAGAAGGGCTTGGATATTCCTGTCCTGTGTTTGGGGACACTGGAATACCAAAGCTTTGCCACTTACACCAATACAGACACTTGAAATGGAACTTCTCTTCTCTCTCCCTGTAGATATCACGCTTCAGTGGCTTATTCAGCATTCAAAATCTAGAAGAAGCTGAAGTCTTCCTGGAATCTCCAGTACCAGTTGGCCATAATCTCAATTGTCCACTTCCCTCCATAATGAGATACTACCCAAAAATCCTGTATCAAGAATCTGCCTTTTCACGGTTCATTTCTCATGTGCACTGCTGAAGACTTGTATTCCTATTCTGTCACAAAACAACTAGAGTTGTCATGATAAAGTCAGCACAAATATTTATTTTACAACCATCTGTGGTGGGAGGGTTGTGGGGGGGGGCTTTTTAAAAGAATATCTCTACCATGTTAACTATGATGGTACACTCTGTTCTGGTTTTTCAGGGCCAGGTTTTTATATGATTTTCAGCAAGTGTTTTATTTCTAGTGTTTAGTGGCTTGAAGATGCTGATGCTTGACAGCATTAAGATTCTGTAAGATGCCACATACAGTAGTTAGAAAACATTTAAGCGTGAGTTGTGGGATACTGATTGATCTCACAAATGCATGTGATGTGTGTATGTAAGCAGAGAAATGGAAACTGTTTGCAGAGGGGAGCACAAGGCATAGATCAGCATCACTAATCTACAGCTGAGATCCTGTCACTTGAAAAAGAAAACTCTCTTGATGAATTAGGAAAGTCATGTGTTTAAAATCATTCTGTTGCTTCTGTTTAACATTTATGTGGGGGATGGGAATGGACTGTTCTGTCAAACTTTCAAAAATTGGAGTATTCCAGCATGAAAACAAATTGCTAGGATCATCAGGCTTTGTTCAAATACATTTTTCTATCTCCAGATACTCGTGGTCTCTCTCTGAAACCAGAACATGCATTCTGAGCAGCTGCATGACACCCAAATTACTGATGCTCTTGTATCGAGGCAGTTGTTGACCTTTAGCACAATCTGTGTGTAATTGTCAGTGTCTCTCTCCTGCTCCTGGAATGGCTGGGCACAGTTTCACCTGGTGCTATGGAATACCTGGGCTATTGTGACAACTCTAGACCCGCCTGCTTTCTTGATGTAACCATGTGCAAAGCCTGTCAGATGCAATGAAATGTTCTGCTGTGTCAAAGCACAAGAGAGCCAATGAATTGATCCTGTCTCTTGACTAGCTCCTGCAGCTTAGGGAAGTGTGTATAAACTCAAGATTGTAATGTTTCTGTAGCTTTACTTTCTCAATGACTTCAGCATATTTAAAGGGACAGCCTTGTTAAGACTGGTTTGTTCATCCAGCAGTGTCAGTGTAGCTACTCGTGTGTGCAGATCCATGGTGCAGCTGCTTGTGTTGCCTCACACTGTGTGTGATTCCTCACCTCTGTGTGGTTTGCATCCCGTGGGAGCCTCGGGTTGGGAACACCGTTCAGTCCCTCTCAGTTCTGAGACGCCAGTGTTAACGCAGACTGCCATGGCCTTACTGTCGTGTCCCAGCTCTGGCACTGTTGCACAGACACTACACGCTGCCTGCCTTCGGTCTGAAGCTGCATTTTAACTTTTTGTCCCCTTTCAGTTCTCTGAAGCATGATTTCAATTTATCCATACTCTGGTGCTGTAGAGGAGAGGGTGTATTAACTTGCTACTGTAGTCCTGAGTTCGCCAGAACTGCTACAGTTACTTTTATTTAGCAAACTTGCTTGTGCCTATAATAAGGAAACTAAACTAGAATGTGTGAATCTTTGTGGGGGACCAGGTCACTGTTTAGTTAACTGGCCTATAGCTAAACTTGATGTGTTTGGTGTTTATCTACTTCACTGCTTTCAGCGTTTATGGCATCCAAACACTACCAATTGTTAACCTGTGCATTACTCTCTGCATGTGAACAACTTATACAATTACTGAACTTTGTAAATACGTGAATTTTTTTATTTAGGTGGATGCATATGTTGGTTTCCTGCTCTTCAGCTTTACTCAATAAACTTATGTTTTGAGGGTTGTATTGACACTTAACTGCCTGACTTGAATTGATGTGGCTGAACTCATGGAAAAACACGATGGGATATCTGTCTGCTCTGCCAAAGATTACAGTGGGGGAAGAAAGATTGGTAAAAACCTGAGCTGATTTACATTCTGTGGTTCAGCTGTTCAGTGAAATGCTCACACAGCTACATTGGAGGCCTGGGGCTTGCTCACCTTACCTGAGCAAGCTCAGATAGTCAGTTTGAGCAGATTTCAGGGCTTTTTTATGTGTGTGAAAAGCAATGGTCAGTGAATGGTCTGAAGTAGGGGTAGCCTTCTGCAGCTCTGTTTTCAGGAGAGAAATGCATGTGACTGCAAGCTTGGTTCTTGTGTTGAGCCTAGAGTAAAACCTTTGTTTTTCTAGCACAAGTGTCAGATCTTGCAGTTCCTGATCCTTCAGTGCAAATTAAAGCAGAAGGATTCTTATCTCCGTGGGAAGTGAGGCTTTTGTTGACTGAGGTCTTGAACAAAATCTTTGCTGTGAATTTAATCTGAAGTTTCACTGACTGTTCTTCCCAAAGGTTTTTGTTGTATTAATTTTTCTTAGGACACTGATTATTTCATAGGACTGTCTGTCAGCATCTTCCAATTAATGGTAACAAATTGGATGTCTTGTTTCAGGCTTGTCTCCATGTAAGCTTTCAAACTTGCTGAGCTGTATCAGGTTAGTTTTTAGCCCTGAGTGCAGGTCTTTGAGCATCCTTCACGTGTAACTCAGCTGGTGGGAAGGACTAGTGAACTGTTAAAGATCATGTGCCTATTTCTTTGGGAGTTTCCTGCATGCAAAACCAGCTCCCTGCAGTTCACAGTCAAAGTAAGATGCCTCTGGACACAAATCTGAGAACAGTGTTAGTGCACTAAGCCTTGTTAGTCTGTTTGGTGTGATACCAGTACCAATCACAAAGCGGCTGTGGTATGAACTGGCCCACAGCTCTTTGCTTGATGTGGTATTTCAGTAACAGTTTCTGTTTCTGTGTGTAAACAGCAGGGAGAGACACAGGGCCCCCTAAGGTGTGTGTGCTCTAAAACGTACATTTGCAATGCTCCCCCAAATGCCCCCAGCTGGGTTTCACAGCTCTTCTGGTACTGCTCTTCCAGATGCCCTTGGTTACTCCTGTAGCAGAAAGGAGACCTCAGAGTGGCTGTTTGATTCCAGTGCATGGGGTTGCACTTGTTCTGTTTCTGGGCTTGAGGAACTTGCCAGATACCTCTCTGAAACAAAGGAAGTGTAGGAAGTGTTTCCTCCTCAACACCTTTCAGCCTTGGACTGAAAACATTACTCATCTGGCACATTATGTCCAAGGTTAAATGTTTTCTGTCCTAAGAAAGGTGTGGAGCCCAGGACAGGCATTAGCAGTGGTGTTTGCTGAACTTGGATGCTGTAGCTGTGTTCTAGAAATGTAATCTTACCATGATTACTTGTCTCAGGCTCTGTAGTGAGCATGGACAGTAAAAAGAGGCTGATTAAATTTCCAATTCTCTTAAAGTTGCTTTCGGGGATGCATTTTAGTTACATAAATTACTGCACTTGACATCAATAGCCATAGTCCTGAAACTCCTCTGATATAGGTCTTGACTGTTGGCATATTAAGAAAAGCAGCTCTTGTGAAAAGGCAGATACTGAGCCAGAGAGAACTCATGATGGTGAATACATGAAGTTAGACAGCACGTCCTACCTGTGTGACCTCGTGGGGTGTGGGCGTTGGGTGCTGTCCTGGGGCTTGAAATCAGCTCTCAGTCCTTGGTGGTGGCTCTGTTCAGTGTGAGTGGTCCTGGAGCATCAGTGATGAGATGAGGAATGTCTGTGCTTGCCCCCACAGCTCTGGCTGTGGGACAGTTTTCCTTGGAGTGTCCACGTCCTCCCAGCTTCAGTGTGGATGGCGGTTCCTAAAGTGCAATTACAGAGCAGGGGAGTTCTCATCACCCAGGGACAGCTGAGGGGCTGGGCAGCTGCACAGAGCAGGCCTGTCCCACCACTTGGCAACAGGAAAGATGCACAAATGTGGAGCTGTTCCATGATTCATGGAACAATAATCCAGTTTCTCAATGATTTATGTTTTCTCTTTGCATCTTGATGGAAGCAGGTTGGAAGGATTTTGGGTGCTGACATATCAAACTGCATCATCTTCACCTTCTGGTAAAAGAAAAGGCCAAAGAAATGCCTCGAACAGTCTCTCTGTTGAATCTAGGAATGTTGTGCAGGGATCTGTAATAACCTGAGATATGGCTTAGCAGGATTATGAAGCTTTTAACTTCCCTGAGGTTTCATTTGTCGTTGCCATGGCTGTGCAATGGCACGTCCTGGTTTGCTTTGTGCAGGAACTGTGCTCCCCCAGCATGCCCAGCACTGCTCCCCTGCCTTGCTCCTGCACTGACCCTGATAGTGTGGATTCCAAAAAGGGGTGGAAAGCAGGATATTCAAGCTGTGTTTCTAAGCTGACACGGACAGTGAATCGTGTTAAAGGAGAAGTGATGTGTGAGTGCCTGAGCTTCAGGGCTTTAGTTCCCAAAAAGTGAGTGCAGAACAGCTTGTCTCACCAGACCACAACCCTTCAGAGAGTGCTCTGCTGCTTTAGGGCTGCAGATGCTGGATGTTAAAGTGTCTTGGTGAAACAGAGGGGTTTTCTCTTATGTGTCACTCCAATGGCAAACACAGAATGGCACTCAGAGGGGCTTTGCACATACTCTTTAAAAGGAGAAGTGAAATACTTGATGTTTTAATTTCCCTCCCAGTGGAAGGTGGGTAAGTAGACCTTTGTGCCAGGATTAGTGCCTTTTAATTACGACATGACAGGTTTTATTCTGTTAAAGGCAACATCTATCATTGTGATAATTTTGAAGTGCTTCAATAAAGTGTTGTTGAAAACCATTTTTTTGCATATTCATCTGTAGTAGGACAACTGCTTTTATTATTGTTAGAAATATCTAAGAACCTTCATTACCTAATTGTGGGAAGCATTTGGGTAGCTTTAACTACGTAACTTCATCTGGAGAGTGACTGGAAACCTCGTGCTCAGTGGGGGCAACTTTGGGAGGTCAGGCTGTGAAATTCCCATTTCTGATTATTTTTGCTCTGGTACTGGAAGCATTGGTTGGTCTCATTTGTGTTTCTCTCTGAAAAGGCCCATTGGGTTGAAGTTTCTAAACCATATCGTTCAACAAACAGCAAATACATCAGTAGAGCAAGAAAATGTTGTGGTGTGTGAAGTTTAAAGCTGAACTTGGTTCTCACAGGTCTCAAGAGTAAGTAAACTGCTATGGTGCTTTTGTGTAATTGTGTTAACTTGGGGTCTGGATACTTCAGCCTTTGCAACAAGGAGGAATTTTCCTCATTATTTAGAGTAAATAATGAATCCCCTTCTTAGTTTGAATAACATTTAAAAGATCCATTAATTCTGCAGACTGAGGAAGGGAATTGAAAGATTGACCAAGCTAGAGGACTTTGTCCAACGTCAGTGTACAGAAGTGTGGATGGACCAGTGAGTGTGATACTTGTTCTGGTTTAGATTTATTCATTCTACTGTTTCTGTTAAAATAATTGGAAAACAAAGATCTCACGAACTACAATACAGGCTGAAGACAGATCATTATTGTCTGGT
This sequence comes from Corvus brachyrhynchos, assembly GCF_000691975.1. Classification (NCBI taxonomy): domain Eukaryota; kingdom Metazoa; phylum Chordata; class Aves; order Passeriformes; family Corvidae; genus Corvus; species Corvus brachyrhynchos. The sequence goes on from NW_008238347.1 coordinate 773,746, forward strand.
TGTCTGTCTATGCGTAGTAAGTCCTTTATTTTTTTCCCCTGTGTGGGCATTTTTCATATTCTGTGCCATTTCCTTGGAACAGATCAGGCACTTTGGTAAAAGGATGCAACACCAGAGTGAACAGGGCAGCTCAGTTCAGTGACAAGTGACCTGTTTACTCGGATGCTGTTGAGGTTGCTGGGGTAGCTCGGAGCTGGGTCTCCCCTTTACTTCCCCCAGCTGTGGTTGCTTTCTGTTCTTTCGCTTATCTTCAAGGGGTTTGGTACTGCCAGCACTGCCGGAGTGTGTTCACTTTCACACCTACACCTGGCGTTTGTCGGCTCTTCTATTGCTGCAGCTCTCCGACCCGCAGCTGCCTCGGAGCTGCTCCGCTCTCCCCGAGCCCGTCCCACCGGCTCACCAGTGCTGCGGTCACACCTTGATGCTCCGTTTGCCACGTTGTTGTCCCGTCCGTTCTGGCACTGTGCGATGGAAATCCCTGTGGCCATCTCCTCCACGATGCTGGCCCGGCAGCGTGGCTTGGCTTCCTCCCACCCCAGTTCCCTGCTGCCCGAGGAACGCGGCTCCTGCCCTCGCCGGGGCTTGTTCCCTGCCGTGTTCTGTGGCCCCAGGGTAGGCCGAGGGTCTTCTA
>NW_008238347.1:775489-811510 GCF_000691975.1 Corvus brachyrhynchos
AACCCCTCTGCTGTGGGCAGGATGTCATGGAATCATGGAATGATTTGAGTTGGAAGGGATAATAAAGCTCATCTCATTCCAACCCCCTTCCATGGGCAGGGACACCTCCCACTGTCCCAGGCTGCTCCAAGGCCCAATGTCCAGCCTGGCCTTGGACATTTCCAGGGATCCAGCAGCAGCCCCAGCTGCTCTGGGCACCCTGTGCCAGGGCCTGCCCACCCTCCCAGGGAACAATTTCCTGCTAATATCCAATGTCAACCTACTCCCCTTAAGTTTGAAGCCATTTCCTCTTGTCCTGTCACTCCAGTCCCCTCCATATTTCTTGTAGTCTCCCTTCAGGTACTGGAATGAACTTTTTTCCATGGTGGGGCAGAGCCGTGGAACAGCTGCCCAAGGAGTCATGGAGCCTTCCCTCCTGGAGACATTCCAAACCCACCTGGACACATCCCTGTGTCACCTGCTCCAGGTGACCCTGCCTGGGCAGGGGGTTGGACTGGATGATCTGCACAGATCCCTTCCAACCCTAACGGTTCTGTGATTCTGCTCTTCCAGCTCCAACCTGAACATCAATGATGTGCTGGGGAACTACTCCCTGACGCTGATTGACGCGCTGGACACGCTGGCGGTGAGTCCTTAGGGTGAGGACACTGCCCTGGTCACCCTGGGACCTGCCCTGGTCACCCCAGGGACTGCCCTGGCTGGGGGTGCTCCCCAAGGCATGGCTGGGTGTGTGGTGGCAAATAGCTGGATCACAAGGTAACAGCTGGATCACAAACCAGCAGTGTCATACGGGGGTAAGAGAATGAGAGTAGCTGGAGATGTGTCAGCAGGGATTTCCAGAGGAGACAGGAAATTTTGAAGCTCCTCCCCAAGGTTCAGACGAGATTATCTTTTGGGATATGCCGTTGTTCTGGTGCTCAGGATGGGTGGATTCGAACTGGGACTGCTGAGAGGTCCATCAGGAGGAGGGCTCCTTGTGTACACAATAACTGGAAGAGCTCTGGTTGTTTCACTTGGCAGAGACGGCTTGACTGACACACAGATCTGTGTGAAGAGTGGTGAAAGGAAGGAGGGGAAAACCTATAAAGCTGCTTGTCCCCTGCATTTCTGATAAAACTGGAAGATAATGTGAGGAGCAGCTCAGTTTTGTGTTAGTAGTATCAGGGTATGGGGTCATGAGGAAGAGCCCCCTCCCTGGCCATATTCAGTGACCCCAGTAGGTTTCATTATTCTCACCTGTGCAGCCAGGGCAGGTTTGTGCCTTCTGGAGTGTCGGTGCTCACTGGTGTGCTGGAGCCATGGGGGATGTGTATCTCCTCTGGTGCAGGAGGTGCTTTGTGCACTTTGGGATATCAAACCCTTCCCATTCTACCCTGGGACTGCAGTAGTGGAGAGGAGCTGCTTGAGCAGGGCAGCTCGGAGCAGAACTGAAAGCAGAAGTGGGGGAAGTGCTGGATTTTACTGAAAGAGAAGTTTGGGATCTGTGATCAGCTATGTGGCTGATAATGGTGCCTTTCTGTCCTCTACCACCAGTGGGGCAGTGCATAAGGTCTTTTCTCAAATATAAAGCTTCTAGTTGCTCAAGTCTCTTGTGTTTGAGAAGCTGCTGCATGGGGGAAGCCTGTTCTGCTCCTCATTGCTCCAATGAAACATGTGGTGCTTCCCCACTGGGTCTGGTAATGGGGAGAGCTGGCACCTGGTGCTTTGGTTAAAAATCTAGGTATGGTCCCTGTAAACCAAGTGTTTTCATGAACTCAGGCAAGCAGGAACGTGTGTTTTCATTCCACATTGCTGCTCCCTTAAAGCTCAGGCTGAATTTACATCTGTCTCTGGATGCAGTGGAAATCACTTCCTAGGTTAGACCTGTAGGAAGCAGGCACAAGGGAACCCTTGGATGTGCAGTGTTGGGTCAGGAACCTGAAAGGGTGGACTTGCCTTTGGTCACATAAACATCAAATCAGACTTCATTGTTGTGCAAGTTATGTTATGCATCAAGCTAAACTTAACTCTTGGATCAATAGTTCAGACAGTTTGAACACTCAGTGTGCTAAATCTGACTGCTGGTCTAAGATGTGAACTTGCCATTCTCTTCTCCAGCCCTCTTCCCCAAGCAGCAATTGTACAAAAGAGCTTTGTTTTTCTGTAAAAGGTGATGGGAAACTCCTCTGAATTCCAGAAGGCAGTGAAGTTGGTGATTGACACAGTTTCTTTTGACAAAGACTCAACAGTCCAAGTTTTTGAGGCAACAATCAGGTATGTGGTGCTGAGTTTCTGTCTTTAAAGCAGTAACACGGTTAGAGTCCTGGTGTATGTAATGCAAAGTCAAATCATTGATTATGAGGTCTTTGGCAGGCTTTAGGCCATAATTGTTCCTCAAGTAAGCTGTTTCTTAATCTTCTATGAAAATATTCCGTCCTTTCATATTGGAAACTATTTTAATCAGTGCTGTGTGCCCTGGAGCAGTGAGTCAGTGATTGTCTCTGTGCTTGCAGACTCTGCTTTTTTGTTGTTGCTCTTGCAGCAGAGACTCAGATCTGTGCACAACAAACAACCCTGGGACAGCTTTTCCTGGGTCTGTTTTTCTTTCGTGGACTCCTGCTCACTTTCACTTTCGTTTCAGATGCAAAACAGACCCATCTGTCTTGGAAATGGGTTTAGATGCTGTCTGATTTTAAAAGGTTTCATTTTCTGAGTGTCTCAAACAGTGTTTATTCCTGCTTCACTTGGCTAGGCATTCTTTTTGCTGAGTACTAAGTTTATGTAACACCCTTCCTGCCATTTGCAGGGCCAAGGAGCTGTTCCCTCCTAAATAGCCTTGTTACAAGAACTCCTGGGTTAGGTAAATTTTGCAGAACCAGGTTTTGGTACACTGTGGCTGACAACAGCATGACTTCTACATGTTTTCACTACTGGTGGGGGAAAACCCACCATGGGTCATTTTCTGTAGTGCCTGTAAGGAGCACAAAGTAATAATTCTGACAGACATGACACCAGTAAGGTGTTTAGGTGACGAATGAGGTTCAGAACAGACTGAAAACCTGAATTTTCCTTTTCCCACAGGGTTTTGGGAAGCCTGCTGTCTGCCCACATCATAATCACAGACACCAAGCAGCCCTTTGGTGACATGACCATCAAGGATTATGACAATGAGCTGTTGCATTTGGCTCATGACCTGGCAGTGAGGCTGCTCCCAGCCTTTGAGAACACCAAAACTGGCATTCCCTACCCTCGGGTGAGTGGACACAGCAGCCCTGGGGGGAAATAGACTCAAAGCAGTTTTTCACCTGTCTTACAACTTAAATTTTGTGCCCTTCTATGTGCACTTGGGGTATTGAGCCTGCTCTAAGTTATTCTAAAATGACACAGGGGAAACTGCCCTAAGTTTTGGTGACATGGGCAATACAAGTTGCTCCTTCTGTCTAGTAAATGTTTTCCCTGGGCTGATTTTTCACTGTGTTTATTGTTCCCTGTAGGTCAGGAGTCATTTGGTTCTGTGCTGTTTGGCTGGAGCATTCCCTGCCCCGTGTCACACAGCAGCAAACAGTACTGGCATTAACAAGAAACACTGTAAAGGCAAATAGCTGAGGAAAGTGACTTTATTGGTGACTTGCTACTAAAACAATTGTATTGGAATAAAACTCTTCTGAAATATTTATCATACTGGGCTTGGAATTTATAATTTTCCTGAGTGCTGCTCAGTGGGTACTCAATACTTTGGGATTCTTGGATGCTGCAGCCTCTTGTTTTAAGCAGATGCAGTTGGCAAGGAGAAGGCTGTCACTTCTGCTGGAACAACCCTAAACTGCAAAACTGTAATTAGCTCTTGCCTGGCTGCTCTTAATTTCTGGAGACAGCAGCACTGCTTTTCCTCCAGACCTGTCAGGCTGTAGAAACATGAATTTTCACTTCTGTTCAGGGTCTGGTAAAGCAGCTGAGGGTGGTGTAACTTCCCTTCAGCTCTGTGTTCTCTGGGGAAGTGGAGGAGCATCCACTAAGGAAGCTTTTGGTTTTCAAGAGCACGAACTGAGGGGCAGCAAAGAAGGAGAAGCCTGAATGTTTAGGGGAAAGCATGAAAAAGTGGAGTGGAGCTTGCAAGGATTAGCAAGTACAAGAGAAAAAACAGGATTGCCCACTTTAAGCATGATGCTATAAAGCTGGAAGAAGAATTTCAGGAATTCTACAGGAAAGCTTTCCAAGCAGCAATGGGCTGGTTTTCTCTCTCTGTGACATTCCATGCTGCATATTGTGCAAAAACCACCAAAGAGGCTTGTTCCTAAGTGTGAGGGTGCAGCTGTGAGCACAGCTGGCTGAGGGCCAGCCTGCCTGTCCCTGTTGGCACTGTCGCTGTTCACAGGTGAACCTGAAGAAGGGGGTTCCTCCAGACAGCCACAATGAAACCTGCACAGCAGGAGCTGGATCCTTGCTGGTGGAGTTTGGGATCCTCAGCAGGCTGCTTGGTGACTCCACGTTCGAATGGGTGGCCAGGAGAGCTGTGAAGGCCCTGTGGAGCCTCAGGAGCAATAACACTGGACTGCTGGGTAATGTCTGGGTGCTGCTGTGTCCACTGGCTCCGTGTTCAGCCTGCCTCAGGCTGTGCCAGCAGCCTGCAGTTCCTTCATGTGTCCTAAACTTTGTCCTTCTGCTCCGTCTGTAGCTGTTCAGTCACTTTCTCCTTGTGTGCCCAGGGGCTGTGTTGAACAAATGGCACTGTGGGGTTTTGTAAGAAAAATGGAGTCTCTGAATGACTCCTTAGGGCACACACATCTCAAATAGAATTTTTCACAAAACTGGGAGATGGAACTGAAGGCCCTGATTTGTGTCCGCATTAATGTAATTCAGATTGGCAGATGACTAAAAGTAATTAAAATAACTGCATGTGTGTGGGTGTTCCTCAGATGAATCCACCACTGTAACACTTTATCTGATGTTAATCTTTGATCCTTCCTCCTTGGCAATTTCTGAATGTGTAATATTCCCCCAAGTCTTGACTGGATTGGTTTTCTCTGATGTACTCAGCAACCTCAGACTAAACTTTTTGTTTGTTCTGAAAGGAAATGTTGTGAACATCCAGACTGGTCACTGGGTTGGAAAGCAGAGCGGACTGGGAGCAGGGTCAGATTCGTTCTATGAGTACCTGCTGAAGTCTTACATCCTCTTTGGGGAAAAGGAAGACCTGGAGATGTTCAACGCTGCCTATCAGAACATTCAGAACCACTTGAGGAGAGGGTATGTGATTTGTGTCAGCATCAATTCCTGGAGCAGTGAATCCTCCAGCAAGATGAAACACTGTTTATAGTGCTTTGTGTCATGCCCCAGAAAATCTGTGTTCTCTTTACTTGAAGAAGCAAAATCTCATTTTCATGGTAGTCTCCTCACTCCTCAGCAACCGATCGGGTGCAGAGAAACCAAGCTGGTTCCTGTCCCATTTATAAATGTTAAGGCTGAGAAAAGTCTGGCACTGCAAAGGAAATGTATTAAATTGGCTGCTTTGTTCTTCTGAAGGCCTGATCTTGCCTAGCATGACTTTTTGGTAGAGATTCTGCTGGCAGAGCTCTAAGATAGGATACATCCCTTTATGAATTAACTTCTCTGAGAGCATGACCGATGTTTTGGTTCCTTTCAAAATGAGCCCAGCACAGCAAAGCAGTGGCTCCTTGCCTTTGCTGGTGGCAGTGCACTGTGCTCTCCTCAAGCAGAGGCATTTCCATGTTGCTCTTGTTCCCTGGCAGTCGAGAGGCCTGCAATGAAGGAGAAGGTGACCCTCCCCTGTACGTGAACGTGAACATGTACACGGGCCAGCTGATGAACACCTGGATCGACTCTCTGCAAGCCTTTTTCCCTGGACTGCAGGTAAGCTTTCCTGCTGCTAAAGGCCAAGTAGAAAGGCTCATCCTAATCCTGGGCTGGGAATGAGTCTGAGCAGTTCTGAGCTGAGCTCCCACCTGTGGGTTTGCATCTGGTGGCTCTGATAAGAGTTCAGTTCAGCTCTGCATTAACTCGACAATGTGGGGAGGCCTGGCCTGCTCCCTGCTGGATCTGAGAGACTCTCAGCATCCCTCTTTTAACCTCAGATTTGTATTCTGTGCTGTGAGGCTGAGCTCTGCTAAAGCTTTTGCTGCAAAGAATGAATACATTAGTACTTTTTTGGGGGGTTATTTTGTGTGTGTTTTATGAGGGGAGAGTTGTGTTAGATGCCACGTTCTCATCTTTGCTGGCTGGCAGCATTAAGTGTGTGTCTCTGGCTGCTGTTGTGCCCAGGTGCTGATAGGAGATGTGGAAGATGCCATTTGTCTCCATGCCTTCTATTATGCCATATGGAAACGCTATGGAGCTCTCCCAGAGAGGTACAACTGGCAGCTGCAGGCCCCAGACGTTCCCTTCTATCCACTGAGGCCGGAGCTGGTGGAGTCCACATATCTTCTTTATCAGGTATTTCACTTCTCTGAGTTACAAACCGTGGCTTGGCCAAAATGGTTTTGTTCAGAAAGTCACTTTTCCCCCCCCTGACCTCTGGCCAGCTGAAGTTTTGCAGCCCTGGAGCTGCCTGTTGGCATGTGGAGGTCTCTGGGCAGGCACTGCGGTGTTGTGCAATGTTGTTGCTCTGCTGATTGCTTCAAAAAAAGCCTTTTTTCTAAGGCAGGCAAAAACAACACTCAACAACCTTTTCTAAAAGGTGCTGGCAGATTTTTGCAAGGCAGAGACTTGTGACTGCTTAACCAAAATTGTTGTAGTAAATATAACAGCTTTCCTTGCAACACTGTCCAGGCACAGATACAATAAACTAAAATAACTGTCTGCCTACAAGGAAGGTATCAGAGAGTTTGGATTTACTGCAGGTTTAGGATTGCACTAAAGCAAATGTGAGAAGCTTGCACAGGCTAATCCAAGTCATGCTCCTATAAAGATAAATTTGCTGTGTGATACACAAGACTCTGGTACCAATAGGCCTTTGTTGTGTTATTTTTACAAGATTTCAAAATTGCTGACTCTAACTCTTGTCTGTCTTCCTTATTTAGGCCACAAAGAACCCATTTTACCTTCATGTGGGAATGGATATTCTGCAGAGTTTGGAAAAATATACAAAAGCAAAGTCAGTCTTCAATGTTTTTTTCTTCTCTCAGTGCTATATACCTACATTTTATTATACAAATATTATATAGAATCCAGTCTGCCACATGTAGGTAAACCAGAAAACCCAACCCTCCTTGAAAGCCACAAGTGGTGATTTACTTACTGAGCACTTTCTTTCCCATCTGAAAATGAAATTACAGTCCAGTGGCAACTTCGTACCTTCAGAATTTTGTAACTGCCTTTGAAAATGCATTGTTGATTATCAGCTGCTAAAAGCTGCTGAAAATAGTAGTTGGGATTTTTCCTAGGGATCCTGCAAGACTATTTCTCACCTCGTGGTGTTGAGCTGAACTGAGGGATGCCCCCTAAGCCAGAAGCTGTTGCATATCAGCTTCCAGTTCAAGACAGCAGCAGTGAATCCTGACTTTAATACTGAGTAGTTGAACCTCTTGCAAGACTCAGAGTGAAGACAGTGAATTTTTATTCCTTATTATTAACTGACTCATTTTGTAACCAATGTGTAATGATTGGCCAGGTCAAGCATTGCAGTTGAGTGGGGTTCAGGTGATCACAGACCCCTCAGGACCCCAGAACTAATAAGCAATGAGTGCTTGCACAACACAGTTGTTCCCTTTGAACTTCACCCCTGGCAGTTGGAATGGTCTGGAGTAAAGGAATATCTGGGGAGCAGTTTGGGAGCAGGACAGCTGGGAATTAAAGCCAAACCAATGTTCCATGTTGCAGGTGTGGCTATGCCACGTTGCACCACGTGGTGGAGAAGACGAAGGAGGATCGAATGGAGAGCTTTTTTCTCAGTGAAACCTGTAAATACTTGTACCTGGTACGTGTGTGTTCCTCATTGCCAAGATACTGTGCACAAACATGCTAGAGTGAGGAGGTGGGAGGCTATTGATTATTAATTATTAATTAAACTGGGTTGGGCTGGGGGTGGGACGTCATTAATTACAACCTGCTGGGCTCTAGGACTTGTGTATGGGAGTGATTCAGGCTGTGCTCCTCTGCTTTGACCTCACCCCCGTCTCTGAGGTTGGGCAGCTGCCCAGCTGTGGTTCCTGAACCTGGAGAGCTGGAAAGGAGAGGGGACAGGACTGGAGGAAGCTGCTGCTCAGCTCTGAGCTAACTGCTGCTTGTAGCCCTCCTGCCTGGAGCAGCCTCTGCTTTCTCCCCACCGGGCTTTGGCACTCCCAGGAGAAAGCATTTGGGCTGACATTACCTAAGCTCCTGTTCTCAATCTCTCTTAGTGCAGAAAACCAAATAAATCTATGACTGAGTGGATGCCAGCCTAGAAGTGCCTCACAGAGCAGCTTAGAAAATAAGGGCACTTCAAGTTGTGTGCAAAGTTTTCCTTCTGCTCTCCTCTTTTAACTGCTCAGATCAATCCCTTGCATTAAGACGATTTATTTCCATTTGCTCCAGCATTATTTAGCACTAAAAGGTGTTTTTGTGTGCTCCTTCAATGCGTGAATACCTGTTTGCAACTCCTCATTACTGGGACATGAAGGGTGCTGCACACCAACAATGACTGTCTCTCCCATCTCTCGTTTAGTTGTTTGATGAAGAGAATCCAGTGCATAAATCTGGGAATAAGTTCATGTTTACTACTGAGGGCCACATCGTGTCTGTGGATGAGCGTTTCCGGAACTCGCTGTGGGAAGACATCCTCCCTGGAGAGGAGGACAGCGCCGAGAAAACCAAACCCACGGAGCTGAAGGCAGCCAACTTCAGCTCCAACGTAAGGAATGCACAGGCTGCTCCTGCCTTGGGGATGGAGGAGGGGCAGGCAGGACAAAAAGAGCCATTTGGAAGTGGTACTGTAGACAATTTCCTTTAGGCATGTTAAATATCTGAGAAGCTCCCGTGAAAAGCACTTGCAGCAGCAGCAAAAATGGGATCATGTGAGGGATTGTGGTGAGAGTGAAACCTGTCCCCTTTGAAGTATTTTGCAGCAATTTTTTTGTTCTTTGTTAATTTATTTCCAGTTATTTTTCCCTTCCCCTTTGCCCTTAAAACTCTGCAGTGCTGCTGTCAGGAGGAGAGGGAGAAGCAGAGGGTCATTTAAACCAAGCTTTGTCTTCCTCAGGGTGGTTTTGGGGGTGTAAAGGGGACCTTTCTTAGCAAGGCCTCAACTGAGCCCAGAGCTGTGAGCTCCAGTGCCCATCACCAACCAAAACAGATCTGGTTTTAATCAGGGCATCACAGAATGGTTTGAATTGAAAGGACTTTGAAGGTCATCTCATTCCACCCCCATGGGCAGGGACACCTTCCACTAGAGCAGTTACAGAACAATGTTTTTAAACCTCTGCTGGTAGGTTCTGGTGTGGTTCCTTCCCTCCTCCCCCCAAAACTCCAGAAAAAGAGCATTATTTTAAACATTCACAGTTGTCATAGTGAAGGAAATCTCAGTTGCACAACAAGCTGTGCTGTATGTTTGGAAGCTGCAGCTTGCACCGAGGAAACACTTGCTGCTCATTTATGGGATTTGTGGGGAAGTCTGCAAAGAATGAGGGAAACTTGGGATAAAAAGTGTTATTTGATACAATTTTCTGTACTGGGAGGATCTGAAAGGATTGCAGAGGGATGGGATTGCCTGGGTTTGGATTTGAGATTTTAAAAATATTTAAATTTTCTTAACAGTGTAACAGAGTCCCTGATGAGAGGAGGTACCTGCTGCCCCTGAAGAGCAACTACATGAGACAGATCGACAGGATGGTGGGACTGATCTGAGGGACTCTCCAGGGAAACTTTGGAGGAGCCTGGGATTCCTCTGCAGACATTCCTCCCCCTTCAGCTGCTCCCTGCACAGGCTGAGTGCCCCAGGTGTCCCCTGGGCCTGTGGTCAGCCGTGGACACAAAGGAGATGGAGCTCAGTGCTCCGAGCTGGGGTAACCTCCTGTGCCACCCGAACACACAGCTCTTGTTTCAGGACTTCCTATGAAAAATGTTGTTGCAAATGAAGGCTGAATATGTTTTAAAAGAAAAAGAAGGCAAATTGGCCTGTGCCACTTAGCTACCTCTTTGTGGCTGTGTTACAAATGTCCCTCTAGAGAAGGGTCTGGTGTTTAATTTGAAGTGATCTTGGCTTGGGGAAGGAGGGGGAAAGTGCAATTTTTTACACCAAGTTGAATTATTGAATTTTTCTGACTAGCAATACACAACCTTAAGGTCTACTCAGGTAGGAACCCACTGGGTTTGCTGAAACAAAACTGCTCTATCTACTCTTGGAAAGATAACTCCTGGTGGTGTAAAAGCTGTTGGTAGAGTCTGATATCCCTCACACACACAGCTGATAGAACAGGCAGGGTTGTGAGAGCCTGTAGCTGCAGAAACCAGTGATCAAACCAATCCAGGTGCCTTTTTGGAAGGGAATGGGGGGAGGGAAGGGGGAATTGCAGAGCCACTCAGGCAGAAGTTCCCAAAGTTTCCTTGTTTGCCATGTTTTAGTGCCTTTTCAGGAGAGATGCTGCTAGGAACTGGTGTCACAGTACATGAAGAACAAACTGTTCCACATTCCTGACAGGATTTGTGTTAGTGCCTTAAGTTCTCTTCACTAGCAGGGAAAACTGAGCTTCCTTGGGAAGATGGAAAAGTATTTTAGATGAGCTGGTTGCAAAATACAGTGGAGCCCAAAGTCACTTAAAAAGAGATGATTTCCCTTTTTTGTCTTTTAAGATCCTGGAAGAATATCTGTCTATGAAATTTTGGGAAGAAAGCAGTTAAGGGCTTGAGGGATGACAACAAACTGAGGCCAAAACAACATTCTTAAATATAACAAGTTGGGGTTTTTTTTCCAGTGGTTCCCCATTGCTTATATACTTCTAACTTTTGACTACAGTTGAAATAGTAAAATGTTATTTTTGGGTTAATGACTTTTAAATTGAGGCTTAAATACCAGGGCAACTTGATCTGCTGTATTTTCACCTTCTTAAAACAACATTGGTTTTCATAAACCACGTGTTGCAACTCAAAACATTTCTAATAAATACGAAGTTTGTGCTGGAGAGGTTATTGTTGAAATCTTTTAATGTACAGATGCATCTCAGGGACTTTGTTATAGGATCTTCTGTTCCATGATAGTTGAATCTTATGTTCAGGCAAAAAAAAAAAAATCATCAAGTCTTCATGGTCTTAGTGTGTGTGTTTGAAGGGCTGAAGGGTTGGAGAGGGGGAGAGGGAAATAGGTTAAAATTTCCCAAATTATTGCAGTAGAATGGGTTGCCTTGGTGTTTGAAGCAGCTGGGGATTCCAGCTCCTGTAGAATTGGCTTTGTTAATGTATTATTGGAGTGTCTGAGTCACCTGTTTAAAGGAAAACAGGAATTCAGGGTGGTGTGATGCAGAGAGGTGTTGGGAGAGGTTCAGGCTGTGCTTCCCAGCCAGTACAGGGTGAGGAAGGGCAAGAGGATGGACAAAGGCAGGGGGGACCTCTGCTCACCCAGGAAGCACAGGGATCTGGGCTCTGAAATGCTGCTCCTGGGCCAGCACGTCTCATCCAGCTCTGGAATGAGAAGTGGTGGGGTGGGAGCCCAGTGCAGCATCCCACCCTGGCTGTGTAAACTCAGAGTGGCAGTGCTGGGATGGACAGGACACAGGAAGGACAGGACACCAGGACAGACACACCCAAAGTGTGGTGGTGGCTTCTTCTGCTCCTGGTTTGTCCCTGACTCCCAGTTTAGCTCCCTGAATGTGTCACGCTCACCACTATGTGTTTGTGCCTTCTGAACTCCTGAACCCAGGGGAGGGTCCCAGCCCAGGATCATGCACAGAATCCATTCCAAAGTTTTCCAGAGAGAATTCCACGACTGTGAGAAAGTTGCAGAACAATTCTGCCATCCTTGTTTCCTTGTTTTTGCCAGGAATAGTGAAAGGTGGCTGAGAATGGGAGCAGCCCAGCCAGGAATTGCAGCTTCCAGCCAAACATGGTCAGCTTCCCTTGGGAATTGCTTTGGAATTTCTGTTGCCAGGTGATGTGACAGTCATCTTTCCACAGAAATGCTCTTTATCCTCAAGGAAGCTGGTGGTAAAAGACTCTTGTGTTCCTTCAGGAGCCAACTTTTCTTCCTCTTTGCTCTAAAACTGCTTTTAGTACATTTTTACTCTGTAAGGACAGGGCTCCTGTTATGCACTAAAATGAGAGCTTTTGTACAAGTCAATGGCATCAAAATGGAACTGATAACAGTGCTGGAATCACTTGCTGAAATAGACTCTTGTATTTCTTGGTATCATGTGCAATATCAAGTTTTCCTAACTAAAAGCGCCATGTATGCTCAATTGTTATTTATCCAGGAAGTATTTAACTGAGGAAGGAAACTTGGAAGAGGACCAAATGTGCTTGCATGAAATGTCCTGAATTTTCAACACTTGGCTTGCATTTTGCAGATCCACATTAAAAAGTAGCGTGTTTGACTACTCTGATGTGTGTTTGTCTTGTAGGGTGGTTCTTGCAAGGCTTGCAGGGGATCTCCCTGCACCTTCTGTACACTGGGATTTCACCTGGTTTGAGCTGGGATGGCTCCTTCCTGCAGGGGACTAAACCCACCCCACCCCAAAACAACAGGGCTCTTTCTTCTCCCCCGCTCCTCTTTCTGTCCATGAGGATTTGGGGGCAGCTGAGAGCAGGGAGTGATGTGGGATAAACGAAGTGTGGCAGCACCCAGCCTCGTGAGCAGGTCCTGACCTCCCTGCTGTGATTCCCAATCCTTTGTCCAATCAGTCCGTGAAGCACCTGGTTCAGGTGGGAATTCTGCACCAAGAGCCTTGCTGGGCTCTCTGCAGCCTGTGGATAACCACCCTGGGAAACAGCTCATGCTGGGTTTGAGAACAGGAATGTGGAAATGTGCTGTCTGACCATCACTTTGATTTATGGGTTCTCTTTTGCTGCCTTTTCCTCCTGGATTTGTTTTCTCTCTGATTGGCATTATCTCTTGTGTTGTTTCCTGGTTTGTAGTCCTGGTTCAGAGACTGCTGGAGCTGACAGGACGTTTGCTGTGTCTCCTGATCAAACTCCACGTTCCAAGGAAATGCCTGTTGAACATCAGTGATGGCAATTTTGCAGTGGTTTTAAAGTTCCTCTGGGTTTTTGGATAATGAGATCTTTGCCTTTTGTTACTTTTGTTGCATTCAGACTTCCAAGTGTCAGTTCCAAAGTGAGTGTAAAGGGGCTGAAATCCTGATTTTGGGGCAAGTACCCCAGCTCTGATGTTTTCACAGTGGTTGCACATTTACCAGTGGAGTCACTGCCCTGAGCTGCTGTTTACTGCCATTCCTTATCTTGTCTTGCTGCCTTATCTGCTTCCAGAGGGTTGGTCTGAAGTGGGACTGAGTGCTTTGACTGCAGCTTTTCCAGCCCACATTTAACAAATTACCTCAAAAAAGCCACTCTGCCATTGTTGCTGTCCTGAGAGATCGGAGTGTAGTAAGATCGTCTGTGATACAAGATTTAAAATCCAAAAATGCGCACAAAACCTCGCTGTTTGGGGGTAAAATGCATCGGACTGACTGGGTTTTGGAGCAGAGCAGAGGTCTGTGCTGCTGTAGCTCCGGTTTGCTTCCAGCAGAGCCCTCCCTTGTGCCGCGGTTGAGGTTTGGCTGTGCCACAGCAGCGCAGAAACCTCGGTGTCCCCAGGGCGGAGCGCTGGCAAAAGCAGCTTTCGAGCTTCCTGGGGAAAATGCGGGATTATCCCTGCCCGGGGAGCTGCCAAGGGTCACCGAGTGGGAAAGGGGGAATGGCACTTCTCACTCCTAGCGATGTTTACCTTTATCCGGCCGTGGAACTGCTTTCAGGGAGGGATTTTGTGCCACTGATCACCTCTTGAGGGGTTCATTCGCCTAAAAGACCTCAGCAAACGTTCCCTGGGAGCTGCTTTGTGCCCCTTCAGCCTCGTTTGTCCCCACGCTGATGAGAGGCCATTGGTTTGGAACCATTTTACTGAAAAGCACCTTTTCCCCCCCCAAAGATCTGGGATTTCCGTTGCCTTACGTTCTGCTCGGCTGTGCAAGAACAGCTCCGGGGAGCTGCTCCAGCCCCGGCGGAGCATTCCAGTGGCCAGAGCTGGTCACTCCCAGTTTCCAGGGGGAGGCAGCAGGACTGGTTCTTCAAACAGCAACCCAGGGAAGTTATTTTCCGTTTAGGTGATGCTGATAAGGGGGGAAAGGCACCGGTATGGCGCAGTCCTCAGCTGGTGAGGATGCTCTGACCTCCTGCACAAGCCACAGGTGGGAACTGCCCTGGGGACTGGGAGAACTGGGAGAGCTGGGAGCAGCCCCAGTCCAGCCTTGGTGATCAGGGGTGGATTTAGTGGGTCCAGGAAGGAGCACCCGTCTCCATGGGGAGCAACTGGTGGGACTGGGAGTGCCCCAGTGCCCCCCTGCCCTGGGGAGAGCAGAGATTGTGGGGAGCACTCCCTGGAATTGGGAAGTTGTGGGGAGAATTCCCTTGGCTTTTGGAGATCATAGGGAGAGCTCCCTTGGCTTTTCCACACTGGAGGCAGGTGCTCTAAAAACACAAAAAAAACCCCAGACAAATTAAATGGAAAAAAAAAATTCAGTTTATTAATACTTTTGAATAATTGAAATTACTCGCTGGGTAAGGCCCAGAGGCTTTCCAATAATGGCAATCTGCATACTGTTAATTATTTATAATGTTCATTTGGGCTAAGTCATTGCTAACATGAATAGCTCTTGGAGAGCTCCATGAATCATCATCCTCGTGGTGTGACAGCAGTGTGGTTCTGTCACAGAGCTGTGTTTTGTTAACTTCACATGGAATACAAAACTCATGAAAAAACACTGCTTTTCCCCCTCCTCTGTTTCAGAGGAGAGGGATTTTTTACAGTAGCCTTCAGGAGGAAAAATTAACTCTAGAAGGAGTATTTAAATAAGCATTTTTAATAGATCAAATATCCCCGTGCTCGCAGACGCTGCTTAATGAGAAAACAAATGGTGTGGGAGCTACAGATTCTCTTTTTTTAATATTTATGTGCAAATGATTCCCTCTCCTTTCCTTTTGCTTCCCTCCCTGCAGCTGAGTGCACGGATACACCACGGCAGAGCCAGGACCTGGGGGAGCTGGTGGAGGGTAGGAAGGATAATGATCCATAATTTGGTGGCAGAAAAATCAGATTCAACAGAGTTGGAGCTGTTTGGTTTTTTTTTTCCTTTTTTTTTTCTTTTTTCCTTTGCTTTATTTTCCTTCTTTTTCCCTTTGCATTGTTTTCCTGCTTTTTCCTCCCTTCTTCTCTCCTTTTCTTCCCTTCTTTCCTCATTTCCTTTCCCTTTTTCCTTCTTTTTTTCCCTTTCTTTTTTTTCCTGGCTGGGAATGTGTGATAAGGAGAAGGAAAGGAGGTCTGATGTCAGATCTGAGATTCCCTGGAATTCAGGCCGTTGGGGTGTGAATGGAGGTCACAGAGATTTGGGGATAATCCCCTGTGTCCCAGTCCTGTTTTATCCACGGCCTCCTCATCCTGGGAAAGTGCAGATGGAACACAGGGGCAGAGCAAGGATGGGTCCATCAAGGGGGTCTAGAAGGTACATTGAAAACATCAGAAATGCCATTAAAATTTTTTAACTCATTATTTTCATTTTATTCCTGCACTCTGTCAGCTGGACTGGCCATGATCATCAAAAATCACATTTTGGGGGACAAAACCACGCTCAGCCCATCCTTCCCCTTTCTATTCCAGCTTTCTCTCCAGCTTTACCCTGGAATGATTTCTCCTCAGTGCAGAGGAATGCTTCAGCTCGGTGATTAATTAGTATTGCTATTAATACAAGATGCAATTGCATTGGATTAATCTATCTTATTGGTCAGGCTTTAATTAATTAGGTAATAAAAGCAACCCTTAAAAAGCCCCTTTGAACGCTGGTTAATGAAACCCATGGATCTACTTATTAAGAATTAAAACCTTTCTCTCTTTGATACTTCTCTGCTTTATTAAACTCTGCTTTGCGTGGTTTGTCCCATCAATAACGAGGCTCTTTCTTCTGAATTGCTTGGTGCGAGCCAAGAAATCCCCTATTATCTAATTGGGGACAGCTCTGCCTGCTCAATAAATGCAGCAGCAGCAAAAGCCATTTGTTCCAGGCATTTTGTGTTGTTATTGTTATTAAAAAGCTCCGGTCTCGTACACCCCACACCCGTTTCCACATTAAAAAATCTTCTCTGCAGATGAAGAACTGGTTGCACCCCCGGGCTGGGAAGCCTGGGGCAGCTGCAGGCCCCGGTGGGACACAGCCTGCCTCGATCCCAAAGTGCTGGAGGAGAACGCCCTTCTGGGGAGTTTGCTCCGTTTGGATGCATCCATCCCCTCCCTCCTCTGCATTCTCTGCTCCACCACTATTTTGGTCCCAACAGGTTGTGAGCAGTGGATGGAGCCGTGCTGCCTCCTGTGTTCCAGGAGGGGTGGGATAAAACCATAAACCAGGCTCCTGCTTTGTTTCCTGCCATTGCCTTGCCTTCCTCCTGCCCAGGGATTCCACTGGCATTCGCTGTGAGGAAAAATCAGGGAATTCTCCTGCAGGGGCAGCTTGGAGGTTTTTAATGCTGGAAGAACCCAGAGGTTCTCTGTTTGTGTTTCACCCTCTGTGTCAAAACATTTCTGGTTGTAGCGTGGAAGGAGCTGGAATTCCATGATTTCTGGCTGTATCCTCAGTGATTCGCTCCAGCTGTTCCCCTGCCTGGCTTCTCCAGCTTTTCCAGCTGATTTAGCCTGTAAATCCATGGTTTTCCAAGGCAGAGTCAACCCCATGCTTTGTCCATTAGGACAGATGGCAACAGGGGGTGCAGGAAAGCTTTTTCTAAGAAACAACGAATTTAGAGAAAGCCAAGGAGGCACAAAGTGATTCTCAAGATCTAATTATTCCAGGGAATGAAAGCCAGCCAGGCTGCTTGAACTTGCCTGCTCAGGGTTATATTAATATGAAGCGTTTAATCATTAGGGAGATGGAATTAGTTCACCCAAATTGATCTCTAAGCTGAGCTGGAAAGTTGGACACAGTAATAATTCCATAAACTTCCTCAGAATAATAATTTTCCTGGACAATTATGCTGAAGGACATCACCTTGAGGGGCTCTGGTATCCACGTGTGCTGCACCTGGGAAGAGAGATGGAAAATGGAGCTGCTGGTTTTGAGAGAAAAGAATGGGAATGTTTTGTCTCCCATGCTGAGGCTCAGACCTCGTGGGGAGTTCTCCTGGATTTTCAACGTTTCTGCCTTTTTTTTTGTTGTTTTTAATTGAAGGTTTGGTTGGGGAATATTTAAGGGAAGTGTCTTTCATCTCTCAGTTTTTAATTTCCAGGCAGGAATTGTGATTTTAGCAGCTCCTCTTCAGCTTCTAATCCCAAGTGTAGTCGGGTTCAGCTGCCAGAATTTGTCTGAAGGATGGAAAAAATCGGGATAATAATTGAAGAAAATTGTTGGAAGTTTTTACAATGAAATAATGAGAACCAGGAGACTGTGATTAACAAGTAATTATCAGAAGGTCTTTGCAGGTGGTCAGGACCTGCCCTTCCAGATTCTCTTGGCTTTGAGGGACTTTTTATAAAGCCTTTTTGGGTGAGATGTTGTAAAACTGCCCCTCGCCACTGCTGCTTGTTGCCATCCATCTGATACAGGTAGACTTGGCTGGACTCTGGTTTTCCCCACCTAAAATTTGGGAATATTACTCTGAGCACGGCAGATTTCAGAGCCTTTTACTGGCTTCAGTGGTTGAAATGGTGGGGAGGAGGTGGTGAGAATGGTTTGGAAAGGTGGTGGTCAGACAAAGGCTGGACTCGATGCTCTTGGAAGTGTTTTCCAGCTCAGTGAAATGAGAAGTGGTGCTGTCCATCAGCCAGACCTGGTGTTTGTGATCCAGGGTCCAGATCCTCACTGGCAAGGACAAGGACTGGAATTCAGGGCTGGACCCACCTGTGTGCTCTGTGGATCAGGAGAGGGCGACTGGGAGCCACCCAGTCTGCCAGTGGCCCATTAGGAGCAGAGCCTGTTGGTTACCTGACTTACTGAAGTGGTTTTCAGACTTCTCAAATGTGGAGATGTTCGGTTTTTCCTTGTTCAGTATAAGGGAAAAAAAAGTCATTTATAACCTAAAAATGACTCAAAGTTTTAAAAAATGAATACAGGAGAATGCAAACCAGAGCTGGAAAATAAGGGATGCTGTTGCTTGCCGGGATCCCTTCAGGAGAGAACAGCTGTGCAATCTGCAGCAGCAGCCAAAATGGACCCCAGGTGATGCTCTGGAAGAGTTTCATTGCCACAGCGAGTGAGTTCAGGGAAAAAGGGAATGGTGGAGACAGAGCCAGGCACCTGGGTCGGAGGAGGCAGCCCCGGTGAGTGTTCCAGGGGATGTTCTTGTGTGGAGCTTTCTGGAGCAAACAAAGGAAGTCTGTAGCTGGCTATTGCCAGATGACTCAGGGTAATGACAGTGGGAGCAGTAAACAGTTTTAATTTATACAGGTGACATTTAAAATGCAAATCAGACCTTAAGATAATTGCTGGAAATAAGGCAGCCTCTGTTGGTTTAGGGAATATTTCCAGTTTCTATGGAAATTATTTATAATGCAGTGAGATCAATGAAGGAGCCTGTGCCTCACAGGGCTTGGCTGGAGCTGCTCCTCCGTGGAGTCACAGGATTTGTTCAAGGGGAATGCCTGGGGACAGGAGGGGGTCAAGGGAGTTTCTGGGGTAAAAATACTCAAATCTGTTGAAAAAAGATAATTTTTTTTCCTCTTGATGATGCTGATGGACCAAAGTGAGGTGATGTCACCATAGATGTGAGTGCCTAAAGCTGCTCCTGGAGTCTCAAATGTGTGCCAGGGCTGGAGGGACAGGACAGGGGAACAGCTTCCCCCTGCCAGAGGGCAGGGTTAGGTGGGATACTGGGAAGGAATTCTGCCCTGGGAGGGAACCCTGAGTGGTTTTTGCTGTTTAGTGGATTATTTGAGAGCTCTGCCCTGACCTCTTCCAGAGCAATCATTTCAGTGAATGCCACCAGAGCATCTCCTGGGGACCTCAGCATCTTTATCTGATTTACAGGGGATTTCTGCTCTCTTTACAACCCCCAATCTTGTTTTCTGCTCTGATTCCACCTTCCTCTCCTGGAGCTGGACTTCGAACCAGAGGCTCTAAGGATTTTTTGATGGGAATTATCTGAGTGCTTTTTTCCCCCCGATTAACCTCCCACAAACCCTTTAATTTACCTGCTATTAATCCCCCTTTGTACTCAGCTTCCAGGTCTGTTATTCCCTGTTCCTGCACACTCACCCAGCTGCCTGTGAGATGCAATCTTCTCCTTCCCATCTGAGCGGTTTCCGTGGGTGTAACAACGGGTCTGGGGCTGCTCCCACCCCTGTGGGTGTAAAAAGAAACCTGTTGGCTGGAGGGAATGGATACAAATGCAATTCTGGGTTGCAAAAGGACGCCTGAGGTGATTTGGGGCTGCAGTTTGGGGTGTGCTCAGTGTGTTTGGGAAGTGAGGGGCAGCTGTGAGCGCACATGGAGCGGTGCCAGGGCACCTCCTGCATTCCCTGCAGGGGACAGGGATTATCCTGCTAGGGTTCCACAAGTGGCTGAATGATGCCAGCCTCGGGTCTTCCTCCTCCGCCTAAGCCCGTGCTCCCAGCTGGCTGCTCTGTGTCCCTGGAGTCCCTCTGGGGTGGCAGTGCCAAGGACACAAAGGCACTGGGAGCTGCAGCTGCCGCCCAAGGAGGATGTGCTGGGTGAGCCCAGCAGGGGCAGAGGGACCCGCCCGTGTGCCCACGGGGCTGGGGGACACTGTGCTACTCCAGTGAGGCCTTTATAGTCGAATTCCCTGTAAAAACCCATTCTTTTCCCTAATTATTCCTTTCCCAGCTGCTGTTGTATAAGGAAACGAACCGGTCCTTTTCCCTTGTTCCTGTGCTTGTGTTCCTCTCCACGGCCACTGACACAACAGGTTCCCCTGGATGTCACCCCCTGGATGTCCCCCCTGCCCCTTTTCCCACCTGGCAGCTGCAGCTCAGCTCCCACCTGTGGCTCTGCCTGACCTGAGCCCTCCCTCACAGCTCCTCCATCCCCCCAGCACTCCCTCAAGTTCTCTGCATCTCTCTGGGGCCAAGCCCCCTCTCAAAGGTGTGAATTGATGCAATTCCTTAGATTTAGTTTGGCTGCCAGCCAGTGTGGGCTGGAACCTGGCAAGTGCAAGAGGTTCTTGATATGTTATTAATTTTAATGTTATATTTAATTCTTTGACTCACCTATCCCGGAACTACAGCACAAGCTCTTATGACTTCTCTATCTTTAATTGGGCCTTCTTAGGAGGTTTGAATAGGTTTTCATATTCAGGTTAATAACCTGCAGTTGCACTTCACTTGGATGTTTTTATTCAGTGATCAGTTGTTGGTGAAGGTTTGAGGACTCAGCAAATCCATAAGTTATTTATAATAAACCCTGTAACCACCTGATAGCTATAACAGACTCTTTAAAATTAATGCCACCCTCATTTGCTGCTGTTTGTGCCAGCCTCAAGTCCTTAACCACTGATAAATAATGCATAAAAAGCAGTGTAAGGAGCATATTGGTGTCTTTATGCACCTCTTCATGGCAGCCTGTGCTGGGGGCTGTGGCAAAGGTGGGGCTGGTGGGAGAAAGGCTCTCCTGCCCCTCGGTGCCAGGGAGGGGCTGGTTGGTGTCCCTGTCACCCACAGGGGATGGTGCAGTGGCTGCAGAGCCTCCCTGGCAGCCTCAGCACGGGCACAGCTCACAAGGGCAAGGGTGTTAAACTTTGATGTGAACTTTTTACAGTGAGGGTGGGCAGGCCCTGGCACAGGGTGCCCAGAGCAGTGCCAGGGGCTGCCCCTGGATCCCTGGCAGTGCCCAAGGCCAGGCTGGACATTGGGGCTTGGAGCAGCCTGGGATGGTGGAAGGTCCCTGTCCGTGGCAGGGGTGGGGCAGCCTCTGGCCCTTCTCTCAGCACCTCTCATGGGCTGCGTGTCCGAGTTTCTCCCCACCTGAGCAAAGCCTGGATAAAAATTCCCAGGGCTGGAGTAGGGAATGCAGCTGTCCCTGGCTGTGTTTGGTGGCCCTGGCACAGGTGAGCAGCTCTTGGGAGCAGAAAGTGGAGCTGGCTGGGAGCTGCAGATGAGCAGGGGGGGCAGGAGCTGAGCCCCAGCCCCAGCCCCAGCTGAGCCCCCCTGCCCCTGCAGGAGCTGCCAGGGCAGCAGTCAGGGCCAGAGCCTCCAACACCTCCATTGTTCCTCTCAGCTGAGCACACACACTGCAAAAGTAATTTAATTCAGGCGTGGCAATTAAGGAAACAATTATCTCTTGTGTCTTGGGCTGATCTCCGGGTCATCCTAGCATTATCCCTTTTGATCTCATTATGAATTTAAAATATGTAATAAATTGGCTCTTAATTCTGAGGGAAAGGTCAGGCTTGCTTTCTACAGGAGACAGGGGTGGATTTAATGGGAAGATCTCAAGGACAAGGGAAACATTTGTTCAGGACTGAGGGAATGAGCACCAGCCCCTCCCCCCCCCCCCCCCCCCCAGGAGTGTTGTGCAGGACCTCTGCAGGTGCTCAACCTTTCCATGGGCAAATCCTGCCTCAAGACATTCCCAGGAGGTAAAATCTGCCCCAGGTGGCATCTAAAGGTTTGTGCTTCATCAGAAGTTCCTCTTTGGTGATCCAGTATTGGGGCAGCCTGATTGGGTCCAAAACGGGGACTTGGGACTGAAGAACCTCAGCACTTCATTCCCTCAGAGATTTTTGGCAGCCTGCTGGGGAAAGTGGGTGAACAGGTGGGTAACAGCTCATTTAGTGGTCATTTTAAGGTTCCCAACAGCCTTGGCAGGTGCAGGAGATTCCACTGCACCCATCTGAGCTACACTGACTTACCCGTGTTGAATTCTGATTCATGCAGGTTTTGTTTGGGGTTTTTTCACATATTTATACCATTATGTCAAAATCAAAGCATCCACTCAAAGAAAGCCCCGTATAAGCTATAAACAACTGTGTAACTCTGGTTTCCTCTCTCAGATGTGTAATTACAGCAGAGCTGCAGTGCTGGGCAGGAATGGGAGGGCTGTGGCAGCACCCATGGCATCCCCACCTGGCAGTGGCATCTCTGTGAGTAAAGCAGGTGAGACAGATTTGATTCTCCACCTGGGGGATGCAGAGCACAGACTGTGGCTGCCCCTGGATCCCTGGCAGTGCCCAAGGCCAGGCTGGACATTGGAGCTTGGAGCAGCCTGGGACAGTGGGAGGTGTCCCTGCCCATGGCAGGGGTGGCACTGGATGGGCTTTCAGGTCCCTTCCAACCCAAATCATTCTACAATTGGTAGAACGTTTAATCATTTCATCAATTGTGTTTCTCAGGATGGGATGCAGGGAAGAAAATGGTCTGGTCAAAGCTGAGGTTGTTAAAATCATCTGTAGGGCTTGGTGGCTGCTGGTCTCCCTTGCTCTGGCTCCCAAGCAGAAAACACATTATAAAGAAAACCACACCAAGAAAGATTCTCTGGTTTATTCCTGCAAATGGAATTAGTTAATAATAAATCCCACTGATCAAGGTTTTAGTGTGAGCATAAAACCCCTTTGATGTGTAAAAGGTGCTGCTAAAATGCTGCATTTGTGTAACTGAGGTGAACTTCAATTTGAAGGAAAGAAGATGAGAATTTTTATCTTTTACTGGTTATTCTATTCACTTCTAGTTCTTTATGCTTTCCAGGAGGTAAAAAATAATTCAAAACTGGACTTACTGCAGAATTCTCTATTCAAACATTTTCATATACATTGCCTGGCACTGCAGAGGACAGATAATTACGGAGGCCTGCTTTTCTGCAGAAATGGATTGTTTGGGTGCATGTTTTAAAAAGCACAGAGCACACAAAATCTGGTGGGTGTGAGGAGCTGGGAGCATCCATCCCTTCCCAGGCCTGGCTGATGCTGGCTCTCCGTGGCTGAGCACAGTATTGATGGTGCCAAAGGTGTTTAGACAATTCTCTCTGGGGACAAACTGCTTTAAGGGAGTTAAGAATTAAACCACAGCATTTTTAAAAGGTTCACTTTTAGCCACCTTTTACATAAAACCTTGATGCATTTCCCCAAAGATGGGGTTGAGCCACCACTGTCCTTCAGGGGTGGAAGGAGGTTGGGCCACAGCCAGAGGGATCTGCTCTGTGCCAGCTCCACAACCCCCTTTCCATAAATTCTTTTGAAACCTAATAATAATGAACAAACTTATTCAGGAGATGTTTCACCAAGCTGAAAGCAAGGGAAAGCAGAGATGTGTTCCTACAGTGAGCCAGCCTTAAACCCTGCAGAGACCCTGGGATTTTTATTTTTCAGTAGTTTTTCTCTTTTCTAAAAAAAAAAAATCTAAATTCCTAACAAGCTGCAAAGATGAAAAGCTTTCAACCCCCATATATTTATCTGGAGAAATGCTCCGTGAGAGAAATGAACCGGAACATGCTCATGGACTCAGTTAGCATTTTCTGCTGATAAATATATTTATTGGCTGTGCCTGTGGGGGCCGGAGCACCTCTTGCTGCTGCAGAGGGCTCAGGGGGCTCTTGGCGGGCGTTTGGCTCCATGACCACGCCAGGCTGCTGCTCCGAGCTGCTCTGACAGCGGCTGTGCTTTACCCGCAGCCCCGGGCTGCTCCCGAGCTGAGCCGCTCTGGGGGCCGGGCTGTCGCTGGATGTTTGCTGTGATGAAAGGCAGCCAAGTGAGGAGTTTGCTGGGTGCTCCAGAGGGGAATGTTCTGGTTCCAGGCGGTGGAGCTGGATGTGGGATCATCCAACACCGAGGGATGCGGCCGAGCATCCTCCTGGTGCAGCTGCTGAGCCCCTCGGTGCCCAGAGCCCATTCCTGGGAACTCCAGGGTGGGAAAAGCCGGCACGAACGAGGGGTTTGATAGAACAGAAACACTGAACAGAGTAGGCAAAGCCTGCAGTGTTCTCCTTGTGGTTTCCAGGGCAAAAGGCAGGCGGGTCCTTCCCTCCTGCTGGGGAACGGAGCAGGAACTGGGCATTCTGGGGGGCCATTCCCGTGGGGGTGCAGCCACCAGCCAAAGCCTGGATTGCTTTGAAATTAGGGAGAAGGGTCTGCCCTGCGGCGTACCCCAGCCCTGTGGGAGCAAGGGTCTTGTACTGGAAGGGGGTCAGCTCCAGGAGGCTGCTGGTTTCCAGCTCTGGGACTGTGGCTCTGAATTCCTTGGCCTTGGTCACATTTCTGCTCTGGAAATCAGAGAGCACAAATTTGTTACTGTTCTCAATAGGGTAAGAAAAGTGGGCTTGCTCAGACCTCCAAGGGGCCCTCTAGGGTAAGGTGTCATTTATGTTAATGCAGAAAAATGTATTTATAATTTAAAATAATTTAGATATATTTTAGGCTCATACAGCAAATCACCCTGTTAAAGGTGGGTTTGTTTTGCACCTGTTTAGCTTCCACAGAACTTCTGTCCCTCCTTTTGAACAAAATTAATTTTATTTTGTTGCTTTTTTAACAGACTTGTTGCCTCATCCTCACTTCAAACCACTCCTGACTCCAGCCTGGTGATCCTCAGGTGAATTTGGTGCTCTGTTTGTGCTGGAAATATTGCTCCCTCCATTCCTGTCCCCTTCCAGTGGAAAAACAGGAATGTTGGCAGTAAGAAGGAGAGAGAGCTCTGACATTTCGCCATAAACCCCCTGGAATTGTTTAGAGCCACAGCCCTGCACCAAAATGCCACAGGAAAATGAGAGCAGCAGTGGGTGACAAATATGAGATGCCTCTGTCCCACAGAGCTGATGGAAGGAGGATGCTGCCAGTAATTAGAGCCTCTCTGGCTGCTGCCTGGTGATCTGTGAGCCAGGGTTCCTGGCTGGGCTCTGCAGGGAAAATGGGAAGTTCAGCGTTCTGGTGCAAATCCTGGACACCAGACCTGAGGAACTGGGCTGGGAAACAGCACCTCAGGGAGGGCTTTTTTCACTCCATCTGCTTTCCTTGCTCTGCTGGCAGCGGCTGTCCCAGGGCTTGGCAGAGCAGGACAGGAGGAGAGCTCAGACCCAGCTTTGTGATGGATGAAGTTCTGCCTTCCTGCCATAATTCCAGAGGTTTCAGGGCATTTTGGGGTGGTCTCCTGGCTCCCACAAATGAATGTGCTGCTGAGTTTCTGCCTGTTCCTCATGGGTCTCAGTTCCTGGTGGGAATGAAGGGCCATGGCACCTTCCAGAGGGTAGCAAATATAGGAGAAGTCCAGGTAATTTCCATTCCAAGTAATCTCCATCCTCTTCCTAAAATGCTCTGGGGCACATTTAAGCAGTGCCCCATCTGTCAGGAAAATCCACCAGCGCCAGAGGTTTATGTCCAAAAAGGAGACAGAGGAGTCCTTCAGCTTTATTCCAATAAAGGGAGAGGCCACAGGGGCACAGCCCACGGGCTTTTCTCTCTGAGGTTTCCGAGGGCACAGCCTCCCTTTTATCCCAAACTCCTCTTGCACTCCTCCTTCCCCACTGCTGAGGTGCTGGGAAGGTGCAGCCTTCCCGATCCACCCACCCCATATCCCCCCTTGAAACTGGCATTTTCCCCCAAAGTTCAGAAGTTCAGGCTTGTGCAGACCATGACCCCAAGTAACCACTTCCTTCCTCCCCTTTGTCAGGAGGATCCACAAATGCCAGAGGTTTATGTCCAAAAAGGAGACAGAGCAGTCCTGCAACTTTATTCCAATAAAGGGAGAGAGGGCTCTGCAACCAACCTGCTCCCCAAAGGCACTGGGGACAGACAGACCATTCCAAAGACCTTAACATCCACGGAATTGTTTGTAAAGGCATCAGCACACATCTTTCCACTCAATCCCTCCTCTTCTCAGTTCTCAAGCTGTCTTTACAAACCCAAGTTGTTATTAACTTCACCCTTTTTAACAACCTGCAACACCTGAAGCAGCCCCTCCCCACTGTTCCACAGCTGGTCCCTGCCCCGGGGGTGCCAAGGAAACACAGAGAAGCAGAGAATACAGGAAATACAGAGAACAAGGTAGACAATGCCAGTTCATGCTAGCCCATCAATCACTGGAGCTCCTTGTACATCATCTGTGGCTACTGAGAGCTGAGGGCTCCCATGTTTCCTTCCAGCTGAAAAGTCCAGAGCTCCAGGGTTTTAGAGGCCTTGACCCAAGTGTGGTGGGTCCATCCGTGTCCAGCTGTCCTGGCTGCTGTTCCTGCAGTCCTGGTTGGATGTTCTGGACAGCAGAGTCCAAAGGCAGCATCTGTGCTCACTGGGCTCCCTGTCAAAGAGATTTCACAAGACACAGTATCCTGGCCACAGACTGGTTTCAATATACATCGCTTATCTCTAACCCCCCACCACGCTGAGAATGTTAACAAGGTAAGGAATCCCAAACATTTGTTCAAAGGGAGATAATTGGATATCCTCTCTGAATCTAGCTCTTACTCTTGCCAGAGCTAATGGCAAAAGCCGTACCCATGGCATCTTAGTTTCTGTCACGAAATGACCTCAAATAACTCCTATGACCTCAAGTAACCCTGATCAGGGACTCAAATGACCTAAAGTAACCCCAAGTAACTCCAATCAGAGACTCAAATGACCTCAAGTAACCCCAGTGTCCTCATTTGACCTCTGGATCAATTAACAGAGACTCAAATGACCTCAAGTAACCCCTATGACCTCAAGTAACCCTGATCAGGGACTGAAATGACCTAAAGTAACCCTGAACACAGCCTCAAATGACCTCAAGTAACCCCAAGTAGCCTAGATCAGAGACTCAAATGACCTAAAGTAACCCCAGTGTCCTCATTTGACCCCAGATCAATTAACGGAGACTCAAATGACCTCAAGTAACCCCAATCAGGGACTCAAATGACCTCGAGTAACCCCAAATGACCCCAAGTAACCACTTCCTTCCTCCCCTTTGTCAGGAGGATCCACAAATGCCAGAGGTTTATGTCCAAAAAGGAGACAGAGCAGTCCTGCAACTTTATTCCAATAAAGGGAGAGAGGCCATGGGGCAGTAGAGACAGTTAGACCATTCCAAAGATGTTCACACCCACACTTTCATCCACGGAATTGTTTGTAAAGGCATCAGCACACATCTTTCCTCTCAATCCCTCCTCTTCTCAGTTCTCAAGCTGTCTTTACAAACCCAAGTTGTTATTAACTTCACCCTTTTTAACAACCTGCAACACCTGAAGCAGCCCCTCCCCACTGTTCCACAGCTGGTCCCTGCCCCGGGGGTGCCAAGGAAACACAGAGAAGCAGAGAATACAGGAAATACAGAGAACAAGGTAGACAATGCCAGTTCATGCTAGCCCATCAATCACTGGAGCTCCTTGTACATCATCTGTGGCTACTGAGAGCTGAGGGCTCCCATGTTTCCTTCCAGCTGAAAAGTCCAGAGCTCCAGGGTTTTAGAGGCCTTGACCCAAGTGTGGTGGGTCCATCTGTGTCCAGCTGTCCTGGCTGCTGTTCCTGCAGTCCTGGTTGGATGTTCTGGACAGCAGAGTCCAAAGGCAGCATCTGTGCTCACTGGGCTCCCTGTCAAAGAGATTTCACAAGACACAGTATCCTGGCCACAGACTGGTTTCAATATACATCGCTTATCTCTAACCCCCCACCACGCTGAGAATGTTAACAAGGTAAGGAATCCCAAACATTTGTTCAAAGGGAGATAATTGGATATCCTCTCTGAATCTAGCTCTTACTCTTGCCAGAGCTAATGGCAAAAGCCGTACCCATGGCATCTTAGTTTCTGTCACCAGCTTCAAAGGGTGTTTCTTTATTCCTCCATTCATCCTTTCTACTTGACCTGAATTCCCAGGGTGCTGGGGGTGTGGAGGTCCCACTGAATTCTCAAAGCAGCCACAATCCCTTGAAGGATCCCCCTGTAAAATGAGTTCCCCTGTCCAAGTCCACTGCCTCCACAATCCCATATTCAGGAATCATTTGTTAACTGATCAAACAGCTGCTGAAGCGACTAGAAACGCCTCTGGCCACCCTGCCAGCCAGCACACCACTACCAGAGGATATCTAAGCCCTCTCACCCAGGGCATCTCGGCAAAATACACCCGACATCCTCGGGAAGGATGTATAGCCCGAGGTCACTCCCCTGCCTTGCAGGCTCCTCTGCAGTCTGGCTATTGACTTTAGCCAGGCACCCCTCAGTAGCTCATTCTGCTAAAACAAAAAGACCCGAGGCAGCACATCTTGAGGAAGGTCTCTGCCAATCCCTGAGAGCCCCAGTGACTCCCCTCATGGAGTTAACATTTGCAGGGGCAAAGCTCCTGGCATCCACTATTTACTGCCCTCTGTAAATCAATTCTCCCCTCGTTCTTCTGCCCCACCGCCTTTAATCATCTCCAGCTCCTCTGCTGGGAAAGACAGCAGCCCTCCCCCGGCAATGGCTGAGCAAAGGGAGGATCCCCGAGGCCTCTGGCAGAAGTGCTGCTTTCTGACCCTCTCCACTGGCCAGTTGATCGCCTATGGTCTCTTCTGAGTACCCTGCCTGATGTCCCCTCACATGGATTATTTCTGCCTCTTTTGGTAAATTCACCACCTCCAACAGGTGAGTAACTGAGCTCTCGTGAGTCAGAATGTTTTCCCTGCAGGTTAACAAACTTCTCCCAGCTTTCTAAACTCATGAACCACCCCCCACACATACTCTGCACCTGTAAATATTCACCACCTTTCCTTGATACACTTGGCAGGCTTTTTTGAAGGCACACAGTTCTGTGGTTTGTGCTGACCAAATGACAGTAGCTTCTCCCCTTCTTGCAATTCCCTTCCCTCTACTACAGTATAACTGGTAACTTATTTTCCTCCTACTATCCTTGAAGATCCATCAATAAACACCTTTTCCCCATTTGGCAGAGGGGTCCTGTAAATCTTCCCTAGCTCCAGTCTGGAGATCTGTTACCTGGATACAGCCACGAGCCTCCTTTAAGGCTCCTTCCTTGGGGCCAGTTAAACAGGCGGCTGGGTTCTCAATTCCGAATGCTCCTGTTCCATTTCACACTCTAACAGCCTAGTGCTGGTCACCCAGCTAGAACTTGGTGCCAGACCTGAACAATCCTGCCATCAGTTACCACCAAAGCCGTGGCTGCACACCTCTGCCAACAACAGAGCCTCAGGTAGCGTTAGACAAACAGTGGGGCCACCCCCTCGCTTTGTGGCTCTTTTAGCACCAGAGTTCCTTCGGCACAGCCCTGCACCAGAGGACCACACTGCTTATTACAATTCTGGCTACCTTCGGCACAACCCACAGTTAGCAGAAATAGCCTGTGCATTTCCTCTGCTCAGCAAATTCCTGCACCCTTCCTGAGTTTGGGCATGGGATCACCAGAAAAGCAGTATTTCCAAAGAGTATTTCCACATTCATGAATGATTCACACAGGAGAAATCAGTCCTTGCAACCAGTCCACATACAATTCCAATTCCTTTTCCGGGCCTGGGAGAGATAAAGCTGGGGCATTAGTCAACCTTTCTTTTAATTTTCTTGTAATACCCTATTAATCCTAGAAATTGTCCCATTTCCCGTTCAGTCCTGGGCAACGGCACCTCCAAGATTCCCTGGACTCCCTCTGGGCTAACACACCCCAAACCTTTAGTCCAAAATGCACCCCAAACATTCAACCTTTCTCTCCATACCCATGCCTTCCCTTCAGACACTCCAAGCCTCCCTTCCAGCCAGAAAACAGAACAATTTCACAGTGGCTTCGCCTACCCCCTCCTCCCGTTCTCCCGACTGCAGCAAGTCCTTCACGGGCAGCAATAACCGGATTCCTGGGGACGGAGTAAATTCCCTTCACGCCTTGCCCGAACGATCCCTTCTCCCTCTTGCTCCCAGCCAAAGGCAGGTGCTGTTCCCGATCTCCGGCAGCCCCAGCGCGCGGCCCTGCAACCAAGCGGGAGCGGGGCGAGGAGGGAACCCGGCCCAGGACGGTGCACGGCTCTGGGACCGCGCAGTGCCTGCGGTGAACTTCCCACCTGCTATTCCATAGGGAGGCTGTCCGTCCTTCTGTCCGTCCGTCCTTCCTTTCTTCTGTCCTTCCTTCCGTCCGTCCGTCCTTCCGTCCTTCCATCCTTCTATCCTTCCTTCTGTCCTTCCGTCCTTCCTTCCTTCCGTCCTTCCTCCCTTCTGTCCTTCCTTCCGTCCGTCCGTCCTTCCGTCCTTCCATCCTTCTATCCTTCCTTCTGTCCTTCCGTCCTTCCTTCCTTCCGTCCTTCCTCCCTTCTGTCCTTCCTTCCGTCCGTCCGTCCTTCCGTCCTTCCATCCTTCTATCCTTCCTTCTGTCCTTCCGTCCTTCCTTCCTTCCGTCCTTCCTCCCTTCTGTCCTTCCTTCCGTCCGTCCGTCCTTCCGTCCTTCCATCCTTCTATCCTTCCTTCTGTCCTTCCGTCCTTCCTTCCTTCCGTCCTTCCTCCCTTCTGTCCTTCCTTCCTTCCGTTTGTCTGTCCTTCCTTCCTTGCTTCCGTTTTTCCATCCTTCCTTCCATCCATCCTTCCTTCCTTCTTTCTGTCTGTCCTTCCTTCCTTCCGTTTGTCTGTCCTTCCTTCCGTCCATCCTTCCTTCCGTCCTTCCTCCCTTCTGTCCTTCCTTCCTTACCTCCATCCTTCCTTCCGTCCGTCCTTCCTTCCTTCCGTCCTTCCTTCCTTCCATCCTTCTGTTCTTCCTTCCTTCTGTCCGTCCTTCGTTCTGTCCGTCCTTCCTTCCTTCTGTCCTTCCTTCCTTCCTTCCTTCCTTCCTTCCTTCCTTCCTTCCTTCCTTCCTTCCTTCCCTCCGTTCTCCCTCCCTCCCTCTCATGACAGAGGGTATGGCTTTTTAGACACCATGTTGTTCAGGTCACCTCAGAGTAGTGTCAAGAGGCTCCATATTCAGTTTGCCACATTCCCCTGGGACCGCCCACACCTCTGGGCTCACTCCAGCACTCACAACAGTGCCAGCCTCCCCATTACCCCCACAACACCAACTCGCCCAGCCATCAAATCCCCTCCCAGGAAACCACAATCACCAGAAACTCAGGCTTTTCAAACCCATCTCATACATTCAGCAGATGCTCACAGGTGTCCCCGTTTCACTTTTACACTGTTTATATACGTTCAAATTAACACACACATTCACCAGTAGTGGTTGAGTACAACACTCCTGCTCATCTTTCCCGCTCATGAAAAGAACATTTGAACAATTGTTCCCCCTTTGGCATAAAATTCAAATCAGACAGAGAAGTTCCCATGTCTACTAGGAAACACACTTCTCAGTCCAGCAGTGTGCTGAGCCCCCGTACAACAGCACATCCTGACACCCTTCACAATCCGTTCCTAATATTTTGTTTTACAAGTGGCGCATTGGTTCCTTCCCAATCGCTGTCCTGGCAGCCTCCCCCTTCCCTTTGGCCCTGTGGTTCCCTGCACCTTTTCCTGTCAGGGGTTGTAAAAACTGTGCCATTATCCTTGCCTGTAGCTTTACCTTCTCCTCATCCCTTCTTTCACATCTTTCATACACCTGATGTGCCTTCTAACCAGCTCCTGCAAGGGCCCACCCTGCCACCTCTCCAGCCCCTGCTCCCACTGCCTGTGGGCTCTCACCCTCCCACAGCCACCAAACAAAATCCCTTCATGGATCAGGCCAGGCTTTGGTGACACATTGTCTCTCATACCGTATACCAAAGCCGGTCCCTGTACCTTACACAGCACACCAGAGTTGGTTTTCCCTGTCCTGGAAGTCAGGAATCCAAAAGACTTGCAGCTGACCCTGTATTAGACTGCAGATTTTGAAGATAAGGCCAGTCCTCACTGTTCTTTACTGATCACGTAGCCTCCTGCTGCTATTTGCCTTAACCATATTTCTCCACACCCCCCTTTGACCAGTCCTTTCCCAAACCAACACCACACTGCCCATTCTGGGTGCCCATGTTCCCCACACTGCCCGCTCGGGGTGCCCACGTTCCCCACACTGCCCGCTCGGGGTGTCCATGTTCCCCACACTGCCCGCTCGGGGTGCCCACGTTCCCCACACTGCCCGCTCTGGCCATGGATTGCCGAGACCCTTTCTTGGTGCCTCTTATCTCTGGGTGTCCGTGTCCTTAACTGGCTCTGGGACAATGTGCAAACCATCTCAACATTCTCCCAAAGGACCCTCCAGAGGTATTTTGGGATCACCATCCCTACAGTCAAGGCCCATTTTTGACTTTCCTTTGCTGCCCACCCTGGGCTCCTGGCATGTGTTACTGCCCGAAGCTGTACTCACCGGTGAGATTTGCAGAGACGCTTCTGGACTTTCCCTTACTGCCTGCTCTGGGTGTCCATGTCCAATGGTCCTTTGCTATGGGCTCTTCACGGATTTGGATTTGTTCTGGGGTGTTTGTGGAGTGTCATCCCAGCCTTCTCCACCTGGATTTGGCTGAAAAACAGGATGGAAACCCTCTTATCTCTGATACCGATCCAATTTTTAACGCCTAACCCCAAACTTCCCTTCACTGTCTATCCCCCATGTAGCACGACCTGCCCTATATTAAGGCACTAATTAAAACAACTTGTGCAGCAATTTGGCAGAGCAGCGTTGATGGGCATCTATTTAGTGAAGAGCTCCAGTGTTTTCTCAACATTAATGAGTGATGGGAGACTCTTTGTGCCCTTTTCACAAAGGTCCTGCTCAAATCACTGCATTATCAGCCTTAATTACAGCGAGTTAATTTGCTGTTCCCTGCTTCCCAGATGTGTAGGCAAACATTCCATAGCTCACGGATTGGTGAGGGAGCCTCTGCAGCTGGCCAAGGGTGAGGGGACAGCAGTGCTGATGAATGGTTTTGCAGGGCCTTGCCAGCCAAATCCATCAGTGATTTGTGAATCCTCGTCCCCAGCTCTGTCATGGCCGTGTGTGCTTCTAGAAAAAAAAACCAAACCAAAACAACAACAATAATACTGATAATGATGAAGAAAAAATCCTACCACCGCACAGGATGTGTTCTTTACCAGTCCTGTGGCCCTGATGTGTCTTTGGGGATTCCTGCCAATGCAGAAAGATCTTCCAGCTATTTCTTGGTCCTGTCCAGCTAAATCATTCCCCATTCCAGTTCTGCTGTGTGAGATCCCACACATTTTCCATCTTTTCTTGTCCTTTCTGTGCCCTGGCTAACAGCAAATGGCATTGTGGAAAATCACAGGATCCCAGAATGGTTTGGGTGGGAAGGACCTTAAAACTCATCTTGTTTCACCCCCTGCCATGGGCAGGGACACCTCCCACTGTCCCAGGCTGCTCCAAGCCCCAGTGTCCAGCCTGGCCTCGGGCACTGCCAGGGATCCAGGGGCAGCCCCAGCTGCTCTGGGCACCCTGTGCCAGGGCCTGCCCACCCTCCCAGGGAAGGATTTCTTTCCAATATCCCATCTAAACCAACTCTGACAGTTTGAAGCCATTCCCCCTTGTCCTGGCACTCCAGGCCCTTGTCCAAACTCCTTCTCCATCATTCTTGTGGCTCCCTTCAGGAAAATCTCAAGTCCAGTTCACCTGGGGAGAAGGAAACCCCACTGCGACATTTCGTGTTGTAAGTTCAGTGATTGTTTGATGAATTCCCTCCTGGGAGGGAGCAGAGCCCTCCTGGAATCACCTCCCTGTGGGGACAGTGACCCTGCCTCTGGTGCACAGCCACCCACCCAGGAGGAATTTTTAGGGTTGGTTTTTCGCTGTGGTGGGAGGAAGATGCTCACCTCTCCAGGCCAGGGAGATGCTGTGCTTTGCTGGGGGCAGAGCGGCCACAGCTCCAGAGCAACCCCAGCTCCCGAGCTGCAACATGGAGCTCACACCTCGGGGAAAATCCAGCCCTGCCACGAGGAGCCAAAGGTGCCACGTGCTGCCCCTGCCCTGTGCACCACCTCCTACAGGGAGCTCAGGCTGACAAAAGTCCAATAATTCACATTTATAGTCACTTTCCATTCCCTATTTGCAAGCCCCAAAGTATCTGTACGCTGAATTAATGGGCAATAAATGGCAGATCTGTTGCTGCAGGGCCCAGGGCTGCGGCTTGAAGGGGCTTTTCCCCAGGCTCTGGGTGTCAGGCAGGCAGGGGGTGGAAAGCTGAGGGAACAATGACAACTGGCTGCTTTTTCCTGTTTTCCCCCTGTTCTGGCAAGAAGTCCTCTACATCTTGTAAGTATTCCCAGGGGAGAGGATGAGTGCTGTAGTCAGATTAAGTCAGCATGAGGAGAATCACATTTTCCGAGGGGTTCTGGGAGGCTGTAGCTTATTATAATTATCCAGAGGACACAGCCAAATTGTTTAAACACCCTGTGAGTGTCAGAGAATGAGCTGCGAACTCAAAACATGAAGACACAAATAGTGATAGCAGGCTATTCCAGACTTTTTCCAGAAATGGATGCCCCGGTTTTGGAAAGGGGCTTTGTAAGGCTTTCATAAACCTTATTTAAAAGTGAATTTTGAAAATGCTTTCAAATAGTCACTGAGACTCATCTATTGATAATCATGCTAGTGAAAAATGAGAATCAGAAGAAATCGGAGTTTTCCTGTGCTCTGGGAAGGGTGTAGGGAGGAGGTGGAAGGGATCCTCGCACTGTAGCCTGATTGGGAAACCACGAAGTACTTACCAAGGTGATAACAAAAACAAAGGAAAAGGGCTCGCAAGCTGTGCAGGCTCTCATCTTCTCCCTTTCATGAAGCGCAGAGAAGGAGCAGAGCAGAAAGGTTGCAGGCTTCAGTAAATCCTAATTATCCCTTGATCATGCCCGCAGCAGGGATGAAGTTTTCAAAAGTGCAGTTTCTGCAGTAATTCCGGAAATCTGGCTCTGTGGTTCCCCGGCCGCGGGGCCAGACTCAGGGCTCCAGAGATGTGCAGTGCCTGAAAAGCCAGATTGTACCGAAAATCTGCTCCGATTTCTGCCACTCCTTGAGCTGGAGGAAAGCTTTTTTCGCCTCCCTTTTCTGCCCTGCCCCAGGCAGGAAACCTGTTCAGTGCAGGCAGTGTCAATAATCCTGTTTATTTAGCCTGGGATATAAAACTCCTCATTATTTCTGGTTTTCCTTTTTTTCTTTCTTTTTTTTTTCCTTTTTTTTTTTTTTTAAATCCTCCTCCTTTCTTTAGCATTCAGGAAACTCAAGAGCAATTTAGAACAAACTCCGACATTTCTGTCAGAGGACTGAAGCTCTGAACTCTTCGTCTCTTTCTCCAGGTACTTGAATTCTCTGGGAATCAGCGCCCATTGCCTGTAAAATGGATGTTTCATGGGTTCGACTGCAGTTCCCTCTGTTCTGGGTGGTTCAGCTGCCCCAAGTGCTCCGTGTTCGCAGCAATGTGGATTTTAGGAGGAACGGGGAGATGAGAGATTCGCTGTGCTCGGGCAGCCGAGGCAGGGATGGAATTCCCTGAGCTCTCCCTGCTGGAGCCCTTGGATTTCTGGCTTCGTGGTGCTTATTCCCAGGCAAAAGGCACTGAGACCCAGGCATCCTCTGCCGTCCTCGCCATCCTCTTCAAAGATCAGCTGCTCAGGCACACGGAACGTTCTCTCTTTGTATTAAAAAGAGAAAGTTTTTTATTAGAAAAAGCAAGTGGTTTATATGAATTTGATTCCCCAGGTTGCCCACAGAACGCAGCTGACTGAGATAAAAGTGCATCCTCTGTGCCCCCAGGGCCCACATCCCTCTGCCCAGCTCCGGTAAGGAATAGCCCATAAAAATAATGGCATTGGCATATTTTTTACAGTAGGAATTGCACAGAGTGGTGGATTGGGCTGGCTCCAGGAGCGCTGGATACTGTTCCCCATCTCCACTGGTTTCTTGCTTTGTTAGGCACCTCGGTTCCATGGGATTCCTGTGGCAGGAGTAAGATCGTGCCCAGTCTGGCAGCACCAGTTCCAGCACTAATGGGAGCAGTGCTCTGTGCAGGGCTCTTGATGAGGTTGGGTTTATTTTCATTCAGTGAAGATGGAAACAAACTGAAAAACCTCCTGGCACTCTT
>NW_008238347.1:811587-824752 GCF_000691975.1 Corvus brachyrhynchos
ACTCTTTCCACAGGGTTAAATAAATACATTCACTGCACACTTAAATGCAATAAACACGTACAAACACAGTTAACACATGGGATAAATACGAATTATCTCTGTCCACTGACTCCTTGGATGTCCAGGGAGCGCAGGCAGCTACTCAGGGAGCATCAGCACAAATAATACAAGTATTATTATAATTATTAGAGCAAATAATTACAAGGGCAGCGAGAGGACAAGGGAGAAACGTCTCAAACTGACAGAGGGCAGGGTTAGATGGGATACTGGGGAGAAATTGGGTTGGATGAAACAACCAGCAGCAGTGCCAGCTCCTGGGCTGCCTGGAGAGGGAGGCACAGCCTCAGGAACAGCAGAGCCTGCGGAGGCAGGAGCCGAGCCCTTTCCCAAATCTCTGGGATGAGATTTGTGTGGCCGAAAGAGCCTGTTGTGGGTACTCACCTCAGGCAGGGCGTGTGCAATCCCTTCCCTCTGCCCACCCCTGGGACTCCACACCATGCAGGCTGATTCTGGCCAGTTTCCCCCTATCCAGCTAAAACAGGTGCTGGAATTGTAGGAATTGCCCCCTTTTCTCCACAGTGACCAGTTCTGACCAGTTCAGCCGTTTTAAGGTTGTTCTCCAGAGCTGTGACAGCAGAGCTGAGCAAGGAACATCCTCACCCCAGCTCTGCCTCCGGTGTCCACAGCTGCAGCCAGAGGGAACGAGATGAGATGAGATTCGTGGGCAGCAAGGTGAGGGAGGTTTGTGAGGGCAACTTAATGGAAAAAATCAGTGCTCCGTGTGTGGTTATGTCCTGCTGGTCCTTTGATAATAAAAGGAAAAAGCAGAGCTTTTACATGGAGAAGGAAAAGGAAATGAAGGCAGGTTTGAGCAGTAAAGATGACTTTTTAAAATAAAAAAATTTGTTGAGATCAAAATATTTTTGCTCAGTAATTAGAAATTTCATTTTTCCTGTAGCTAATGGTGTTTGCGAGGCAGTGCCTTGCTGGGTGATTTTTAATTAAAGGCTAGGACATGGAATCAAGCTCCAAAACTATCTTCTGTTTATGCCCATCCATTTTCTTGAGTCTTTCTGGAGATAATGAATCCTGCCTCCCTTCCTCACTGTCAAATTTGAGTTCGACCTTTTTGCTTGTAAATAGATTAGAAAAAATTAATCCCAGGCTGTAATAAGGTCTTTCATTATGCTGTGGGGAAGGTTATTCATGCTTTTAAGGCTTGTTCCAACCTAATAGGTGTGAAAGGAAGAGCACTTAAGCTCTCCACTGCTGACAAGGATGTTGCATCTGAGAAATGAAAGTCATGGTGGGTTCATCTCGCCGCTGTTATTTAAGATGAATATCGGCACCACATGCATGAACTGGAAGATATATCTTTAAAGATAAAGGAAGCAGGTTTTCCACTGGTTCAGACAGAATTACAGCTGCACATAATGGAGGGTGAGGAAAAGTGGGGAATTGGGAGTTTCCTTCCCAGCCGGCTTCTGGCAGCTGATGCAACCAGCTGGTGGGTGCCTGTTTGCAGCAGCTCAGCTTCTTGTGTCATTTCCCCCAAAATAAGTTAAAGGATCTCTCTAATCTCAGCTGATCAGAGTGATTAAAGCTGAAGGTGAGAGACGCTGGTCCGTCCCTCTGCAGAAACCAGCGCTGGATGGGGAAAGGGAGCGATGGGCACAGGAAAACAGGGAAAGTCCCAAAGGGCAGCGTGGGCTCGTGGCCACCCTGAACCGGGGGAGATCTGGTTTTCGTGGAGTGGGAAATGCCTGTGTGCTTGGGAAAGGGGAGCGCGAATCTTTTAGAGAGGACACCTTGCACTGGGAGGGCAGCACCGGCTTTTGGCTTCCGGATTCTGCAGTAAAAGCCTGGCTTGGGGTGCAGAATGGACTGATGGTGTCACCCCTGCTACAGTAACTTATAAAAGCCGGTAAAGCCAATTGCTGCCCCAGGGCAGGGGGAAGCTGAGAGGAGTGGAAGAATTAGTGACAAATGTGAAAAAACCGTAGCCTGGCTAAGCCTGGCTTGGTTTGGTCATTGTGACTTCCACCAGCACTTCTTGTTTCCTTCACAACTGTTCTTTTAAAAAAGATAATCGTCCTAAACTGTCTCCTCGAAGGAAAAAGGAAAGGCGCCCTTAACATAAACGTGATCTTGTCTCCCAAAACAAACCCCGGGTTCTCAATGAAAGCCATCAGTGGCCACTCACCACCCATTTAACCCCTTTTGTTGGGATCTCTCTGGGGGAAGCTGCAAAGTGTCTTTGGAAAGGTGAAGTCTCTGCTGACTCGGCTGCTCGGTGTGTTTTAAATTGGTGTGAGACGGTGCCTCCGCTGCTTCGGGGATGAGCCTCGTGTGCTTTGCTGGGGATTAATAACGTCACTGCCCAGGGAGAGGAAAAAACAAGCCCTGCTTTATCTGGGGTAAGAAATGTATTTACGTCTTAACTGAGTTGTTTGGGTGTTGCTTAAATTATAATGAGTAAATTGAGGGTGCTTTATTAATATAATTGATGTCACCAAGTGGAATTTACAGTTACTGAAGCAGTGATAAGAAGTAACTTATAAAAACCAGACAATACTATATAACCTTTGAGATTAGATGGGCTTTAATGTCGCTTCCAACCCCAACCGTTCTACGATTCTCTAACCTTTGAGTGATTTGCTGACAATTTGCAGGCATGCCACCCTCTGGATAACCGAGATGTGCAGTCCTCGGACAGGAACAAACCCTGTGGAAGTCAGAGCTCCCAGGACAGGCTGGCTGCCGCCCCCGCCCTGTGTTTGTCTCAGCTTACACAAACATTCTGGCTCCCAACTGCGCCCGGGTTGTTGCTGTCTGTACCACCCTTGCAGCTGCGGACAATGAGCCCCAATTAGGCTTCTACCCCAGGGCAAAGCCTGAGGGGTGGCTGAGCCCAGACTTGAGCCCAGCTGGGCTCGACCCAAAGTCCAGCTTGTCCTCTGCTCCTGTTCTCCTCGCTCCACACTGCGGCTGGGTTCTATTTATACCCACATTACTTGATTCATTACGAAATTTCTTCCCTGGCAGGGTAGGCATCTATCATTAAATCAAAATCTGTCTTGAAACAGAGACTCCAACTTCAAAGCCTGCGACTGCTTTCCGTGGAGCTCTCCTTGCTGGTTGCCTGGGAGGCTTATTTGAAATTATGCACGGAGACGGGCAGAGAGGAATGAGTTCCAAAGTCGTCATAATTATGCCCTTGAGTGGGCGAGACTTGGAAACGCTCGGGTGCAGGAGGCAGCAGGGAGAGGAGAAACTCCATCCCTGCGCCGCCAGCACCCCCGGGGAGAACCAAAACCCCCAGGGATGCTCCAAACCCTCTGTGGACACTTCCCACCCTCTCTGTCTGCAGACCACCCAACAAGCCCTTGCTTTGTATCAGCTTTCCTTATCATCTCTCGCTGATTGGAGAAGGCCGGTGGGTACAGAGATAACAAAACAGTGCTGACAGAGTGCCCTTTACAGCCCTTTGCCAAAAACCTCCTTGCTTTGTTACTACAGCCTGGAATCTCAGCCACGCGGTGCTTAAAAATACTATTAAAAGGCCATTTTGCCTTGAAACATTGTCACTTTTATAGCCTTAAACATCCAGGTCTGTGCGTTTCGGTTCACGTAATCACGACGCAAGGAAATGGAAAGTGATTAAGCCTGAGACAGACAGACAGAGAGTTTTCCAGCGTCTGGGAGAATTCGGTGCCTGGGTAAATGCAGCTCAAAACCCCATCGGGTGGGGCTTGGGTCAGGAGGGTTTATTCCGAACAAGCTTTACGGAGCACGGGAGCTCTGCTGTGTGCTCCAAGGCTTTTTCTCTGGGATAACGGGGGTTGGCTGCCAGGAGCCGGTCCTGATGTGCTCTGTGTGTGTTTCTGAAGGGATGACGCTCCTGACTGGGGGGATTTGTTGGGGAAGTGTTGGTCCATGGGATGCGAATCAGAGACTTCCCGTGGCTCAGCGGGAGCTCAGAGGCAGCGTTTGGTTCAAGGTTCAAGTCCATTCCTCTCCCTGCTGCGGCGCCTGGGAAGCTCTGCACAAAAGCAGCTCCAGGTTTTGTTGTTGGGACATTGATCCTCAGCTCCCTGCCGCGGGGCTGGCGGTGCCAGGGGATGTTGGCAGCTTTGGGTGCTTCTTTTGTGCTTCTGAGCTTGCTGTGGGAGCAGCGATGTGAGGGGAGATGGGCAGGTTTGGGGACTTCCGAGGTGTTTTAAAAGAACCATTAATGCTGTGCAGAACAGCGCCGTGGCTGGGGACCGTGACACTGAGTGAGTGCCCGTTATCTCCCAGAAAAAAAAGCACCACAGACCACTCCTGTCAGGGGTTTTTGATCCAGCCCAGCCTGCAAATCCTGCAAGCTCCTGATGCCATGAAGATTTTTTGCCTTTTCTTTTATGCCGGTTATACCTTTCACAACTTCTATGTTCTTAGTGCTCTTTGCCTGCATTCTTGGACTTGGTTGTTCAGCCAGGAGACTCAACATCTTAGAAGCTTCCTAGTTAGGGATCAGTGTGCCCCAGACCCCAAGGTCCTCTCCAGAACACATCCTGGAAACTAAGATAGAACCATCCAGGAGAAGGCTCCTTGGGGAGGGGGGCTCACTCGAGCCTCTCATTGGGGAATCTTTGATAGATCTGCTAATTAGTAACACCTATAATGACATACCCGATCTTTTGGGGTGGGCGTTTGGCGGGCTGCATTTCGGTGCATTTGACCTGGACGTGTGCACCTAAGGATCCTTAAAATAAATACCAAGGTAAAATCCCTTTTCCCCTTCTAACCGTGTTTGACTCTTGATTTTAAGACCAGGAAAAGGCATCACTCCGTGTAGAAGGGAAATGCTGTGAAATCTCTCCTTAGGCCAGCAAAGGGGTTGTAGCTTGCTGATACAACATGAACCTTCTCTGTACCTGTGCTTTCCTGTTCACAATACACCTGTGCCAGCACAGAGGTTAACAATGGCTCTGGATCATAATGGAGGGCACTGCTGGGTGCCTTCCCCTCACTGATCTGCTCCCTCTCCTTGTGGAACTGGGGAACTGTTCACAGATATCAAGGGCTCATTAATTTAACCAGTGATCCAAAATGTATTTTTTAACGTATACAAGCCTTTATGTGTATTGTTAACTGCCTGCTGTAACTGTGTGTGTACACGTTTAATTTGGTTTCCATGGAATCACAGAATGTCCTGAGTCCAGGGTCAGGGTCACAGGGCCCATGGAAGCAGTTCCACGATTTTGCTGGGAGTTTGTGTTGCTGATAAACATTGGGTTTCCTGCAGCAGTGTGGCAAAAAATGGAATGGCTCTATCATATTTTCAGAGACTAATACACAGTCAGACACTGTCATCTAATTAATGTCTACTTAATTAGGCTCAAGTGAATGATTTCAGGCCATGAAGCCCAGTGGAGGTAGAGTTGATAACAGAGTTGTTTAGAAAATCCAGGGTGTCCGAGTTTGCCTGACTCCATCTCCTCACAGCACAGATCCATGAAATCACTCTCCATAGGCAGGGATAAGGAGTGCCTGGCTCCTTCAAATGATCCCTGCTGATTCATGAGTCAATTCTCAGCTAATACTAAAGTTATAAGATATTTATTCACTCCTGGCTACTTGGGCTGTCCCCAAAGTTCACCTTGGGGGATTGTGCTCTCACTGAAGGCTTTGATAAAAAATTGAAATGCCCTTTTTGTTGTCCTGCAAGTCATTATGTTCACCTGATAAAAATGATTTCAGACCTAACTCCACCCATTAATCAAAAAGGTCAGTACAATAAATAGTTTTCATCTTGCCTGCCAGAAACCTTTCTTCCCCGTGGTCTTAGGAGCTGAGTGCAAGAGAAGATGTAGACGAAGAATAGGATCTCAAAGCGTGGCTGATCAATGCCATCCAGAGACATGAATTATTGTTGAGAACTTAGGGGAGAAATGGAGTGCTCTGATGCCAGGGAGAGGCAATATTGCCTGAGTTTTCAACCTCCAGGCACTAAAGGGGAATGAAGTAGCTTCATTCATCTTAATAAATTTATGTCCAGCATCTGGTTCTGAA
The DNA here is from genome assembly GCF_000691975.1 of Corvus brachyrhynchos. Classification (NCBI taxonomy): domain Eukaryota; kingdom Metazoa; phylum Chordata; class Aves; order Passeriformes; family Corvidae; genus Corvus; species Corvus brachyrhynchos. Next base: position 817,645 of record NW_008238347.1, read on the forward strand.
TGAGATGGATTTTGCTTTTCTGGAGATCTATAGGAGTGAGAATATAGAGATATAAAATATGTATATATCCCCCACACCATTGCTTTCATAAACCTGACACTCCTGACTTTCTCCAGTGTGTCTGGTTGCAAAGCTGGGCTCAAGATGGAGTTTTTGCTCCTGGGCTTTGCACTGATTATCCTGCTCAGTGCTGACTGAAACCCTCCCAGTCCCAGAGCTGCTGCAGCCCCTGGTTTACAGCAGGGTTTGGCAGGGATGTGTTCCTGGGACATCTGACACTGCTGGAAACATGGAATTGGCTTCCCTGGGAATCTGCACCTCCTCCTCCTCCTTCTTCTGTGGGCTTTGTCCTGTGCTTCTTTAATGTTTGCTCATCTGCAGTGACCCGCCCCCTCCCCTCCATTTCCCCGGAATTCCTGGAAGGCTTTAGCAGTTTGGATATGCAGAATACCCAGCCGTGGCTGCCCTGATGGGACGTGTGAGCTGGAGGAAGAACGAGCTACTGCAAATGTCATGAGAAGATAAAATCCCTCGAGTGGCATTTACCTTTGTGATTATTCCCTCTCACCCCTGGCGCGGGGTGGACGTTTCCATTACGGGTCTGTGTGTGACAAAGAGGAGTTAGATTTGCACTGCAAATGAATTTTCAAATGTCCCCACATCCTCTCCAGGAGCGGCTGTGCTCTCCCGACGCGGTGCCTGCCACCCCTCCTGGAGCACCACCTGCAGCCTCTTCTCTCTGCTCAAATGCCTCTCCAAATATCTGCTCTGCATCCTAAATCCTGAGGAACAGCAGCAAAACCGAGGCCACCCACAATATCTGAGGCAGATCTCAGCCTTCCTCGCCCGGCTGGGTGTCCCTTCATCCCCTAACAGGGTAACAAATCCAGTGCTGTGCTCAGGGCTCCAGCACGGAGTAACTTACTCAGAGCAGAGGAATCAGGATGTGTGCAGGTGTCCTGATGGATGCAGCGCTGCTGTGGCTGTACCCAGGTTATCTGAGAGCAGCTTTCTGCTGTGAATGTAAAACACCAGCTTGCACTGAGCTGTTGAGGAACAGATGGGGTTTTTGCCATGTGACGCAGCCTAGAAAACAGATTTGATTTAGTGCACCATGCCTGTCTGACTTTTAAACTTGTATTAACAGGATTTCAGGAAGGAAGACTCCACATAATACCCTCAGCTAACAGAGCACTGGGCAGGAGGTTACGGAGCTCTGAAAATTATCAATTAATTCTACTTTCATTCCAGAGGGGCAGATGGGGATGAATATTTATTTACTTTGACAGCTTTTATTAGAGGGGAAAAAGGTCTTCATTATGTGTTTTGATTTCACAGCACAATCAAGGAAATTAGTACAATGTATAAAACAGTAATTAAGGCCGTTAGATTTCTGAACTCACACTGACACGGGAGATCTTCCCCCTGTGCGAAGCTGCTGCTTTTCCTTGCAGTGCTCCTGGCATTCAGGCACCGAGATTATTATGTAATGTCAGTTCATCTCTCTTCAAAATGGATTTTGCAGGTTTAACCACTTATGAGCCATCTGCAGGTACCCCGGCCTTGCAGCCTTGGGAAAGGCTCCATGCTCTGCACTAATTACCTGAGTTTTGGGAGCTCTGTCCAGACCTGCCAGAATAATGGCCAGTTTACAGATGTTTGATGTGGGGAGGCCAGTGGGTTTTTACATCAAGGGCTGATCCAGCTGGGCTGAGATAAATGGAGGGATTGCCCCTGCCTTTGCCTGAGATGCTCGTTTATTGGGTTTTTTGGGGATCCCTGTGGTTCCTGGGCTTGTTTTGCAGACCTCATGTGAGAAATTCCTATGTGGTTACACAGGCACTGCTCAAAGGGCTTCAGACCCAGCTGAATACGTGGTAAATATATTAAGGTAGACAATCTATATTAATTATCTAATATATTATGTATATATTTATTAATTAGATAGCTTCCCAACAGGAAAAATGGTGTTTTAGCAATAATGTTGGCAGCTGGAATCAGACAAAATAGGAAATTATCACTGTAAAAAAGAGAGAGTCGAGACCAGATCCTTTATTCTTTTGGACAGTGTCACATTGGGAATGCACCGTATGTGGTTTTTAATGTTGCAGTGAAGTGGGAGAGAAGAGGAAGAGTGGATTGCCCTCGATTTGGCAAATCACAGGGCACCAGCATGACCTGTTTTTACAGCTGAGAACCTTCGGCCTGCAAAGTTCTTGTTTAAAGACTTTATCTCACTGACCAGATGGTGCAATTTGTCTGCCACGGACATTTGGGAATATCTGCTGAATTTTGCATAAGGACAAGTGTTTTAATCATCCAGTGTCTTGCTGTGCAAATCTCATTTGTCTGCAGTGACCAACTCTTCTCTCATCCCTGGCAATCCTGGACCTGTTCTGTGGGGGCTTTTGTACAAGCCCTTCCCATCCCTGTTTTCTTATTGTCTGTCCCTTGGGAATTTCTTTGGGTTTAACTCCTGCTGAGGTGGAATGAAACACTATGGAAAATAAAGCAGATGTGTAGGAGCCTGGGATATTTAAAACCTCTCTCCCAAGTTAATCCTTTCATCAGAAGAAATTCTCTTAGAGATGGAAGCAGTAGAGAAGATTAGGGCAGAGGAGGAGCTGGGAAGCTCCTGGATACAGATGAGGTGGGAGCTGGAGCATGACCAGTGCCCCTGGTCAGGAAGGATGGAAAACAAATATTTGGAGAAATATAAAAAAGCAGCACTGTGAGAGATAAAAGTCATTGACCTTCTAAGCATTATCTGAAGGAAAAAACTCCTAGTGAAGTGTCTGGTGCTTTCCCAGCTGTGGGAGGCTGCAGCTGCGTGGATGGGAATGCAGGAATGGAAGGGCTGGAGCTGTGAGCATCCCCTGCCCTCGGTGACACTCCCAGAGCCGTGTGTGGGGACAGCTGTGTCCCGGTCACACAGTGACCCTCAGCCCCCTCCTCCTCACCTGCCCATCTCTGTGTCCCCCAGAGATAAAGGGAAAAGCAGCTTTGCCCCACAGCCCCCTGTGCTGCCCACGCTGACCCATCTTGCCTTGGAATGCATGTTCCAGTTTCATTTAGGAGGTTCGGGATCAGGTTTGAGCTTCGTTGCAGTTTTAATTGCTGGGATTGCCTGGAGCAATTCTTGTGGATTGATACAGCACAGGAAAGTGCCACCCCTTAGAGCAAACCTCCTTGCCCCTGATTACAGTGGGAAGGTTTATTATTTATTATTATTTAATATTTAGGCTGTATTTGTGGTCATGCAAGGCAGGGAATCCTCTGGCTCCTGCTGCCACACCCCAGGGCAGCTCCATGCATGCCATGGGCAGTGGGGCTTGTGGAGCACCCATGAGGGACACAAAACATGGGCTGTGCTGGTGCTGGGGTGTTAAAGCAGCTCTCTCTGTGCAAAAGCCATGGAATGTCATGGCTGAGGATGTGTTTAATGCGGTGTTACCACTGGAAACTGTGATGGATTATGTGCAACAACTCTGGTGCACAACTGAACAAGCAGGCAGTTAATTACTGCAATGATAACACGTTATGGAAAGGAACTGCACTCGTGGCCATTCATTATGATGATGAATTTCCCACAGTTCCTTACTGGTCATCTGCACCACTTGCATGACAAATGGGCAGAGTCCCACGCAGAAGGAAATCCCTCCCCTTCCCTTCCCCCATCCATGGAGGAGATGGTGTTGTTAATGTGACAGTGCCTAATTGCTCTGGCGCCCAAGCTCAATATTTATATTCATTTGTACATATTATTCACATCAGAGTGTGCTGTGACACACTGCAGAGCTGGCTTTTAGAGATGAATTTATTCCGGGCTTTCTCTGACCAGTTAAATACATAAACCACTGGTCTGAAATCTGGGGAGGGCCGAGGGAGGGAGAGGTTGGGGCAAATTGCATGGAGCAAGCGAAATGACAGGGATTGGGAGGTGGGAGTATTGCTTGGTACAAGATCCTTGGCTCTTGCTGAGTGATAAATTTTCCAGCACTAAACAGCTGGCACGTTACGTTACACGGGGTCGATGGGTGCAAATTATCGGTGAGATTGTTTGGAGACGGAATGCCATTAACTGGAGGGGAAGGTGGCACGGGGGAACCTCTGGGTACCTTGTGCTGGACTGCAAAAGCAATTGTGTGTGTTCCTGTTGGCATCCACACCAGCCAAGGCACCACCAAAGCTATACTGAAAGGGAAGAAATTGAGCTTTTTCCAATAAGGACCCTGATCACAGGTAGAATATCAGAATGCCTCGTTAATTACAAACAGCCTGTAATCAATAGCTCAGTTTCCTGCTGTGCTGAGGTCCTGGTGCTCAAAAAAAGGGCTGCAATGATGTGATACGAAAACCTAAAGGGATAAATATTTTAGAGAGGATATTGAGCTCTGTGGTTCGACCAGTCTGTGAAAAATCAAGGTGAGACCTCCTCAAATGCTTGGCTGACCCCCTGCCCTCCTCATCCTTTGGAGATCCCTGCACCTCCTCTCCACGTGCTGGATGCCTCCCAGGAGCTGGTGCTGGGCCAGTGCCGTGGCTGAGCTGGCTGCTCATGTTTCCCTTTCTTGCAGTGACCTCCAGAATGTGCAGCCTTCCCCAGCTCATCCACACACAGAGCCCATTCTCACGGTAATTTATTTTTGGCAGCCAGTGTGCAGAAATTCTGAACCCAAAAGATTAGCTCAAAAACGCCCGTAGTGTGAATAATCAGCAACAGAAAATTTTCCCTGTTCTCCTCCAAGCTGAAGAACGTGGGAAGTCACTGGATTTTCTCACTCCTGCACACAACCCCAGGTCTGTCCTCATTTCTGAAGGTCGGTGCCTCTAGCCCCGAGCAGGTTATTATCCCAGGGATGTTTTATTCATGCTAATGCTGCCAAATGGAAATTATCTTTTTCATGTTAATGAGGAGTAATTTGAGAAATTGGAAAAATCCTGGAGCCCTTTGGAGATGGAAAAAAGTATCAAGAAAGAAGAAAACGTGTCCCAAATGAGGGAGTCGCTGTTCCATGGATCAGTGGTTATTCAGTGGCGTGGGCCACCTTTCCAGGGCCCAGGGATCCAGGACGGGCAGCTCCAGCTGCTCCCAGCACAGGAGGATGCTCTGCACTGTGCCTGCCCAGGGACGAGCAGCTCCAGGCTCCATGTGGGTTGGAAAAGAGACCGAGGCCACTTTTTCCTGACTCTCCTGGATGTGTTGTGCCAAAGGCACTGAAAGTGCACTCCGGGATGAATGTCCTGGTATCTCCTGAGTGCTAGAGGTTCATATTTATCAGTCTGCAGTCAGTCCACGCTTGGGAAGTGGCTCTGGGGTCTGATCTGTGCAAGGGGACAGGAGTGCTCAGTGTGAGCCTGGCTCCTCTTCCCACTCCAGGGCTTTGCTCTGTGCCCATCCCCCTTCCCAGGGCCGACTCTGATGCTTCCCTGTGCAGGTTTTCTCCTTCCCAAATAATGCTGGCTCAGCTTCAGATGAATTATTAACTACAGAGCACGGTGGGCACTGGTAAAATGGATGGTTTTCTTCCCAGGAGGAAGCAGAGCTGCAGCATCCTTAGGCTCCCCTTGGACTGAGGAATGCTGCTGGGACTGGGGTCTCTGCTGCAGGACCTGCTGCTCTGCCGAGCCCTAATTGCTGCGGCCATTTGGATTTTAAATAGACATTTGAAATGGATCATAGGATTCACAATTAAAGCCCCTCGTTTTCCAGAGTGCTTGTGGGAATCACAACATTCCATTGGCGAAGGAATGGGCATGGAAGGAATGGAGCCAATGGGTCTCTTGCCCAGTGATGTCAGCAGTGACCAGCTGGATCCCGGGGAGCACACCTGAGGGTTTGCGCCTCCCTCAGACCTGGAATGGAGCAAGGATCCACAGAAATCCTCTGGAGATGGAAATGAAGCCTTAAGGTGGCAGCAGAAGATGCAGCTGGAACAGGGCAGGTGCTCACGGCGTGGGGTTCTCCAGGGGATGGTACAAGGTGGGTGTGCAGGAAAGAGCAGGATGGGGGAAACCTCCTGTGAGTGCTCTGTGTCAGTGTATCAAAACTATAAAATCTATCCACAGATATAAAGTACCTGGGAGTGACTCTGTGCAAAGCCAGAGGAGTGAGGAGCTCTCCAAGTGCTCCACGTCCCGTCTGGGACAGTCTCTGAGAATCTGTGTCCCCTCGTTGGATTAACAGAGACGGTGACTCCGCCTGGCCTCACGGCCGGTGCCCCACTGCTCCCAAGGCCAGCAGCAGCAGAGCTGTGGCTCAGCAGCCCCTGAGGAGAATTCTCCTGGGGTTCCTCAGGCAGCAGACAGGAATTCAGCAGTGGGAGTGGTTGCTCAGAGGATGTCACCCCTCAGCCTGGTGCCAGCGGCGCTGGGCTGTGCCCTCAGACACCTCCTGGCAGAGCAGAAAACCTCAGCCCTGTGTGCTTGTGCCAGGCTGCAGTGCTGGTGTTCAAAGCAGTCAGGCAAACACTGACTGGCGTCAGTGAAGTCTGGGCTCGCTCCGTTTGCACACGGGGAGTTGGCCACGGCCGCTCCTCGGTGCCACCAGCACTGCACAAATGCTCAGACGCTGCATTGGCTCTGACAGAACTTCAGAGATCATTTTTCATCTCTACACTCACTGCCTTGGGAAATCTCTGGAGCTGCTCAGACTTCCTGCATTAACACTCTGTGCTGCAGGAATTGCACAGGAGTTGGCTTTCCTGGGAAGAAGGCTGGGTAATGGCTCTGTGCAAAACATCTTTGGGGCTTGAGGAAAAGTGGCTATAAAATCCTTTCCTGCTGCTACAGCAACTCACAGCCACGCTCCTCACTTCCAGGTTTTTAAATTGTTTCAATAATAACGATGTTTAATGTTTTATTTTTCATTTCTTCTGTCTGTTGCACCGTGTGAACATGTGTTGCTGTTTGCAGCGAAATTCAGTGTAAATCTCTGTGACAGAGCATCACCGCTCTGCTCCTCTCTGCTGAGACAACCCCACCATGGCATGAAGGGACTGGAGCAGCTCTTTACCTGCCCCAGGTGGGTAAAGCCCACCAGGGTTACTCCAGCTCACACCCAGGTGAGGAGGGCTGTGTCACACACCTGGGTGCTCCCTGTGGGCAC
>NW_008238347.1:824785-834918 GCF_000691975.1 Corvus brachyrhynchos
CTACACAACCCACTAATGGTTAAATAATTCCCTCTTTTTCTGCATTTATTCCATGGGTGGAGCAGCTCTGGAGCTGCCTGGAGCAGAGCAGGACTTGGCTCTGCCCTTAGTTCTCACCCCTCCCTGGTGCCAGGACCCACAGGGCCACTCAAGGCCACCAGTGAAGGGTTAATTACTGCTCAGACTAATTACTATGGGCAATGTGCATTCTGTTAATACCAAACAGAACTATAGAGGCTTTGCCGCAGGAACATTGCTTATGGCTCTTGTAAAAGGCAGCTTGTCTGCTGCATTAATTCCCCAATGGCACATTAATTCCCTTCCTTTATCATAATTACAGCCCTGTGCTCTGGGACTGTACAATTCATTTGGTCTCTCACTCCACGCCATGGAAAACTGCTGTGTGACCTGCAGGCTCCATCGGCTCCAAGTGTCTCACAACTATTTCAGAGTTATAAACACAGAACTCAATTTACTGTTTTATTCCCCCCCCCCCCCAGTTGAAATAGGAAAGGTGAATGGCAAATTAGGAGATTTTCTTCGTCCAGCATCTTATTTTGGTACCTAGACAGAAATTTAAGATTATGAAATTTCTTGGTCAGAAAAAGAACTGTAGGTGCCCAGCCATCATAATATAAATATAAAATACATCCATATTAAAAAAAAAAAAATATATATTAATGTATAAAAAAATATATCCATATGTATGTGCAGGTGTCAAGCTGAGGCTTTGGAAATGCCCAGGCTGTAGGACAGAGGCTGATTTATCCCCCCTGTGATTGACACAGGTTTGGAATTTATATAAAAACCACCTCAAATGTTTATACAGAATGTGTTAGAGAAGTCTCTCTGGGAGTACTGAAGGTTTTCCAGCCTTACTGGGAAAAGTAAAGCTTTATTTAGTAAGTCCTAAAGTGGGATGGTGTCCCACATGGGTGTGGTCTGAGGCCACTCCTGAGAGAAGTGACACCTCTGGGCAGGGCCAGGCTCTTTTTGCCAGACTTCATATCCTGAAAAATTGGCTGGGTTAGGTCTTTACCTGAAAATTGTTATGGTTTGAATGTTATTAGTAGAAATAAATCTCTCTGTTGGCATGAATGAGGTGTCTGTTATCAGGAACTCCTTAGGAGAGCAGGTGGAATTGATGCCATGAAGATTTTTTGCCTTTTCTTTTATACCCCTGTTATACCTTTTACAACTTCTGTATTCTCAGTGCTTTTTGCCTGCATTCTTGGACTTGGTTGTCAGTCTGAGAGATTAAACATTTTAGAAGCTTCCTAGTTAGGGATCAATGTGCCCCAGACCCCAAGGTCCTCTCCAGAACACATTCTGTAAACCAAGATAGAACCATCCAGGGGAAGGCTCCTTGGGGAGGGGGGCTCACTTGAGCCTCTCATTGGGGAATCTTTGATAGATCTGCTAATTAGTAACACCTATAATGACATACCCGATCTTTTGGGGTGGGCTTTTGGCGGGGTGCATTTCGGTGCATATGAGCTGGACGTGTGCACCTAAGGATCCTTAAAATAAATACCAAGGTAAAATCCCTTTTCCCTTCTAACCGTGTTTGACTCTTGATTTTAAGACCAGGAAAAGGCATCAGAATATCAGAGTGTGTCTGCAGCTTTTGTTTTACGGCAGAGCCATGGTTGGTGCAAACAAACCTCGGCTGTGCTTCATGGGGTGGGCAAATGGCCAGAGGGAGGAGCTGGTCCTCACCGTGAGTGCACTGGCTTATGTGGGCAATAGAGCTTTCCTCCCGGTGCTCTGACACAGCATGTGCATCTCCTCGAGGGAAACAGGAGCACGCAGCACAGAACTCCTGGAGGGTTTGGAAAAGACCTCCAATACCACCAAGTCCAAGTTTTGCCCTAATACCTGCCCAAAACGCACAGGTATTTGTATTCACTGTGACAATTTCCATCAGGTGTGGTGACACCCCGGTGGTGTAGGGGGGACTGTGTACAGGCAGGTACATTTTGCTTTCGTTAACCCACTTTAAAAGGGGTGACACAGACAATTTGAAGTTCATACCAATGAATGGCCCCAGAGTTGGCTTCCCGGAGCTCTGGAATGACTCACTGTGCACTGCCTTAAAAGAAATAACAAGTGCAGTATCATTCATTCCCTCTGCTATTTTAATTATGTGGGGGAAAAGCCCTCATCTCAAACCTGCTGAAGTGGATGGGATGACTTCATTAATTTAAGGCAATTTCATTCTGTATTTCAGGGCTTTGTGAATGGCCCCAGAGCTGGCTTCCCGGAGCTCTGGCATGACTCACTGTGCACTGCCTTAAAAGAAATAACAAGTGCAGTATCATTCATTCCCTCTGCTATTTTAATTATGTGGGGGAAAAGCCCTCATCTCAAACCTGCTGAAGTGGATGGGATGACTTCATTAATTTAAGGCAATTTCATTCTGTATTTCAGGGCTTTACGTAAGAGCTGCCTACGGGCTCCCCCTCTCTGAACAGCTGGAGCCTGACTGAGCACGGGCTCCCCTCGTGTCTCCTCTGGGTGAGAGGAGGGAATGAAGAGTTGGTGAATCCATCCTTTGGCTGAGAAAGGTTGGGTGCGTCACTGACAGGAGAGAGAGCAGTGGGTGACACCTCACTGGGTCATGCCAGGCTGGGAGAGCTGGGGGTGCTCACCTGGAGAGGAGAAGGCTCCAGGGAGAGCTCAGAGCCCCTTGCAGGGCCTAAAGGGGCTCCAGGAGAGCTGGAGAAAGACTGGGGACAAGGGCTGGAGGGACAGGACACAGGGAACGGCTGTAAGCTGAAAGAGCAGGTTTAGATTGGTGTTAGGAAGAAATTCTTTACTGAGGGAGTGGGCAGGCCCTGGCACAGGGTGCCCAGAGCAGCTGTGGCTGCCCCTGGATCCCTGGCAGTGCCCAAGGCCAGGCTGGACATTGGGGCTTGGAGCAGCCTGGGACAGTGGGAGGAGTCCCTGTCCACGGCAGGGGTGGCACTGGATGGGCTTTCAGGTCTCTTCCAACCCAAACCTTTCTGGGATTCTGCAATTCCAGAAGTTTTGCTGGTTCCAGATGAATACAGAGGACACGGTATTTTCCACATTTTTCAGAAATCTGACCTTTCAGAATCCATCCAAAGAAATGTTCTGCCTTTGATCTCTCCTTGTCCAGAGTAAGAGGGAATTTCTGCAGCTTTTAATGCGTTTTATTCCTCATGCTTATAAATGGAAAAAAAAAAAAAAATTGAAGCCTTTTGAACTCGTTGTTTGAAGAGTGAGGTTCATTTAAAAAATGACTGAGATTAAAACAGAGACAAAAACCTTGTGGGCATGATTCTGAGCCTACTGCAGAGTGGGGGGATTTAAAAGCCGTGTGGATGTGGCACTTGGGGACATGGGCCAGTGGTAACCTTGGCAGGATTTGATCTTAAAGGTCTTCTCTAACTGAAATGATTCGATTCCATGGCTTTATGATCCATCAAAAGAGTCCTGCCAGTCTTGCAGGGCTGTGGGAGATGGGATTGTGTCTGCCCGTGCTGATGTCTCGGGTGCTGGGCTGCCCAGGGACACGTCCTGGCCCCGGGACACTCGCAGCCAGCAGAGCTGGCCTGGCTTTGCAGCCACGGTTCCTGCGCTGGTGCCCCTGAGGAGTTTTGCAGTCAGAGCCTCAGCAGGGCTGTGCCATGGATTCCTTCTGATGCAGGAGGTATTTTTCAGCATTCCTCACGTGTAAACAGCTCCCCTGCTCCTGCCTCCGAGGCAGAGGGGATACTGCTGCCTGGGAGGCACAGAGAGAGGCTCGGGATGACTTCCACGTGAGAGATCCACTTGGATGGTTGCTGAGGTGGTTTCTAAATTCTGACTTTGTTTTCCACAAGTTTGCTATTCCCCTGCTCTAATTTCTTCCCTTTTCTTGGTAAATACAGATTGACATCTGCAAACTTTCTGCCTATGAAAATTGTGCCTCCATCAGCATCTCCTTCTGCAGGAACTTTGGTAATTTCTGTAAGCTTTTTGTCTTCCCCAAGTCTAATCTTAGACAATAAACAAAGCCAGACAAACACTTTTTCAGTCTGGAAAGGCACAAATAAGCAACCTGTACTTGTTAAATTAGGCACTATGAAAATGCTGAGCTTTAAATCATTGTCGCAGTAATTATTGTCATCATTGTCGTTATTAGATGACATAAGATTTTATTGCTGATAATTCGGAGGCTTGGATACATTTATTTGAACTGACTGCTCCTTTGGCTAAGAATAATTGCTTAAATTTCTCTCTTGGGTTTTTGCTTCTATAAAAAGATTGTTGACCTTGAAGCTTTTGCTTTATTTTGGATTCTTGTTCAAATGCAAATACTGAGAAAATACCTAGAGACAAAATGTAACTCAGCAAGCAGAACATGGAATTTGGGGACCTTGGAGAGAGAAGTCAGCTTTTGGGTTGCCAGAGACCCCCAGCTTCTCTCTTAATCCTTTTTATTATTATTTTAAGAGTAGAAAGTGAGGTTTGCTTTTCCATAAGCAGGTGTTGATGTGTTTGAGTGCTTTGACTGCTGAAGGTTTGCACTGGGGGGGTGATGAAGTTGATGGATCTTTTGTGGAGCTGCTCATGGGAAGAGTCCATGGCCAGGAACCTGCCCCAGCCCAGCTGTTTGCCCAGGAAATGCTGTGTTTGGGGGATGCACCTATTCAGCTGTGGTAAGAACAAAGAATGAGTAAGGAAATAAATTAAGGAGAGAAAAAGAGCCAGGAAACAGCAACTAACGGTGCCAGGCAGGGTGACAGACTCTGGAGAGCTCCGAAATGTCATGGTTTCATGCAGTGTGCAAATAAGGATGAAATTGAAAACCAGCTCTTTTAGGAGAGGTAACTCTTAATTTGCATGAAATAATAATCAAATCATTATCAGACCACCTTAAACTGCCACACTGAAGGTCACTTAACTGCACAGAGAGACACCACACAACAAGGTCTGTCTGGCATCCGTTTGGAAGGAGAAGGATAATTACCCGTGGGATTTGTTAATTTTTGTGTCGATTAATCAGGTGTGTGTTTCCAGCTAATAACTGACTTTAGTCTGCAAACAACGACAATTCTTTGACTCTCAGGAGGCTTTGTAGGACTGAACGATGTCTTAGCCTGAAAGAAACTGAGGCAAAGTGTGAATGGCACCTGAAATTCTTCAATCTTTTTAATCAGATGAGTGAAGATTAGAGAGCCCAAAGACAGAGACACTCCTTGTGGATAAAAGGCCAGATGAGTCAAAGACCTCCCATCCATAATTTTAAAATTCTCCATTTTTGTGGAAAAGGGAAGAGGGCACCTTTGCTGCAGAGAGCTGAAGTGTTGAGAATTGAGGAGAGGCTTCCCGAGGGCCGTTCTCAGAGCTGTCAGCGATGACATTCTCACTGAGCTCCTGCTTCCCTGGCCAGGAAAAGGTTGCAATCTTGGCAGCACACAGAAATAATCATGTCTGGTCAAGTGTGGCACAAAGGAGTTGAACTCCAACAAAGGGGAAAGCCACCTGTTTTTGGATGATTTATAGCAATGGCAGGAGAGGGTCAGGCTCAGCTCCGGAATCAAAACTGGAATAAGCACTAACCAAATGTTTTCTGTTTGTATTCACTGATTTAAACTACAATCCTTTATTAGGCTCAGACAGAAATGTGAGTGCTATCCTGGTAATATGGTCTAAGCAGTACATTTTCACTGTTATTCTTCCTATTCATGCCTCATATGATTTTTCTATTGGGTTAATGGCAAATACTCTTGGATAATAACTGGGGTGCAGGTTAATTATTCAGTAAGTGCTGCTAAAGACAGCAGTGTTTCCTCTCCTGCTACAAAAAGGCTTCATTTCCCACCATGTCATTAAACAACCTCACTTAAGAGGCTTGAGAATGAAACATTGCCTCTGATTTAGGATCATCAAAAAGCACATAGCTGCTGCCTTTATTTAATTGACTTGTGATTTAATGGAATTCACGTATCCCTGCTCTTAGATGTTAAAATGGAGCTTGTCTGGGTGATCTCTGAGCCAGTGGAACCCAGCTGGGGTTGGGTATCTCTGTTGGTGGCGATGTCCCACACAAATCCCAGGTGCCAGAGTGCCCTGAGAGCAGCACACTGAGGTGCACAATAAAGCCCATCCCTGTGCAGGTGTTAGTTAAAAATCCCTGTTCAAAATCTGTATTTGGTTTGGTCAGCTAAAGGAAGAGCTGCTGTGTCAGGGTGCTAAAAGGTTGGACTTGATGATCTCAGAGGTGTTTTCCAGCCTTAATGATTCCACGACTCTGTGAAATGTGGTTCTCCTGTGCTGACCAAGTCCCTGGTGCCCATCAGTGCCTGGCTGTGTGCCTCTGGAGGGTGGGAGGCGTGGGGATCCTGGAGCACGGGCAGAGCAAAAGCTGTCCTGGGCCAGCTCCTGTGGCATGGGAGGTCTTGGCATGGTGGGGATGTTGGATGGTGAGCCAGGATCAGCGTTCTGTGGCAGAGGGGCAGTGTAGAGTTTGGGAGGAGCTTTGGAGTGAAGAAGTGGGAAATTTGGAAGAGAGAGAACTATTTGCAGCTCAGAAAAATGAATCAGTAAAACAAGAATGCAGTGGAAGTTCAAAGCAAGGTGTCCCCCCATCTCCCAAGGGTGAATTGTGCTCCTCAGCCCCACCACTGCTGACAGGGGGCACGAGGGGCTGTTCCATGACTTCCTTTGCCTTTCCTCCTCCTGGTGTCTACACAAAATTCAGAGGCTGCAGGAGTGCAACAGGGATTCTTCCCTTCCAGGGCCAGGCATTCGTAGCACTGTTTAATTAACAGTAACAGTGACAATAGTAATAGTAATAATAATAATAACGGTAATGCTAATGGTAATGCTAATAGTTTTTAAAAATCCTCTCAACCCGCCTGTCTTCCACAGCTTAGCTGAGCATTATCCCACAGCCAGACGGGGCACTGGGGTTAATGAACATGCTCTGGGCTGGTGCTCGAGCCAGAAGGGATCTTCTGTCACCATTCCTCACAGGCCTGGTGAACAGTGACCAGTGGCATCTCCAGCTCAGCCCCATTCCATCCCCAAACCATCCCATGGCTATGTCTGGAGTGGATGACATTCCATGGGATGACGATTTCTGTTTCCTCCCCTGAGTTATTATCAAAGTGCAACATTTGTTCAGATTAACATCTCAACCCCCTCTTCTATTCTGGGGGGCTCTGAAAGCTTGGGTGATACATCAATGACCAAATGTAATTGCTTTCTCTAAAATATGGCTTTCTAAAAGGAAATCTGACTGGGATGCACATAGTGAAGAATTTAATTTATGTAGAAGCAATGGGTCTGAAAAAGGAGGAGGAGGAAAAGTTGTGATATGGAGGCTGAATTCATCTTTGGTTATGAATAACAGATGATTCACTTGGGAATATTTTTTGCTAGATTTAAATGAAATCTCATCAAAAACATGATAATTAAATGTATTTATAAACCTGCACAGCCCACTCAAGGGGGTTTTAGTAATATTGTCAATACTAGAGGTTAACCATAAAACCAGTCAGAATTTATTGTTGCAAGGAGTTGTACCCAGCCGTGATGGTAATTCCTTGTAGGAATCCCTGGAAACTGAGGGTTTAACAGACTTCCTCATTCCGTATTTCTAAATTGTCTCCCAGAAATTAGGAAGCGCTTCTTGGCTCAAAGTTGGGAAAACTTGATGAAGTTGGCCAACAGATTCAGATGTTTGTCATATTTGCCCTTCTGATCAGGGAAAACCATCGATCTGAAAACACTTCCCCTGTGAGGGCGGGAAGGGTCTGGGATGGAATTCCCAGAGAGGCTGTGGCTGCCCCTGGATCCCTGGCAGTGCCCAAGGCCAGGTTGGACAGGGCTTGGAGCAGCCTGGGACAGTGGAAGGTGTCCCTGCCCACTGGAAACAGGATGAGCTCTGAGGCCTTTCCAACCCAAACCGTTCCAGGGTTCCATGACTTCAGCGTTCTGCTCCTGCCAGCAATGAGCTGCTGTGGTGTCCAGAAGGCCAGAGAAGAGAGAACAAAAGATTGATCTCAGCTTTCAACCTCAAGCACTGATCCTTCCAATGTTTTGTCCCAGGTTTTCTACGGAATCTCTTCCCCAAGTGGTACAGGATGTCCCACATCTGCCCCTGTTGCATTTTCCAGAAGAGAGTGATGGATATTTCAATGTGGTCTACAAACCTCTGGTTCTGTTAATTTGGCCTCTCTAGGTCACGTTTGCCTCATCTGCATGCAGAGAGGCACCTCCTCCTTGGTGTAAGGGCTGTAACATTCTCTGCTGATGAAAACACTTTGATAGAGGTTTTTTTTTTTCCCCTCACAAATTATCAGGTCATTTAAAAAAATGAGCTCATTTTAATCTAATTCTGCATGTGCAACTGTCTGGAGAGTTATTTTCAGCTCCAGTAGTTGCAGCTTGCAATTATTCTGCTTCCTTTAAGAAAAGAAAAGTAACAGCTCTATATTTTATGCAAATTACTGGCGATCTCTCAGAGCAACTTGTGTTTAGGATAAGTAATAGGAAAAATAAGAGGCCCAATGGATGGTAATGTGGATTTGAAAAAGCACAGGGGAAGCAGGGAAATATGTAAAGATCACTAAAATATTAACATTCGACCACTTAGGCAGGAATATTTCAATTAAAAGCTATGTAATTCTTATTGAAGTGAAATGAACAGTTCCTAACTAACTGTGGCTTCTGGTGGTGAAAAAGCAGCTTTTTTATTTCATTTCCTTAATTGCTGTGGTTCACATGTGCACTCAGACATTCCTGCATCTCCCACAGAGGTCACGGAGTTGAAGTGGGGTGTCAAGGAGTGCCTCAAGTAGCTTCATCCATTCCCAGCAGGGGTGTGGAGGTGGGAATTGGTATTTTCCTGTATTTACATCCACGTTTTGAGCCCTCTTTGAGTACAAGCTGCCAGTTTGTGTGCCTTGTCCACGTGCTGCCAGTACAGGCACGGCTGAAGGTCATGTCCAGTTTCAATGTGCTTTAAATTTGATGCTTATTTTGTGCATTTCCATGGAACCTGCACTGATTTGAACACAATTCAGCAGCATTTTGTTGGTTGATTTACTGGAAAAAAGCTGGTGACTGGAATATGTCCTTAAGGCTGCCTTACATGTCACAATTGTTGTTTAAAGGGAAAAATCAGCTTTTCTGTCCCTTGTAGAAAAAGGTTCCTCCAATAATTTTTCCCTTGGATCCATGGTTGACCTCTGTGCCTGTTGGTGGTTCTGGCACAGGTGCCCAGAGCAGCTGGGGCTGCCCCTGGATCCCTGGCAGTGCCCAAGGCCAGGCTGGACACTGGGGCTTGGAGCAGCCTGGGACGGTGGGAGGTGTCCGTGCCCATGGCAGGGGCTGGGATGGGATGATCTTTAAGGGCCTTTCCAAATCAAACCACTCTGGGATTCCATAATTCCATGATTCCATGATGGAAGCCTCATCCATCAAGCAGCAGCAGCAAATCTCCTGCCAGGGGCCAGTTGTCACCTCCAAAGGCTGAGGAATCACCCTCCAAACAAGCCCCATGGCACTGATACTGCAGAGAAACCTCTGGAGCATCTGCCCCAAGCTGTTGGAACACTCTCTTGCAGAGCCAGCTCCTGCCTTGCCTGGCTTTCCTCCCCCCAGCCCCGGGAACAGGGAGAGAAGGGACGTGAACACGAGGAATTAGGAGGCTTGGAAAGAAGGGAATGAGACTTTAAAGACTTGGGAGGTTTGGGGCTGCCACTGGAGGGGTTGAGTGCTGCAAACACAGGCAGTAAATACTTCTGGTTGCTCTGATGAGATTTAAGATTTACCGAGGAGGATTTTTTAAAATGTTGTCTGTGGTGGTAAGGCAGAGATTTTTGATAGCAAAGAGGTACTTTGGGAAATTTAATGCCCATTGTCACCAATCTGTCTGTGTTTAGCAGAGGGAGCGGGTTAATCCAGGGAGGACGAGACAGGAATGTGGGATGGGAAGTCCCAGAGCTGAGGGAGCGATGCAGAGCAGCTCTGGGAAGCAGAGGAGGCAGGGAAAGGCTTTTCTGTAGCTTTGCACGGGATTTTGTGGGTTTGCTGAGCCTGGGTAAAGCAGGTACCTGTTCCCTGGAATCCCTCTGGTGCCTGGTTGGAATGTGTGTCTCTGAACTTCATTCTTG
>NW_008238347.1:835002-875903 GCF_000691975.1 Corvus brachyrhynchos
GATTCTGGTGCAAAGCAGGAGTTCTGGTGTAGAACTCCCCAAAAGCTTGGCTGCACAGGGCTCTGTGCTCTGAAAACAGCCTTACTGTCATCTCAGCCTGAGAATTATCCCCCCAACTCAGCCATAACTAAGTCTATTTTTCCTGCACCTCATCCCTATTTTCCTGCACCCAATCCCCCTGAGTTTGGAGCAGCAGGGCCTGAGAAGAGGCTGGACATCCCAAAAATGAGAGGAAACTCCAGGTGTGACCCTGCAGGCACCACTCACCGGAGATCTCCTCATACACTTCGTGTATGAGTACAAATGAGCTGATGCTTTCTTAATTAGATTTGAGCATTCCGTTGTTAATTAATTTACTGGAATGTTTCAGGATGTTTTCCCCCCACATCCCTCTCCCTGAGGAGCAGCCAGCAGCAGTGCCACATAGCACAAATTAATCTTTACAACTGCCACATGTCATTCCCCCAGTTGAGGAACAGAAGCCACCATGGAATATTTGTTCCCTACAAAACACAAAGCAACGGAACATCTTCCTTAACAAATGAATAATCAAGTTTAAATAACAATGTCAAAATACCCTTTTGAAAAATTTCTATTTGCATGTCTAATGGTTGTAAATTTAGTGCTTTAGTATTTAGTTTTCCTGATGAGGAACTGGTTTTTGGGAGGTCATACAAGATCCCAAAGGTCTGATTTGGTTTTGGCAGGTGTGGAAGTTTTCCCCCATGGCAGGGGTTTGGAATGAGATGTTTTTAAGGTCCCTTCCAACCCAAACCACTCTGGGATTCTGTGATCTTGGAGGGTTTTGTCATCTTTCAGGAGTCACTGCTTCAATGAAATGGAGTCTACAAGTCTCCTGAGCATCTCCTCATATGACAAAATCCAACATGAAAGTGTTCCCAGGAAGGAATTTCCCAGAGTTTCTGAGAGGATTTCTGGAAAGCCACTGTTCATTGCCCTCATTATTCCGACTCCAGTTGAAAATCAGGGCCATGCACTCCAGTGTAGGAATGGGAAGTGAAATATTTAAAGGCCCTTTCTCTTGTGAAAGTTCCTGCTAAATCACCTCCTTGAAATGCAAAGACACTAATGGGCATTGAAACTCCTGCCCTATTTGTTGGATTTTCCTGTGTTCTTTTAGGCATGTGGCAAAATGAAAGGGTTTCAGGCAGGCAGCTCATACACTCATAGAATGAGTAGTTTGTTCTCTTGAGCTCTCCTTCCTTATCAGAAATTCCTGTGATAAGGAGAAATCCACCACCTTTATCTTTTGGGGAGCTGTTCTGCTTGTAGGAAGGGGTGAGGATGAGGAGAGAGGACCCTTGCAGGAACCCATTTAGTTATGGGTGGTTGGAACTGGCACAGCTGAAGGGTTTGTTTGAGGCTTAAAAGGCAAAAGTTAAAGACACTGAAACTTCAGGATGCCACGGGACCTCAGGGGTGAGGATTTGGGAGCCTTTGGGTAAGGTTTGGTCTGGAATCCCAAATGCAGGGGAAGGAGGAAGTTTCATGGGGTCCAGCACTGTGACAAGTGAAAGCTTTTAGGTCTGAGTTCCTGAGTTATGGCAACCTGCAATTAATTGTGAACTTCTATTTTAATTTACAAAAAACCCCAAACCAGTATTTTACAGCAGCAAGAACAATCAGAGAAAGGAAAAGCCCAGGTTTGGTTTAGGATGACAATGGACAAGAAATAAGCAATTTGTGGAATTCTAAATGGAGGAGCCTTGAGGAGGGGGCAAGAAAATGCTAGAAAGGAAAAGGCTTTAGGCAAAGGAGATAATTGAACTGCGATGGATATGGGATTTTTTGTGTATGTATCCAGGCAACTGTTTGCTTTAGCTGTAATGACTGCTATAAATCACAGAGTGAAGGCTCTCACCCCACAACGAGTCTGGGACAGAGCCGCTGACGCTGCCAGCTAATGGAGCAGATCCCTTGCAGGAACAAGAGTGCCCTCTCATTGTCACTCACCCGGTGGCACAGTGACAGATCATGCAGGGCAGCGTTCAGGACACCTGGGAGCAGCTGCACTTCCCTGCCATAAACACCAAAAAGCTGAAGGAACCCTATGACATCATCAAACAAATTCTGTCGCCTACCCTGCGACCTCCAGGATTTGTGAGGGGTGGCTGGAGCCCGTTCTCTGTCCCAGTGCTTCGGTCTGGGCTCCCATTCCCCCGGAGTGGGTGAGGGATCCAGAGGCTGCTCCACATGGACTGCAGCGGGAGGGGGGCGAGCGAGGCCTGAAGATGAAGGTTCTGGAAGAGAGGTGCAGCTACACTCCTGAACTTGTGTATTTTCTGTTATTATCAGGCCTTAACTCTCAGACCTGGATTGCTCCCTGGGTTCCTGGATTGCTGTGTGGCTTTGGGGGAGCCAAGCCATGCGACAAGAGGTGATGGATGCACGGGAAGCTCCACCTGGACACGAGGTGGAACTTCCCTGTGCAGTGACTGAGCACTGAGCAGGCTGCCCAGGGAAGCTGTGGAGTCTCCTCACTGGGAATATTCCAGAAGCCCCTGGATGCAATCCTGTGCCTTGTGCTCTGGGATGAGCACAGGGTTTGGACCAGGTGGCCCCCTGTGGTCCCTTCCAACCTGACCCACTCTGGAATTCTGTGAACTTCCCTAGGGCTATCAGAATTTTAGGATTTCAGAGTTTCCTTTTTGGCACTGTGCTCTGCCTGAATTTAAAAGACAAACAGCAGGCTCTGTGGCTACTCATAAAAAATATAATGTTCCTTTTCTTCCTTTTGTGTGTGAAAAATGAGTTACCCATTGAAAGAATAGCCTGTTCCACACCACTACATGTGTTTCATACATATTCACAAAGAAGCAGTTTTGAAAAATACACTGCTGTGCTCTTGCTGCTGGAGATAGAGGAGAAAATTACAAATTCCAGTTTTTCCCTACTGCTTCACTTCTGCCACTGTGTAAACACCGAGTGTTTGTTGTGCTGGTGGGATTAACTGGTGTTTGTTTAAGGTGGGAGAGGTGTTTTTAGAAAACAGATGGATTTGGACTGTTTGTTTCCCCCAGGAACTGGAGGAATGGAAGCTCATTTAGAATTGTTCTCTGTAATTTTTGCTGTTGGCTCTGAGGAAATGCTGAGAGTCTGCATTTACCTCTGTCCTCTCCACCTCCCCTGCCTCAGCTACAACTCCTGCCTGCTGCACGCTGCTTGTGGGGCACTAGAGAATGGTAAATACTCTGGAAATATGCTGAGACCTCAGACACCTCAGCCAGCTTGGGGGCATTTTTGATCTTTTATTCTGGGCTTTGGTGGGGAGAATAATACTACCTCAGCACACAGGGCAGTTGCACAGATAAATGCACTGAAGGCATATGAAGCACTGAGATAACGCCCTGACTGATGGCACAGGAAAAGGTCCACAGGGAAATTCCTCATTCAGAGCATGGCCAGAACATGAGGAAAGCTCTGGAGCAGGTGCTGAGCTGTGAGGATGCAGCAGGACTTGGCATCTCTGTGCTTGGCTGCCTTTGATTTCCAGTCCCCAGGTGTGCTGATCACCGCAGGTGTAACAGCAGCAGCATTGCCCGGGCTGCAGTCCAGGCGGAAAGAGCTCATTTTAAAGTTTAGTACCCAAAACTCAGTGTTTGACTGACCACAGAGCTCGGAGAAAAACCTTCAGAGCTCTGTTGTTAATGTGCATCCACTGCCCTTTGGAGTCTTTAGGCGCCCCTTGGAGTTTTCCAGAGGTAAATGCACGTGTGAGATTAGGAACAAAAGGCCCTTTGTTAACTCATTTGTAGCAAAGTATTGAAAATATCCATGGTTTAAGGAAAAATTCCTTTCCAATGGACTAGGAGGGGAAAGCCCCTATTTGCTGTTTATTTTAATTATCAGGACACGGAGGGTGGTGTTGGGATTAACAGTCACATGAGAAGCCCACAAATCTCATCCCATCCTCTCCATTTCCAGTACAAACAATGAAGAAAGCGAAGAAATAAAATTCCAGGTTTCAGCAGAGGACACTCCAAGTGTCTCCTCTGTTGTGCTTTGGTTCTGCTCTGCCAAACGAAACAGCTCCTCCTCCTGCAGAGAGGGGTTGAGGGATGCTGCACATCAGTTCTGGGGGAAAAGAGAGAGAAGTCATTAACAGCAGAGCGAGGGAAAGTGCCCAGAACTGCGTAACTTCTTCCAGCTTACAGATACAAAAAAAAAGAGCTTCTTGGAGATTGATGGGGTTTGGATTGTCCCTGGGGATTTATTTGATGTATGATGTGACTGGGAGCAGGCAGGTACAGAGCAACACGGTAGATTTCGAGGGCAGTGGAGCATAGCCCAATAATTCATGAGAAGTTTAACCCTAATGGGAGTTGGGAAGTTGCAGGAGGGGCATGAGCTGGGATCCCTGTGGGTGTCGGAGGTTTCATTTCCAAGCCTGGAGCTGTGCTGCTCGGGCCATCGTCCCTGTGGGGCTGGAAGGGCTCTGTGCTCCGCAGGACTCTGCTCAACCTCCCCTGTGACCCGGCTGGCTGTGACCCAGACCTGCTGCCAGGTGTGGTCACCATCCCTCCCTGTGCCACTGGGCTTGGGGAGCTCCTGCAGGTGGCCAGAGGAGGCAGAAACGCTGAGTTAATTGATGTGTGGCACCTTGGCAGCCCCAGGATCAATTATCAGCACTGCCATGCAATGGCCCTTTGATTTTCCCTGCTTTTCCTGGAAGCTTTGCACAGGCTGAGAAGATTTGCTGCCATGTTATTGATTGAAAAATTGTTTATCAAAATCAGCCAAGCTGAATTTATCACCTGGGCTGGGACAAGAGTGCCCATGAAGACTTGAGGGGTGTCAGTTCAGCTCAGCACCGCCCTGAGACTCAGGCCTACAATTTTCAAGGAAACTTCCTGACTCCTGGATAATCTGGGATAATTGTTCTGTGTTATCACCCAGAAGTGATCAGGAGGGAAGGGTTTGCCCGAGGAGCTGATTTGTGGCTGCTCTGAGCTCCAGCACAGCCCAGCAGTTCCCATTTCAATTGCAGGGAAGTTAAGAATGGATCATCAC
Source organism: Corvus brachyrhynchos (assembly GCF_000691975.1). Classification (NCBI taxonomy): domain Eukaryota; kingdom Metazoa; phylum Chordata; class Aves; order Passeriformes; family Corvidae; genus Corvus; species Corvus brachyrhynchos. The sequence continues at coordinate 840,034 of NW_008238347.1, forward strand.
ATCTGTTTAAACTCCGAGCTCTTCGAGGCACAGAAATATTTATGTTACATCTACATCCTGAGAGAGCAGGGAACAAGTCTTGACTGAGATTCCAGGGACTGTTCAGGAGATATGACTGAAAACCAGGTTTAAGGGAAATATTGCCACGGGATTATAGGCCAAGAAATTGAAGGCTTTAGAATTGCTTGGATTTTTTTTTATGAGAGCTTGCTAAGAAAATGGCACAAAAGAGTGCAAAATCCTGTCTTTATTGTGAAGAGAAGGAACATGTATTTTAAGGTGCAATAAGTATATTCAGACAATTCTGACTTTCTGAAATAATCATGTTACACTGGAGTGCCAGCCACCTGCATTTCAGAATTGTGTGTGGGGTATCAGAGCTGGTGAGAAGTTTAGAACATTTATATTTCTGTGCTCAAACAAGAAGATATTTTTAGAAGCAGGAGGGGGAAGGACTTTGTCCCTGTTTGGCTCAAGGACCATACATTAGACAGATATAATTGTGCTCCTTCATTTAGACATGACAGCAATGCTGCTCTCACACTACTAAAAAAACCTTTTTTATTTAAATGAACAAAATAAAATTTAAATGGAGACGTTTTTCCCCAATATTTCTTTTTTCTTGGAGAAAACAATAATTCTAAATCTATCCTGATATTCAGCCAAGTTTCTCTTCCTTCTCTCCCATTTCAGCAGAGCAGGGGACTACAAAGCTCAGAGAGAGGCACTTCTTTGATCACAAATACGAAGATGGTGCATGACAGTAATTAAATTTTTCCTCTCAACTAATTTAATTTGTTAGCCAAAGAGGGGGAAAGGCTTTATTGAAAATGGGAAGAGGCAGCTTCTTCCACCTGACTTTACTTGTACTTGACTAACTACTTCATTAGAACCCAGGCAAGTCCAGTGACAGATCATTAATTTCCAGGGCTGTAATCTGGGAAGCCAAGATTAGTTGAGAGCTGCTCTGCCAAACCCAGCCTAACTGCATTAATGCTTATTAAAGCTAAGTCTTAAGTCTGCTTTCATGCTGCCTCTGTCATGTTACGGATTAATTGAATATATTAAGACAGCAAATGCAAAGAGAAGAGATCACATTGGGTTATAATCAGAAGCATGTGGTTTCCTACTGGAAGAGGTGATGTCTGCTAAAAAGTGGGGCCATTGCTGATGGGGGTCTGGGCAAAAGCAATTTTACGTTGTGTTATTTGGCCTCCATCAAGGTGTTTTTATGCCCTTGCATCCAAGTTCCCATCCCTGGAGGGGTTTAAAGCTGTGTGGATGTGGCACTTGGGGACATGGACTCATGGTGGCCTTGGCAGTGCTGGGAAATGGTTGGATTCATGATCTCAGTGGGTTTTGGAGGCCCCACCCTCTGGGTTATTGCCTTTTATCACTGATTCCAACCCAAGCTCCTGCAGGATGTGATACCTCACTGACGTCACAGAAACCTGTGTAAGAATGAACAACTGTATTTAAAACTGGACATATTTATTCAAGACTGGACATAACATTTCCTCAGCCATCAGATCACTGGAGCCTTTGCTTGTTTGTTTTATTGCAGATCCATTATTGCAAGCTGGGAAATTGGTGCTGGCACAACCCTTCTCTGCAGTTACCTGTTGCTACAACCCTTTTTATTTCAGTTTGAAACTGTTTTTTCTCTGCCTTTATTGCCTGTGCAAGGATCCACTGCAGCTGCCAATAAACCCCTCAGTCGGCAGCGTTGAAAGGTTGTTTGCACAGAAGAGAACACTCTGCCCAAACATGCTGTAAAATTAGGACAGATGCATTGTTTCCTGAAACACACAGACATGAAATTTGATGGCAGCACTTCCAGCTTCATTAAGTTCTTTCCAGGGTCTGATAAAAGTGGCATTCATGGAAAATGCTTTTGGAGGAGGTCTCATTGTTTGTTTCAGTGGGAGCAGTGTTAGAGCGGGGTAGCAGGGGCACAGCAAGAAGAAAATAACATTATTTCATGCACAGGCAATGGGTGAGGCTCTTTAACGTGAGGCACAGGAAACAGGGAGCATTTTGCAGGATTTTTACATCTCACAAGCCTTGCCAGCTATTCACACATTCAAAACCTAAAAAGCTTTACAGATTTTTGATGTTCATTGATTTAGGCAAAGTTACAAAGGCCAGGAGAGGAAAATGTGAATCACTGGGGATTCAGAGAGCTTCCATTATTTCCACAGTCATGCAAACCATAAACTCATGGAGAATCCGACAAGTTTCGAGGTCTCTCACCAGTGGGAGGGTGGCTTAAGTGCTTTACAAGATTGCTCTCAAAACTGTTATAAGATTATGTGTGATAGAAGCAAATCTGGTGCCCCCAAAGACTGGGGGTAGTAAACATAATTATGTTTAGTGTTCTGCAGCTTCACAAAAGGATTTGTTGATTCCCTCAGTGGTTACATTGATTTTATACCTTTCTGAGCACACAAAATAGCAATTAGTCAATGCTGTACATTGTGTTTCTGACAGGTATAAAATTATAGTGCCAATTATTTTGCACAAGTTGATGAACAGCAGTAGAGGCTTCTGAACAGTCTCTAAGACAGTGCTGGCAGAGAAATCTGTCACTTTAGTGTTTGAAAGGTGCGACTGTAATTTCCAATAAAATTGAATAAAAATCTTTGTGATGTGTACATGCTGTACAGTTGTTATTATAATGGTGGCCACTTCTTTGCTGACACATAATAACATTTGTTAAATCTTAACCACTGCAGAGTAATTTAGTAGTGACTGTGGTCTCTCTGACTTTCCCCTTCCCAGAGGAATAATGTCGAGAGTTCTGAGCTTCCTCTTTAACGACAATAAATCTGTATCACCTGAGCACAGAAAATCTTTACCCATTTGTGGCACTTATCTCACTTCCAGGCAGCTGAAGCAGAACATTTTGCTCCAGGACAAGTGGAATTTCATGCCTCCAAAAAGGTGGGGTTTGCATAGAGGCTCAGTTTAACTTTAATCTTTATTTAATTTGAATTATTTCATCTCTTTGTCAAACGAATAAATGATGAGTCCAACAAGCTCTGCCACTTGCTTGGGTTGCTGAAAGACAGCTCACGAGTTATGCTCCATCCTTCAAGGGAAAGTGGCATTTTCCAAGCACGAATGCATTGCACGGGAAGCTGCTGAACTCACACACCTCTCATTGTAAAGTTCCATCAATTACAGCAATTTTGGGAATTGCCTATTTCGGAGACTCCCCTGCAAGTTTGCTGCTCTGAGAGCAGGGTTTGACAGAACACCGAGTTCTGCAGGGCTAAGCTCTGGCTCTGAGAAAAGCATGCGAGTAACAGACACGTGCTAAAACGTGATTTCCCAGAGAATGTGGGGAATTGCCTTTATTTCTCCTGAGGAAGTGAGACACAACTGGGTGTGGTGGCAGAACAGCACTGGAGAAAGCTCCTGAGGTCTTTCTGCTGTGGGGTTGTCCCAGTACAGGGCACTGAGAATTCCCTGCACGGATGTGACCCAGAGCAGGAAGGAAAATCCTGCCACAGCTGTGGGATGTCTTACCCAGCGGGGGGAAATGCAGGTGGTGTTTCTGCGTTCTTCATTGCTCAGGACCTTGATTTGAGCCCCCTGAATTCCTCTGTCCCTGGAATCCTCACCCAGCTGGGCACGAACTGTCCAGCAGAAGGTGGGGCTGGATCTCACGCGGAGCTTTAGGTTGGGGCAACTGCCTGTTCTGAGTTCCAGGAGAGGAATGGAGCATGTTCCTGCCCTTTTTCCTGCCCAGGCCCCACGTGAAAGGCGTCTTGTGGTCGGAGAAATGAATTGGCAAAAATATTTGTGGTAAAAAATACAGAACATGCCATTTTCAGGAATAATTTCTCTCCTAAGGTTAAGCTCGGTTTTACCACCACAGCTGCTAAGGGCAGAGAACTTCTTTGCCTTTAAAGCGTCCGATTTTGTTACTGAGGCTTTTGAGTGCTCAGGATAGAACTACCCCACAAATGGTATCGTTTCCTTTTTGCAAACAAGCAAGGCCATTAGAGGCAGGATTCGGGATTACTCCAGAGGGTTTCCCTGGCTGGAATTTCTAACCACAATGCCCAATTCTGATAAACTTCATTAGATTATAATTAATGCACGTGTGGGGCGGAGCGACAAGGGATGTCTGAGTTCTCATTCTCAGCTGTGCGTGTTTATGAAGGAGAATTTCCCTGGCATGGCAGAGATCCCGAGGAGCAGCAGCGATCCCGCGGGGCAGGGCTTGCTCATCAAGGCGTCATTAACGCTAATGACGTTTAGGTGAAGGCAGTTTTAACAGCAGCCTCTGAAGGTGCTGGAAATGGGGGAAAAATTCCTGCCTGGTCTCTGACAGACCCTCTGGGACATCCCACGCACTCCCAGGTGTTGCCCATTCCCTTGATTGTCCTCACGGGATGATCCCTCCCAGGGGTGGAGGCAGAGCCAGTTTCAGGCTCCTAGTTTCCTCTTTCTCATTCTGGATTGGGACCTTGTTTGCTTCTTCCCTCTAGCTAAAGACCTCATCCACCTTCTTCCAAAGGTAATTTTTTAGGTCTTGGGTTGTGTCAGCCAACCCAAGTTCCAGCGTGGAATTATTTAACCCAAACTGAACAACAGCATTTAATTTCTGTGCCTTCAAAATCCATTTTTACAGCCTGAGGTTTACCTACTTTGCCACCCTGCAAGCAGCTCTGTGGTATAGGTCACCCTTCAGGGAAAAGCAGAAGAGGTCCTAAAACTTTCTTCTTTCTTGATGGAGTGTTAATAATTTGATAAAAATGTATTAGGTGGGGAATTTAGGCTGAAAATAGAGATGTTTTCTAAATGAAAGCTTTTTATAAATGTTTAAAAACCTGAACTATGCCTGTCACCTTTTGGTTAAGGGGAAAGTTTCTCTTGTGCCAATGAAAGTAAATTCTCTTTATTCCTTTCACCTTTACACTCCTTATTTTAGGAACTGTATTTAGCAGCTTGTTGAGTCTGTTGAGTCTGTTGAGTTTTCTTAAAATCATTATTTTATTGTTCCTTTCGCTTTGGGAGCGTTGGGATTTTTGGGAAGAAATCTGCGTACTTTTGGCCTCGAATGGTTGAATCGGGTCCTGAATGAGGTTGTGCAAGGTTTGGTTGCGTTCAGGGTGGGCTAAATTTGACCCCATTTGTCCGTTCCCAACTGGGGACCCTGGCGATGGGGCTCCTCTCTCCCCTCCAAGGGGAGGGATGAGATGGGATGTTCCCTTCCCTCCCTGGGGAAGAGCTGCTGGCATCGCCCTGGGCTGCTGAGATGGGCATTTTAAATCCGATATAAACCAGCAAAAGATCTATGTGAAAAATAAACCCCTATGAAGGAAATGATCATTTAGAGATAAACAATACTCTGATTTTTGCTGTTGTTCTCCCGCTGCACTGATAACGTGACGCTCGATCCAATGCAAGCCCCAGCTATTGTTTTTCAGATCAACTTCTGATTTTAATGAAGTGGAATAAATGGCTTTGAATCGGTTAGCACGCTAAAGAAAGAAAGGACATGGAAGTATTGAGTCGATTTGACGGGTCAGGTGAAATATTTCACAAATTAGCAGCACATTTAACTCTAAGGAGAGATGATGAGTGAAATTTTCCCTGCGTGATGTTGTCAGCTGGAAGGGAATTACACCAGCAGCACTGGCAGAGGAAGGCGGCAGAAGCTGTAGCCTGAAGTTCTTGTAGGAGCAGAATAGAAAAGCCAGGTGCAGAAAGAGACTTTCCTGAATTAAAAATGAACCTGCTCAGTCTGGGAGATCTTAGCACATCTGGCTGTGGGATCGTTCGGAGCTGCAGCTGAGCGTGGTGAGGGCAAATGTCTGTGATTCCTTTCCTTTTGCGGTACTCGGGACAGAAATGAAGGAATTGGGGATGTGGTGTGAAGTGCTTTGTTAACTCGAGCAATTTGCAAGTGCAGCCACCGGGGCCTTGCGTGGCTTCTGTGTGAAATCTTAGTACTTGATCGTTTTTCTACATTAACTGCAAAGACGTTTCTCACGGAGCTTTGTTCTCACAATGTCTTTTGCCAAAACAAAATCTTGGTGGGGAACCACTCAACGGGGTTCTTTTACCACTTAATGTATTTATTTGTATTTCTTTGTGTGTAACAACCCGTGGCAACACCTGTGCTTTGTCCTTGCAGCAGCAAAGGAAGAAGAGAATTGGCAGGTTGTTCCCTACCAACCCTGCCAGAAATGCAGAGTGTGGTGGGCACTTCGCTGCTCTCTCCAGCCACCAGATTCACCCTGGTTATGGATGTTCTTCAGCCTCCTTAGCTGTATCATTTATTTAGAAGTTTCTCCTTTAGGCAGCTGCTGCTTTATTGCTGAAAAAGCGTTTGTTTAGATGCCCGGTAATCTGTTAAATATTGTCCTCCTTATCCTCTGTAGGGAATCCAGAGTCTGGGTTCGCAATTCACATGAAATACTAGGGTTGGTGTGAAGAGAAACCGACCCAGGGACAGGCAGGGGGGTCTCTGACTGCAGCACCACATTCCCGGTGAGGAGGGTCCCGAGTGCTCTGTTCCCTCTGGGGCGGGAAGGCCAGGAGAGGGATGTGTGATGTGGGTGTTTTTGCTGGCTTCCATCAGAACTCTCTGCTTTTACTGCATCAGATGGAATCCTTCCCTTTTGTTTGCTGGGTCCCAGCAGTTCAATGTAAACAGCCTGTTCTTATTTTCTTAACAAAAACAATTTGAGGCACTTCCCAGAAGTTAGGGATCATTAATAATGAAAGATTTTATTTTTAATTTCCAAAACAAAATAAGGGTATAAAATGGTTAGAAAAACACTTGAATCCAATTAGGAAACAACTCTTTGAAGAAGAAAACCTTGACACTTATTTTGAGTATTTGATTCCCTACAATATCAATTTAAATGTAAATTGTGCTTTGGAGAAGAATGCTTCCATCAGGGGCTAAAAGCATGCGGTTTATGCTCAGTGTTTTACAACTGGATTATCTCAGACCTGGCTTTATAGTTACTGCCTGTGGGCAGAATTCCACCTTAGCACTTAGAGCACAGGCAGTAATACACTTGTGCATCTATTTTTCTGCAGATTGGTGATAGAATTGTGTGATTAAATAAGAAATTTTATTCTTTCTTTTGCCGTGGTAGATTGCAATCGGTATATTTAGGTTTGATTTTGGCTATAAAATTTGTAGCCTGAGAAGAAGTGGGATAAGAAGTTGTAGCTTGAATTGTTACTGGCAGAACTGAAGTGCTGAGATCTCAAATATTTAAAGATTAAAGGTCTCGGGGGAGCCTTGAACCGTGTTTAGTGCAGGTGATGAGGTGTGTTCATGGCTGTGTTTTATCATCTCAGAACTGGGCTCTGTCCAGCTTGACCCATCTGAAAAATTCAGTGTCCAGTGTTCTTCATGGTGGCTGCCTGAGATCCCCCTCAGGTGCTTTAGGTACCAGCAACAGCCCTAAAACTGCTCCAGCTCCTGCCTGGAGATCAGAGCAACCTCCAGGTAATTTGTGTTGTGAGAAATGTCAGAATGACTGCTAAGAGGTGCTGTGCATAATCCCAGGAGCACGTGGTGTAGCTGGAGATGGAAGAAATGTCAAATAAAATGACATTGACTGTTATTCCCAGAATCTAACGAGGTTTTTTAAAAGTATTTCGAGTGTTTGAATGCGTTTCAGACAAGCTGGTAGTGCAGGGCTTGTATCTCTTCAAATGCAGGCCTCTCACAAGCCTGCCTGGGCCTGGGTGTTTTGGCTTTCAGTGGGCTCATGCAAATATTAAAGGTAATAAAAGCTCCTGTGTAGCTGCACTTGAAAATAATCTTTTAAAGCAGTGAAAATATGAAGTTTCAATAGTTGATATTTCGTGTTTCTGATGTGAAATCTGAGTAGGCAATGCCATGGCAGGACAGGGTGGCAACCTCTGCCATGAACTGAGCAGCACCAGCCTGGAAATCTCCTTACCATGGACGTGTCTCGTGGACTCAGAGGAGATGTAGTTCTTCATATTTTCTTCTTCTTTTTTTTTTTTTTTAATCAGTGCTTTAAGCCTCGGTTTTCCTTGTATTTTCCTTAACGCCCCTGTGGCTGTTGGACAAAGGCACGGGTGGAGCTAAATGGGCTGGTTTAGAGCTGTTTTACAGTTCAGGCATTGCCTTGTGCTGCCCTGCAAACAGGAATTTGTCCCTTCTTATTTCCAACGTGAGTTTGTTGTGCCTTGGATTGATGTGTCAGGGCTTTTTCTTTTCCTTCAGAAACTTTTCTATCTTGGCATTTGGCAACTTCGCACTTCAGCCTTGTTGTTCTGCTCTGTTCGTATTTTTAAAATGTGTGCTCTACATCCAGAAAATAAATTCCGAGGTGGAGGGCACCCGTGTGGAACAGCCCCGTGTCAGAGGCAGATAAAAAAATCTCCCACTCACTGACAGCATTAGATTTTTGTCACCCTGTTAATGCTGGTTCCATATCACTCAGGAGGAGAAACACTTTGCTTCTTGATTTATGGGCCCTGACAGGGAAGTGTCCAGGATGATTAATTACAACCCTAAATGACAGTGCCCTCATTCACACCTCCCTGGCCCGGATGATTGAAATTAATAAATATATCTGTATGGGTGTGGAATTTGCCATTGCCTGTTCAAATATTTATATACTTGACATTCTGGGAAGGGATTTAGCGGAGGCAAAGCCTTGTAATCAGTACCTTGCTACATTTAATAGCACTGTGTAGGGAGGGAAAGATGCAGAAGATTCTGGAACTGATTGGAAGGTTATGAATAATTTTTGGAGAAAATGTTATGACATTTCTTTGGCAGTTTAAGCCATCACTTTCTGCAAGCATTCTGAGGATTTTGTCTTTGTATTTGTCATTTATTTTTGAAAACATTGGCTTTTAAAGTCTATAAATTACCTTGAGAACTGTATTTTCGGGGACTGTGTCTGGCACATTGGGACTCTCACAAAACTCTGCCTTGCCAAGAGGAGAGCACAGTTACTGGAGCATCCAGAATTATCTGTTCCTTGTCTAAACACCACCAGACACCTCCATTTACCCTTGTTTGGGCGACACTGTCGAGATTCACCTGTCCCAATGAATTTGGATGTGAGAAGGCTCTCAGTGCATGAAGAAGGAACAGAATTGTGTTTGGTGACAGAGCTGGGGAATTTGTAATGACACTCAGGGGGCTGTTCACAGCCGGGAAGAAGTGCAGCCCCACCTCAGGAGTTATGTTTGGCTCCATTTTTCCAGCTCTTCCAGGTTATTCTTGGAGCAGCTCTTGCCCATGCTGGGTAAAGATTCAAACTCCTGAAAATTTGCAATTTGCACATAAAATTGTTTGTTTTTCACCAACAACACCGGGGTCAGTCAGATGGTACCTCTGCCATCCTCTTGATTGCACCAGGGCTGGGAAGGTTCTATCAGCCTCTACTCTGGTGATGAAAACATGGGAAAGCTGAGGTGTGGTGATCCCGTCAAAGCATGGGAGCTCTGGAATGGAGCCTCCTCAGGGGTGTAACAGGTGCTCAGTGGATCGCTTGATTACCTGAACTTGGAGACCGAAGTTTGCTTCTTTATCAACACTGAAACCTTTAGCTTAGATCCCTTAACGTTGCTTTTTTGGGCCTGCTTCACTTCAAATTCCAGCTGTGCATGGGAAGCCCTGCATGGAACATCCAATGCATGGCTGGTTTTGACTGCTCTGAACCAAACTCAGAGTTTTCCAGCTGGAACTGTTAATCCAAGCCTTCAAAGAGTCAATGGAAGTTTTCTGTGTTCAGCCTGGTTTTTCCAGCGTTCACCTGGAGCCTGTGCCGTTGTGAGAGGCAGTGCTGCCTTTTGGAGCTTGTTTAAACCACAATATTTTTGTGGCGTTTATGGCCAGCTTTCCTTTCAACTTGAACTCTCTGCCTCAGCCCCCTGCGTGTGAAGTGGAGATAATTCTGCTGCCTTACCTTGTCAGTTTAATTAATGCTGTGGAGCATTCAGATAGCGACAAACAGCCGAGAGAAGCCCAAAGGAAATGAAAAATTCTTTCTTCGGAGCAGTGTTTGGACAGTCGGCAGGAGATAAGGCTCAGACACACACTGAAAAATGAGGCAACCCCAAAATATTAAATCCAGGCTCGTTTAGGAGGAAAGATTGAACTCGGTGTGCTCAGGGAGCAGACACAGGTGGGGAAGGGCTGATGATGTAATTAAAGACCTGTAAATCAAGGAGATGCAGGTGGGGCTGACAATGGAAAGACAAAGTTAAGCCACATCACTAATTTCTGTAATTATTGAGGGCCTTAAACGAGATGTTCTGGCTGGTTTTGCCCTGAGCTTGTACTAAAATCACTAAAAACACAAACAGTTTTATTTTTAAGAAAATTAGTCACTTTAACTTCAATTAGAAAAAATATTTTCCCATGAAACTCAATCTATTTTCTTACTATTTCTGTGTGGCTTCTGATAGGAAAATGTCTGACAGATTACAGGGCCAGGTGTTTTATGGGAAAAAAATACATGGTTTCTTCTCAATTTAATCTTTAAAGAGAAAAAGCAATGTAGACAGGCATTAAACCTGGGGCTTTTGATTGGATTTTCTTTTTATTAATATGAAAATATCCCCTGATGTGCCTGAAAACCCACATGCTTCAGGATGAATTAATCGGCCATGATTTTGTGCCAGTGACATCAGGGAAATGGTGTTCAGTACTCTGTGGCTTTCAGGAGGATTCCAGCAGCTGGGAGGTGATGGGATGAGTGGCTACCACATGTGTTAATTCCTTCCTTTTATTGTCTGCTGGAGCTTCTGGAAGCAGCTGACAGCTTCGTTTAGACGACTGGGCGGGGGAATTGCAGCATGATTAGGTACAGGTCGTCTGTTGCAGTGAGCCATGGCTCTTGCCAGGGCGTCCTGGGCCCCGCTGGACAAAAGGTCCAGTGGTTTAATTCTCAGGAGGCCCAGGAACCCTAAGACAGACAGCCGCCCGCCACAACACGGACACCTCAGGCTGCCTGGCGGGAAAGTGCGGCGGCCAAGGCGGGAAAGACGTGACACCCTGCGCGTCTGCAATGGCCGCCGCTCCCCTCCCCTGGTCACCGCCTCACTCGGCCATTGGGCCGTGCTCGCCCTCTCCGCCCACCTCTCTCCCCATGTGTTGTGTGTGTCCCCGCCTATGTAACGCCCTTTGTCTGTTCTGTTCTGTTCTTGGATGTTCTATGATTGCTCCGCCCTCAGCAGTGGGGTAGAAAACCACCTGTTAGAGACTTTTCTTCGCTCTTCTCGGCCCCTCTCTGCGTGGTTTCAATAAACTTGTTCCTGTCCTCCCGAGAAGTATCCCGCGTTGCTTCGTCTCTCCTTGCGCCTTTTCCATCGGCGTGGGATAAACAGAATTGCCCAGTCAAAATTTATAAAGAAATAACATTTATTATGCGACCGAAATACCAGTTTCAAAAGCCACAATCGAGAAAAGCAGCCCCGAGCCCGGCGTCGGAGCTGGGTGAACACGCACGGATCTGATCTCTATCGCACCAGACCTCCCAAGTTCATGACTGCTGCTTCCGCTGGTCTCTTCTTACACAGTTTTTGGGCAGAGTCCAAATTAATTCTATCCTTCTCGTAATTTTAGCATATTCCTGAAGTTTTCTTGTCCCGGAGTTGGGCTGCCCAAAGCCTTTCCTGGGTCTGATCAATTGTCCATCCCGGGTGATGAGTGGGCCATTTCTGGTGATGGAAGGGCCATCTCTGGTTCCTGGAACAGTTATTTTTAGTTCCTGGAATGTCCTATTCCTTATCGGATAAGATGTAGGTATCAGAAGGTGGTAATCAAGTCGTCATGGTGCAAATGTCCCGGTGATAAGATCCAACCCCACCTAGGTGGAATCCTCACTTATTGTGAGAGAACTTCTTTTAGTGTTGTGAAATTTTTCTCTCAGCCAGGCTGGTGGAGGGATTTTGAAACTCTGTCTCTCCATCGTCTGATTACATTCCAGTTTTATACATAATAGCACGAATTACATACTTTATTTATAACAGGTGGCTACAGCGAGCCTTGCCTGGACCTCGCTTAGCGTCCCACTATCCCTCGGCACCCGTCCTATGCTACTGTGGCAGGCAGGGCTATTGCCCGGTGCCCGGCCCCGAGCTAGCCACCCGGCCCCCCGAGCTAGCCACCCGGCGGGCACCGTGGCAGTCGTCAGAGGGTAAAACTGAACATCGAAGTTCATGTAAGGAGTCCTTGGTGTGGTAAAATACACACCCAGAGCCGTTGTCCTTCATCAGGGCCCTCCAATGCGCAGGGCTTCTCCTGGAGTGGAAAAACCCCTGAGATTAATTGCAAATTCCATTCACATCGCTCCCCAAATGATTTTTAATTTTCCTTGAATGACAGGCAATTACGGTCTTTTTTTTAGGGGCTGCCATCGGGAGATAAAATGTCTCTCAAATTCTTTCAGGTATATATATTGTTAAACTGTGTTCATAATTGAGGGCTACAGGAATAAGTGTGAAGTCTAATTGTGAGTAAAGAATAAAATGAAAGATGCTGTTAAGCATCAGAGCTGTTGTTGAATTATGTGGGTTTAAATAGTGTGTGGCACTTTCCCTCAAGAACTTGGGAAAATAATATGGGAGAGACTGTAAACTGTGGAGGAATGGAATGAGGTTGTGTGGGGTGGTTTACATTTGTCTTATGGGTCTTGGAAAAGACAAAATTTGAATAAAATCTCTTGCTGAATCTCCTCTTTCTTCCGGGAGCCTTCCTGCTGCTCTTGCCTCCACCAGCTTTAATTCCAAGCAGAGGCTGGTTCAGCAATGTGTGTGGGACAACATAAAGCAATTGGCCATCTTCGAGATCTCCAGGATTTGGGGTTGGAGGGCCCTGTGCTGATAAAATAACCCTTTTCTAACAGCAGCAACTGTCTGAACCCTCTGTCGTTCTCAGCACTTCTCATTTGCATCTAGACACGAAAGGTGATAAATGCCAGGAGCCCAGTGTGGGATTGCTGTCACAGGAAAAGGAATGCTCTGTTTAGAGAATAGATCTGAAACGCTGGGTAAAAATCCCTATAAATCTGTACCTGTTCAAATGCACCACCGTGAAGTGACAGACGGCAGGGAGGGTAATTTAAATACTGGGTACATCCATATGAATGGACTCATTTACATCGTGCTCTGAAGTAATAAATTGTTACAGCACTCCCAGTCCCACTGCCTTTGTGTGCTTGCCAGCAGATCTAAGGGAAGGAACACAGCAGCCTCTGGATTGACTTAGGGAATGAGGGCTTTCATTGGAATAATGAGGAAATCACCCAGGAGGGGCTAAGGAAGGAGTTAATGGTGGCTCCATTCTATGGTGAAACTCTTTGGTGAATGGTGTTCACTGAATGAATTTTTATGCCTTTAGGTGCCGTGATCAGTGAGATCTACTCTGATGTGATTTGTGAACTGCCTGAGTCAGTGAAGGTGTTCTCCCTTGACAGAAATACAACCTCAAGGAATCTTTTCAGGCAATGCCTGTTACTCCTCATTTATCCTCGTGTGGGACCATTTGATCAGCAGAGGTCGGATTCCACTGTAAATTATGATTCCTCAGGCACACCAAGTCTGATCTGTGGTGTCTGCACGTGGCTTCTGCTCCTCACAGTGCCTGTTCTGCCCCACTGAGGAGGCTGAACTCCCTCCAAAAATGCTTCACCTTGGCCTGAACAGAGGGCTCTGCTCACAGCCCAGCTCCAGCACACAGTGACCCATCCTTCAGCAGAGGAGAGCAGTGCAGGGAGCAGGGTCCTGGATTTCCTGCAGCTTGCTCTTCTCTTGGCTGTCCAGTGCTGGCATCCCTGCTCCTGCCAGTGATGTGCCTGGAATGAGCCCAACAGGCTGCACCCAAAGCACCCAAACCCTCCTGGCCCAGAGGAGTCCCTGTGCAGGAATTGTCTACCTGTAATTCCTGGGATATTGGGAAATTTGATAATTTCCCAAGAGCTGGAGGAAAACAGGGTTATCAGCCACTGCCCCTATCCTGTGCTTGGGAACTGCTGCTGGGATAAGCAGGAATTCTGACCGCTGCCTGGTTTGAAGGGGTAGGGGAGGTATTTTCTGTAACTTCTGGTACACGATAAATTGTGCTCCAAGGGTGCCTAGAGAGCAAGTGAAAGAGGGGAAATGGAGGTTATATCTATGAAAGGAATTCCTCCCTCTGAGGGTGGGCAGGCCCTGGCACAGGGTGCCCAGAGCAGCTGTGGCTGCCCCTGGATCTCTGGCAGTGTCCAGGGCCAGGCTGGACATTGGGGCTTGGAGCAGCCTGGGACAGTGGGAGGTGTCCCTGCCCATGGCAGGGGTGGCACTGGATGGGCTTTAAGGTTCCTTCCAACCTAAGCTATTTATGATTCTAAATAGAACTTCTTGCTTTCCCTGTCAGTGCTTTCACATGTTTGACAAACAGCTCAGCACCCTAATTCTTATTTTTACAGTTTGCTGCTGTTTCATACTGACAGTATCCATCTCTCCCTCCCTTTACACTGAACCTTTCATTGATTTATTGTGATGGTTCTGTAAATCCCTTGTGAAAGAACAAATAATCTCTTGGCATTTCACACACCTTTTAATTATAAATAAGTTAAAGAATGGAAAATCCCTCAGAAGCAAAAAAACCCAAACAAAAACTATAGTTCCATCTTTTAGAAGAGAAAAAGTAATTGAAAAGAAAAGGAAGAGTCTGTAGGATCGTAAAGGAGCTTACTCTGACTTGTTTATTCCCTTCTGTGCCTGATGTGATGTGTCACTGAAGCTGAACTCGACATTTTATGGATCTCCTCCCCTGGATTGTCTGAGACACATGTCCATAAAACCCTGCTGTGTTACAGAAGTCTGAAGAACATCAATCCTGTTGTTCTGCAACTTTTAAATTCCCTAGTTCCTCTGTACAAACCAGCATCACCTGTGGTTTGTGCCTTTGGATGGAGGTGGGAGCTGGAGCCAGGCCCTTCCAGGGATGGAACTGAGCCAGGGATCATAGAATATGGAATATCCTGAGCTGGAAGGGACCCAATAGAATCATGGAAGGTGCAGCTGAAAGAGGTCCATAAAAGTAATACCAGCCATAACTGCCCATTATTTAGCCCTGAGCTGATATGCAGGGAGCTGGCAACCAAATGCAATTACAAATTCAGCTTGCCCATAGTTACAGAGTACAGCTCAGTGCTGCTCACGGTGCTCGAATGAGCTCTGCTGCAGGATAGATGAGGCTCTCCCCTGCTGAGACAACATTTGAGCCTCTTAATTGTCCTTTTAGAAACAAATTTCCTTGCTGTTACTCACCACTACTCCCAGTTATCCTGTGCACGTTCCTGGATGGATGGGAATTCTCCTGCTTCAGTGTGATGTCTGCTGTTAGATCAGCACCTGCTCTCTTTTCAGGGAAATCATGGGGAATTTCTCTCTGGTGATTTGATATTTTCCTGAAAAATCTGCACATTAGGAGAGAGAAAAGAGCCCTGCTATAACTGGTTAACAGGTGCCTCACAAAATAATTCCTAGAACTTCTCTGTTTCCATCAGGAAATTGCTCTCAAGGAAGTTACCAGTGAGGCAGAGTGCCCTTGATGCTTCCATGAGCAAAGGGGCCTCAACATCTCCCAGGAATTCTGACTGAAGAGGCAGTGGGAGGGGGTGCTCTGGGCCTGCAGAAGGAATTATAGCAGAAGTTATGGAGAATGTAAGGAATGGAGCCTTCCAGCTGGGAATGGGGCCTTCCAGGTGGAGGTGGCAGGGAATGTGATGGGAGAGGGAGTGCAGGGGGATGAGTGGGATAAAGCAGTATAGGAGGGATCCACAAGGAATTTCAGGGATGTCCCGTCACCAGCCCCTTAATGCTGGATGAAATCCTGCCCTGCCCAGCTCTGGGAGCCATTTGATGACAGGAATGGAGCCTTCCAGCTGGGAATGGAGCCTTCCAGGTGGAGGTGGCAGGGAATGTGATAGGAGAGGGAGTGCAGGGGGATGAGTGGGATAAAGCAGTATAGGAGGGATCCACAAGGAATTTCAGGGATGTCCCGTCACCAGCCCCTTAATGCTGGATGAAATCCTGCCCTGCCCAGCTCTGGGAGCCATTTGATGAGAAATGTGCCCCCACACTGGGGCTGAGATGCTGCATTTCGTAGCCTGGCCCAAGCTGACATGTAGCAAAGCAATTAAAAAGGATGTAAGTGAGAATGACCTGTCCCCTAGAGCTGTGGGATGGGATCAGAGAACAACCAGCCAGAATCTCTGCCAGCTGAGCTTTTCCCTTCTGCTGAACAGGTATTATCCCCTAAACAGCCCAGGGCTGAGCACTCCTAGGTGTCCGTGGTGCCTTCATTAGGATTTTGGCTGATCTCTAGGCTTTGTTACACCCCTGCCTTTCTGCAGAGGTAAAATGGACAAGTAATTCCTTCCAAAACCTTGCTTAGGTATTTGATCTCTCTGCTGTTCCTGACTGCACAGGGTCACTCTGTCAGATGTGAGGTTCTCCAGCATTTCCTATCTGTAATTTGGAGTCAAACTGAAATTTAGAAACTTGTGTTGTTGCTTGGATGAGTTTCTCTCTCCTAAGCAGCAGGTTTTAATCCCAGCCCTGCAGAGACAGGCACAGTTTTGCTGTGTAAATAAATCCGTGGGAAATCCCAAAAGTCCACAAAGTCCTGTCCATCTGGAGAGCCCAAATCCTGGATCACAAATCCCTGGGATCCCTCCCGTGCCTCAGTTTCCCCTAATACATTTACCTACCCCTGTGCTTGGGAGGTGAAGCTCAGCACGGTTTCCAAACAGTTTGGGACTCATTCACCGAGATAAATGAGCTCCTATAAAAATAACCCTGGTAAAATGAATCGTGCCTGGGAGGTCCACAAAAATCTTTATAGACATACAAGGTAATTAATTAGAAATAGTCCATTACTGGGGAGTTGGTTTAGGATTCAATTTTTAATTTAGTATTAAATTGCTCAGGGACTATTTTCTTTTACATTTTCCTTGTATCCTTAGCTTAGTCCATGGTTTTGGTACTCTGCTATCCTGCCATTGGAGAGCAGCCCCAAGCCTTGGACTCCCAATATGGGAACAAATTGGATCCTTCCTTCTGGAATTGCTCTGGGCTCCTTAAATGTCTCAGTGAAATACAAAGGGAGAGCTGCGGATTCTCCAAGGTCTTTCTAGAGCTTGCAAAAGACAAAGCTCGGTTTTTAAACAAAAAGGGATGGTTTTCCTGAAAATTAGCTGAGATAGCAGGGCATCCCTGAGGTTTCAGGCTGTGTTGGTCCAAAGAAAATGTAACTTGGTAGAGTCTTCTTTGTGTAATAAGTTTGACTCCCTTGCAGTTAAATCAATGTATAATTAAGATGACCCCTGTTCTCATTAATTATCTCTGCTCTAGGTTGTTACAGGGGAAGAACTCACAAGGACCTGGCTGCTCAGTCAGTTTAAATCACTTCTTGGTATGAGGGAAGATGGCAGAGAGCTGGAGCAAATATTTTCCCATTTAATTGTGCACCAGAGCACAGAGGGAGAGGAATTTCCAGCTCAAGTGAGTCAGGCTCCATCGCAGGCAGCAGCCTCCCTCTCCGGGGGATCCCGCTGGAAACCAAACACTCCATGCCCTTTTCCTGCAGCGCTCACTGCCTGAGGGTCAGGTGTGCATGGGCAGGGAACAGCATCCAGGGGGATGCCAACACTCCTGCAGTTGGCTTTTGGAGGAATATAAGCTGGGAATTTTCACCTTTGGTGTCAGCTGTGGGTGTGCTTTGTGAGCTGGAGAGGCTGCAGAAACCAAAGGTGATCGTGGTGTCACTCAGCCGGTGCCACCAGGTCATCCCAGCTGAGGGATGAGGTCACGTCTGCTCAGGGGTGGGAAATGCTGCTGTTCTGGAAGCTCTGCAACAACATAAAGATCCAACAGAATGTTTAAGAGAAGCAAAAGTCCATCTCTGTTTCCTTAAGGGGTTTTCTGTTAGAAAATTTAAACAGCTGGACACGATTTAAAAAAACCCTCAGCAAAACAACCTTGATTAATTTGTGTGGGTTTTAACACTATCATGGGCATGTTTATAACAATTAGAGTGATAAACTTGGCTAAAATATCACTTTTCACTCCCACCAGTTGCTGACTGACCTCATGTGACATCTCACTGCTGCAGTTCATGGTTGCATTTTTGCCAGCCACTGATGGTGCAATTGAAACACCGGACTTTTCTGCTTTGGACATTTATATTATAAAGGACATTCATAGCTGCTGCTTCGTGTATTTGCTTCTATTTATTTCTCTGTGACAGAGGGGAAAATCTTTCCTTCTCTTTGTGCGTCTCTCCCAGGTGAAAAGGAGGGATAGTAGTGGATAATGAGCATAAAGCTGCTTTATTTTTCTCAAATGGTCAGGGGTTAATGTGTTGGTAGTGTCTGCTAAACAGAAAAATACTGAAGTTTGGTCTAGGCTTAAAAGTTCTCCCAGTATGGGAGAGCTCTTAACTGGGAATTAAGATTATAATGAGGATAGCAGTGATGCTGTGTTTTGCATTTCTATGAGTGGAATTTATGCCACCAAAATAATTGTGTGTGTGGGACTAAAGAGGATTTAATGGAATACCCCAAAATACACATTCTAAGTGTAGACAGACTGTCCCACTGTAAAGATTTTGTCACTTTTTTTGTGCTCTGGGCACGTGGCTGGGCAGGTGCTGCTCTGGGACCCCCTCTCAGAGTGTAAAATGCATCCCTGAGACGCCTCAGGCTGAACATTCCACAGATTTGTGGGTCCAGAATCATGATTATATTTGAGCTAGAAACTGCTCTGCTCGTTTATTTCTGGGTGATACTGTAATTCTGGAGGTACAGCACCATTAATATTTCCTACAGATCCCCTTTCTAATCCGGAGGAGCAATAAATGTGGTCATGAGCTTTCCTCAAGATGAGGTATTCCACGGGATATAATTGCATGAAGCTGAGTGTCTGGATAAGCCGATCATGTGCTGAGACAGGGCAAATATTTGGATAATTGCTGAGAGGGGCACTGGGCTCCTCCACCTGAGTTTGTGTGGGGCCTTCAGAGAGGCCCAGGCAGCTCTGGGAGAAGCAGTAAAAGGGAATTACTCCCGGCTGGGGATTTGGAGTCACACCTCGTTAAATTCTCGGGTGTAGTACAAGTCATTGTTTCATTGTGTGAGGCCCAGGCAGTGCTTTGCTGGGGCTGGCTCATGTGGCACATGCAGCTTATCCCAAGATTTCCCTTTGGAAACACCTGCTCAAAGCTGCCAGGGGTGCTGAGGGGGCTTTGGAAGTTATTATGCAACACCAGAACTTACAGAATTATTCTCCTTTGTTTTCCCCCTCCGTATTGTGCATTATTGTCATTAATAAACGGATTGATGTTTTCCTGGAAAGATTGATGAATGTGGCTGGGATTTAACTGTAGGTTTTAATGCAGTTGTAAAGCCATACAAAGGTTTGGTTTGGAAGGGACCTAAAAGATCCCCTAATTCCAGCCCCCAATAAACACAGGTATTGTGTTCTGGCTTTTATGACAAACCACCAGATTCGCGACTCCTCCCCAGACTCCACTCCCCTTCCCTGGGGAGGACTAACAAGGTGATAGCTGTAGTTTTACTGTGTGCGTTATATTTCCTGATATAAAGCTTATAAAAAACTCAAGATCTCCTGGCACAGTGACTGCACAGGTGCCACCTGGGGCTGCTGGCTGATTCCTCAGCCTGGGGCTGGGGACTGCTTGGGCTGAGTTTAACTGATCACAGCCCAGCTCGAGGGTAGCACAGCTGAGCAGTTTTCCTGTTTAAAACATTGATTTTTCTTTCCTGGAGCACCCACAAAGGGAGTCTCAGCATCCAAAGTTCTGCGGGATCCACTCTGTGAGTGATAAGCAAATGTTCAGTGGAGGTGAACAATTAATTTATTACATGGGAAACCCCTAACTCGGGAGATGGGATTTCTCAGGAGAATGAGAATCATGGAATGATTTTCACACCCTGTGGCAATTCCAGCTCTGAAATCTGCCACTGTGGCCTGTTGCAGGTTAAATCTAAGGTGCTTTTTTTCGGTGAGTCTTTAGTAGCAGGTTGATGTGATGCTTCTCAATTCCCAAATACTGAAAAAAAACAAAGCCCAAACCTTACCAGCAGAGTTTGTACATAACTGTTATTGGCAGGGCTGGAGTTGGCAGAGCAGTTTTAAATTCAGATGTTTTATTTAATATAAAAGCTATTTCTAAAGCATCAACAGAGCCACAAGCAGAACAATCCAGCATTCCTAAGAAATCCTAGTTCTAAGTACAGATTGAAACTTTGGGAGGGAGGCAGACACAGCTCTGTGTACATAGAGACAAATTCTTCTCTTCTGCCATTGGGAGCCAATTGCTGATTATTTGGGGTTGTTGCTATTTCTGTCCCCTTGTTCCATCATTAGTTAACTGACAGAAAATTGCCTGCTCTGTCTTCATCTTTTCGTAATTTTAACTGCTTGGATGAAGCTGATTCCAACCCTTTTTATCAAGGCTTTTCCTTCAGTTCTTGAGGAAGACTAAACCCCAGACACTGCTTTGAACCATCAGCTTCATCCTAAATTGCAGTTCTACGTGGGGATAGAAATAACAAGAACAATCTACCAAAGAGGCAAATCTGAAATTCAGCATTATTTCCACACCCTGGATTTATATTTTGTACATAATGTAATTTAGAGTGCAGCTCATTTAAACTGTAGAACACACATGGGAGCTGCTTAACACTTGATTGGGTTTTGAGATCAACTGAAGGAGTAAAACGGAACAAATAGTGACATTTTGGGTCGGGAGAGTGGCAGGGTGATGTTGCCTGTGCTGCTCAAGGATACAGAACTTCAGCATTAATAATATATACCAGGCAGCTCTAGGAATAAATCCCTTTATGCTGTTCAGTTCGGTGGCTCCTCAGCCTGAGCAGATTAGCTCTGTAAAGGTGTTCTGCAGCGGCGTGGAAATGATTACCTTTGGAGTGCAGTCCATTTACTGGGAGCACTGGGCAGGGCCAGGCTGGGCTCTGGCAATAGAGGAGAGCTGGAGGCACAGGACACGTTATCCTGCTGCCACAGCTCCCAAAATGAATACAAATTGCAGAGGAGCCCATTACTGTAATGGAGCCCATCCATGGATCCTGTCGGACTGGGCAATAACAGCACAAAGTACCTTATTCCTTGTTCTGCTTCATGCTCCTCTGAGCAATGGAGATGGGCTGAATTTGCACTCCTTGCTGGGATATTGATACAAGCTGCTAAAACGTTTTCTCTGTGTTTTATTCAAGGAGCAGCAGCACGTTTTGGGAGGGGTTTGTGTGAGGGGATCTCTTAATGAATCCCTTCTGAAGAGATAATCAATGATTTCTGAAAAATCAGCGGATGGAGCGGTCACGCAGCGCTTAGGGGATGGAGCTGCGATCTCTCCCGGGCACAAATAAATCACCAGCAGTGCTCTTAATAAAGCTGGATTGTGCTTGGCAGCGTCCCCTCAGACAGGGCTCAGCTCCTCTGCTGGCTTTCTGTGGGAGCCACGGAGGACTCACAGGGAATGGGGCTCCTGGGACAGGTGATGATGGAAGGATGGATTCTATTCTCCATGGAAGTCGTGAGGTGCCCACGGGGGTCACAGCAAGGGTTGTCCTGCCCCATGGTTTGGTGTGGCAGTGCCACCTGTGCGAGCTGGGAGAGCAGGGGAGGAGGAAGAAATGTCCTCTCCAATCTCTCTGCCTCCTGCCACTTCCAGCTCAGTGACTTCCAAAGCTGGATCCATATGGATTCAGGGATGCTTTGGACAGCAAGGAAATCCCCTCCCACAAACCTCCCCTCTGTCCTGTGTGGCTCAGCAGGGGCTGGACTTGCACATCAACCACTGAAGTTCATCCCTTAAAACGGGATGATTGAAAATGTTTGGCAAACCCTTGTTCCAGCGGGATTTTCCACCATCCAGATGAAGCTGGGGTGTAAACTGCCCTTAAATAAACTCTGAGCCAGGGGCTGGCAGCTCCTGTGGGAGCAGGGGCAGGACCTCATCTCCAGCCCTTTGGTGTCCCAGCGTCTGGGATTGCCAGAGTCTGGATCTGATGCTTGGAAACCTTCCTGCTGTTCCCTGGCCCTGGGATAGCCCAGCAGCTGCCATAGCCAGGACTCCAGCTCTGCTTCTGTAAGGGAATTTGGAAACATGGAGATGAGTTTACTGTTTTCTGAACTCGTTTAGAAACGGAGATTTCTCTTTTTTTAAATTTTCTTTGAAATGCCGTAGTTCTCTCCTGGTCTCAGTTCTTGCTTGTGAGCTGCAGCAATTCCAGGGGAATGTTTTATTGGTGATGCTGTGGTGACCAGCAGATTCTCATGGGGGTCCAAAGGCCACTGCTACATCCCAATAATGTGGTTTGCTTTGCTGCTCTCCTGAGTCTTTCAGGCCCAGCCTTCTCCCTGTTGTGTCCCCAGTGCTTTCCCTCCTCCTACTCTGAGCGCCTCATGCTCTGCTCTTCTCCTAAAACACAGGGCACACCTATTCCCATGTTGTTTATCTTGGGGATTGGAATTCCAGTTATTATTTAATGACCTCTCTACCAGTCAGACCCATTTTTGGTAAGGTTTAGAGTGTTCAGAGCGAACCAGTGCCATTGACAGGTGGGATAGACTGAGGGGAGGTGTGGGCTGAAATGCCAAACATCCTTACAAATACAACCTTTGAACTCCCTGTGCTAAAGAATTCCTACCACAGTGTTCTGCACAACCTGCTGATGCCAGGGGGCACTGAAAGGCCCTTCTGGAAAAGTTACTCAGGGTAGAGCCAAAGAGCATGAAAATGTTTTGGAAAGAGCATTGCAAAACACAACAATCTGATTTATGAATCAGTGGAAATGGAAGTGATAGGCCATATTTTCACTGAGAAATATCATAACTGTCAGAGAACAAAATTGTCTTTTGATTGTAGCAATATGCATTGAAATCACTGGTAGGGAAGTTAATCTCCTCAAGGTTATGAAATATTTTTTTGGCTGAGGAGATGCTTCTAAAAGTTGTGTTTTTGTTGGGGTTTTTTCCCCATCTAAATTATTTAGGAGTGAAACGAAAGGACAGAGACCCGGGTGCCCTGGTGAGGTGTTCCTCCAGGAGCAGCAGGAGAGAGGGCAGGCTGGATAACGACCCCTCTGCCTGTTCCCTGTAAATCCTTGGATCTGGGAACTTGTTTATATCCTGTTATCTCCATACTGGAGAGTCAGGAGAGCAAAACATGCAGTGGTTTGTGTTGAACAGACTGATCCTTGTAGGTTTTCTTGCAGGACTCCTCTGCAGGGGCTTAAAGGCCTCGGGGATGTGGCACCTGGGGACATGGTCAGTGGTGGGATTGGCGGTGCTGGGGATGGCTGGAATTGATGGCCTTGATAATGTGCAGGGGAGCTTATTTTTAATAGAAAAAACTTATTTATATGCTTAGTTTGTTTATCACCCTGTACTTTAGGAGACTCTTAACCAGCTGAACTCTGAGAAATTCGTGTTCACCTGGCTTTGGAGGGCTTTTCCAACCTCAGTGATTATTCCATGCCCAGGAGCAGTTCCCTTCAGGACTGTGGGGGAAGTCCTGCAGCACCTGGTTTTACAGGGGTTGTTTCTGGAGGCCAGGGCAGAGCTGAGGATGTCCCAGCGCACACGAGAGGGATTTGTCCCCTTCCAGCCCATGCTGCTGCCTCGTCCCAGCCTGGGGCACAGGGAGAGGTTCCAATATTCCATTCTGTGCATCCCTGGCCGAGTCAGGACTGGCTGACTGATATTCAACATGGAAATTGGATTTCCGAGTATCTTCAGGAGTGTTGCAAGGAGGCAGCTGGGCTGATGGGGAGATAATTCTGTGATACCAGTGCATGATGGAGCTAATGAATTAGATCCAACCACCTGCAGTTAGATCTGTTTGCTGTGTACAAAAATGAACAGGAAAATGAGGTTTTTATTAAAAATATCATAACTATTTTTTTTTCCCTTCAGCCAGAAAATGCAGCACATCAATACATCACCCATGCAGTTGTAAGGGTGAGGCTGTTACACCACAGACATTTCATCTAAATAACAAAGTTAATACTGAAATACTACTTTTACCAATGACAGGATGTTTTTAAACAGTCCATTGGTATCAAATCATATGAACAGTGTCCAATCCAGCTCCATTTTTCACCCCTTCAGGCAGGTGGGGAATTGTCAGCCTTCCCTTCAGGATCTCTCCTTCCCAGACAGGGATGGGCCATCGGGTCTCCTTTCCTCCTGGATCCCCATCTGCTGGGTGTCAGGAATGCAGGGGGATCCTGGCAGTGCCATTAAACCTCTCACTCTGTCTGGGTTTCAGAAGTGGGAAATTAAATATATAAAGGCAACTGAGACCTTTGCATGTTCCTGGCGAGGCAGGGAAGCTGTCAGGGAGGCAGGAACTGGGCTTGGCTGGATGCAGGGGAGCTGGAATGTTGCTGTGAAGCAGAATCCACACATCAGGGGGAAGCTGGAGAATCCAAACAGGGCTGGCTGGGATGAGATTTGTCCAATAACCACTCACAATTATATTCCCATTCATGAAACCTCCACTGGGAGTGAAGACAATGATGCTGCAGGGGCTGTAGGGCTGTGAACACGGTACACAGGATACCCAGCAATCCCAAACGGGTTTCAGAGGCTGACATCAGGACTTGAGCTCTCACATGGGCAATACCAGGAATGTTTCCTTTGGAATCAGCAGTGTTGGAGGAATTGAAGGTTGAGAGAGCAAAGCAAGCAATGGAATGAATTTTTTTTTTTTACAAGAGGCAATGCAGGGTGAAAGAATTCTTTTGCTCTCAGTAAAATTTCATTTGCTTATGGTATATTTTGCTGGAATAATCACTGTGGGTTCCTGATATTTTTATATATATATATATATGTATTTTTTTTTTTCTCAGCCTCAGTGACAGAACAGCAACCCAAAACATCTGGATGTAAACAATTGTTTTCCTGAACAGTTCTGCTGTGAGCTTTTAAGGTGTGATCAGACCTATTTGTGTTGTATTTTATAAACAAACGGCTGTGTGGGACACTTTGTTTCTGTGTTTTGTTCTACTGTGAGGAGTAAAACAATTATTTTGCTGTCAAGGACTTATTTCCTGGGCACATTTTATATTAATGTGACCATACCCACAAACATCCACTGTCAGCTCACCACTGGCTTTTTCCAGTGCCTTTGGCCACTGTGTTCAAGGGGGATATTGGAGGAGATTTGGGTGCTTGTCCCATAATGTGCTGGGGAGCTTATTTGTAATAGCAATAACTTATTTATATGCTTAGGTTGTTTATCACTCTGGGTTTTAGGAGACTGTTACCCCTGAGTTTCCTCTTAACCAGCTGAACTCTGAGAAATTCATGTTCACCTGGGCCCCAGCCAGGTGAGAATTCTCCTGTCTCACGTTATCCTGCTCAGAAACATCTCCTGACAGCATTTCACGGTCTCCATCTTCGTGTGGTTGCATGGAGGTGACAGATGGGCTTTGCCTGGAGGCTGGGCATGAGGCTGGGGACAAACCTCAGCGTGGCCTCCAGCAGGACGTGTCCCTCCGAGAAGGTGTCCTCTCCTCAAAGAGGTCTTTCCATTGCTGCCCAGTACCAAGTGCAGATGAGAAGAGCCTTCAGAAGGTTCTTTATTCCACTCCAGCAGTGCAGTTTGTTTCAGGGAGGGTTGTTTACTGTTGAACAGCAGCAGCAGAGCTTCCTTTCTAATTAACCTGGGGACCAGGAGATTTGCCTTTATCTCTCCTCAGACAGGTGCTGAGACCCCCAGTTCCTCTCTGCCAGGAAAGGTGTGCAAGTGGGGACGCCAAATAGCCAGAGAAGCCTCTGACTTATTAAAATTCCAGCAGAGGCCTTGGTGGAACAAGCTTTTGATCAGATAACAATCTATTCTTAAGCTCAGTCTAATATCCCTTGATGGCAGCTTTTTCTTAACTCTCTTTTGGTTTTTTTTTTTCCCCCTCTCTTATTTTATCAGGCAGTTTTCTCATAAATTTTCTCTTTTCTCCCTGCAGGACCTTAAACATGGAGAGGTTTTGTTACAGTGATGATCTTAAATAGGGAGCTGGGGAAGCAGCAGTGCCAGAGGAGGAATTTTAACTCATCCTGGAGCTCAGCCTGCAGCAGCTCTGTCCCTGCTGCCTCTCACAAATGCACTGACTGGGTGTTCTGGAGATGCAAAGCCTTTCCACCTCCCAGAGGTCTCCAGACCTTTGCTTTGTACCTGTGCAGCTCTACCACATCCAGCTGAAGTTCACGGTCTCAAAAGCAGGGAGTGATTTTGCCCAGTGTTTGAATTTTATCCGACATCCCTGCCTGGTGGTGTTCCCTCAAACTGCTCCTTCTGATCCAAAGGTCCTGGTGCATCCAGAGGGACAGGCTGGTGGGTACGTAGACAAGGCAAGTGTGTGGCTGCCATGGAAACGGACTGAAATTAGGGAATCAATTAAAGCTGAAAAAAGTGTTATCACTTTGGGAGACTAAATGCTTTTCTGTATCTTTTCTCTCTCTGTAGCATCTCCATTTTGACTTGCAGGTAATTGAAGTTTTAATTTGTTACCGTGTTCAGGTTAATGACAGAAGTTCTAAATGAACTGAATTCCCTCGTGTCCCCCGCGGTGAGTGCGTGCGGCAGTGGAGAGCTCCAGCTGCTTTGGGAAAGGCTGTTCTGGCACAATCCCCTTCCTGTGTGTCTGAATTCCTGGAAAATTTAGCCTCGAGGGCTGACTTTTGAAATGAACCTGGGAAAAATGCTCATTACCAGGCAGGCAAAGGGCATCCATGACCTGTTAACAGCTCGGTCAGTCTGCAGAACAGTTTGGGATAAAAGAGGAATTTTCTGTTTCTGCTGATTTAAGGAAAGGAAGCACATGCTCAGCAATCGCAGTAATTGGCTGTAAGCAGGCAGTGATTCATTTATGACCTGTCTGGGTGTGGAGTGTGGAGCACAGGGAGCCCAGCTGGGATTACCCCGAGGTGCAGCTGCTGCTGCCCTGGGATGCATCTCTCATCCCTCCCTCCCTCGCTCCTGCTCCCTTTGGCACTGCTCTGTCTCACTGCCCACACCTGCACAACGGGAGCCTGCAGCAGCAGCCTCCTGGTTATCCTTTTTCAGTGGGTTAACAAACCCACTGGCAGATATTCCTGTTTCAAAGAGCAGTTTTAAATTAATGCAGGAGCTGGAATGTTTGATGAGCCTGCAGGTACTGAAGGGCAGGTCCAGGTGTAACTGTGGCATTCAAACCTCAGCCAAAAGTTGCTCCTCTTTGGCTTCTTTATTGGCATTCAGAATGGGATTTTCACCTGTCCCGGGAGATCAAGTTCTACTGACTTTTACACTCCTAATGACTGAAACACCCTCAGAAATCCCATCTTTAGGGCTCTAATGACTCTCATTTTCAGAAGTACTCGGTGGCTGTGGCTGGAAGCTTCTCACGTCTGCCTGAGCCTTTCTAACTCTGCTCCTTTAAAGGTGAGGAGAGTGCTGGGAGCTGTGCTTAGGGCACACCTTTGGGGGGGTTTAAACTACGTTTCTAAAACACTTGATAAAAACCTAGAGCGTAGAGATGGAGCTTTGCATTATTCCCCCATCCCTCTTTGTCAAGTTCTCAATTCCCTGTTTGATCTCCAGGATCTAAATAAATCAGCATGTTTGCCTGCCTTGTCCAGTGTCTAATTAAATATGGAGATTGCAGATAAGCTTGAACTGAACAATAAATACTTGATATATTTTCCTTGAGATCTGGGGTTATAATGAAATTATTTATTACTTCCAAATTAGAAGCATTAGAAAAAGTCACAGTGTTTGTGTTTGCTACAAACTGCTTGTATTTGGCATCTCATTTTTTTATGCCAATGCCTTCCGCCTTTGGTCAGAGACTGCTCTGACATGATGATGTTGCCCCTTTTTTAACTGAACCTTTTTCAGAGAGAGCAGTGCCTCAGGGAGAGGCTGAGCTTTAATCTCTCACATTTCTGGTTCCAGTAGCTGAACTCAATCTAAGGCTTGGAATGCCACAGTAAAAATAACATTTGGGGCTGCTACAGCTCTTTTCTTGCCTATAGTTTTAACTTTGGCTGACTTCCATAAACTTAATTTAACATCAGTATTTAGTAGGATATTTTTTCAGGAGTATTTTTCAGTTGTTCCATAGCTTTAGAAAGTGTGTGGAAGCCATAAATGAGGTTCTTCCCTCCCCACAGAGTTGCTGAGGTGATTATGATGAAATGATAAACTCGGTCATAAATCACAATTTATCCTCATGGCAGTGAGATCACCAGGGCAGAGGGATGGGACCAGAGGCTCTTTAAGGTCCCTTTCATCCTAAGCCATTCTGTGATTCTGAGAAGAAGAAAATACATCTGAACACTGATGGGGAGAACCCTTGTGCTGCTCACCTGGAATGGAGAGCTCAGAAGAGCTGAGTGTGAGTGTGAGCGTGGCCAGGATGTGGAGCTTTATTGCTTGGAGAAATTCAGGATTGCAGAAGAGGAAGACAAGGCTGTCCTGTGGGAGCAGGAGGAGTCCCTGCCTTGCAGTTCTTCGCATTATTCTGAGGCTTTTTCCCCTCAAAATGAGACCTCCTATGAAATAAATCTTAAAATTACCAGCATTAGGAGAGACTGCAGTCAGTTCTGTCCTGACTTCCATGTGTTATTTGCAATGTATACTGGATTGCTGACAAATGAAATAAAAAAAAAACCTTTTTAATTTAATTAAAACCCATATAAATTGTGGAATATATTAGTGAAAAACAGTCTTTGTTGTCTTTGCTTTGGGTTTCCCATGATCTGACAGAAAAATAATGTGTAATGTAAATGTTTATACCTTGGTGGATCTCGTTAAGCCATTTAAAGTTAAGTAATGTTTGCCTGTTTCTAAACTTTAATTAGCATTTAACAAGAAAGCAACAGTCTAGCCAATTAGAGATTTAAGCAATAACACACACTCACTTCCATTTTCTAGCAATTAATTGATAACTAGTTTACTGTGGGCTAATAATTAAATGAGGAAACATTCCGAGCAATTTGAAAGCATTGATGCAAATGAGTTCTGCATTTCTTCTTTTCAAATTCACTGACCACGGTATCTAATCTGCCGTGAACAGAGGAAGGCTGAATCATCCCAAATACACGCTCAGGCTGGCTAACCAACCCTTAAAGAGACATCAGGCACTTTGGGGGAGCTTTAATTGCTTTGCTGAGGGAGTCTTGGAGCAGAGCTGGAGTTGGCCATGTGGTGTAGAGGCATGGGCTGGCTGGGCTCTGGCTGCTGGCAGTGGGCTCCTGTCCCTGTGCTGGGGAGCAGGGCAGGGGGCACACGCCGTGGGGCTGCTGGGGCTCTGCACCCACCTGTCCCACCTGGGGTGTTCCCGAGGGAAGCTCAGCTGTGCCTGAGTCCAAGCGGTCGCGGTTCTGCTGTGAGCAGCAGGCCCGGCTCTCGCTCCTCCACCGACGGCAAGAGGAATGGAATGTTTAACAAAGAGGGATCTGAGTTGGCAAAATCACTTGGTACATTCTGGCCGTGGAAATTGAAGGCATTTTTCTCCGGAATGTGGCGGTGATCACTGGGAATAGCTCCTTACAAACAGGAAATGTCCCTGGCTCCCGCACTCGAGGTGCAGCAATCTCCCTGGATGGAGGAAAAGGTCTCATTTTGTCTCAGAGCTCACCCATTTATGAGCTCTTCCTCATCTGGACGGGCAGTGAGGTGAAATTGCCTGAGCTCTATTAAGCTTTAAACACGAGCCATCCATCCCAAGAAAACACTCCTCAAAGGATTGTGCTTCTCAATTCCACTGCTGCCTGTTGCCCACCTGCCACGTCAATGTGTAGAGAATAAACCCAGACCATTTCCACTGCTTTTCCAGCATGGTGGGGCTGTAAAACTGGGAGGTGATACCAGCAGTTCTATGGACTTCCCCCTGCGAAATCCCCGTTTGGTTATCTCCTCTAAGTTAGGAGCTGCTGTTTGTCCAGTGGGAACTCAGTGTATGGGACCTCCTGGCAGTACTTAGAATACAGTCGAAAAAAATCTTTAATCTAAACAAGTATTGCCCAAAATACTCATTTGTGTTCACATTTTAATGTATTGTGTTTAATATCTTGTGTTTTCTCTCACTAGACTGGAGATGATGGAGAAGTAAGAATGTCAACTCTGTCTAATGCCACGTTTGAGACCTTGTGTCCTTCTGCTTTCCCTGTGAACAGAGCCTGGGGAGAGGAGCTGAGGAGCAGCCCTGGGGGTGCCCATGGGAGGATGATGAGCTGAAGGCCTGCTGTGAGTGACCATCACCTGATTCCCCCAGGTACCTTCCCCTCGGGATGGGCTCCCCTTTGCTGGCTGTTTAATCCCCAGAGAGCTCATCCCCAGCTTTTCTCTCGACTGCTGTAAATACAGTTTCTCCAAAGGCTGCTGTGGCCATTCCGAGATGGGCTGAGGGATGGCCTGTCCCTTCCCAGTTATTTAATAACCAGCATTTACTGGGATCCCCAGTAAGAGTCTCTGGCTCTCCCTGAAATGCTTTCTGAGCTGAAAACCAGATAATACTGGAACTAACTCAGACATTTTGGGATATTTCATGTCACAGAAATAGGGTAGAATTACACAAAAAGTATTGATTCCCATTTATCACTGCTTCATAATACTTTTTTATTAAACTTTATTTAATCCTTGCTTTCCAACTCATTCCATTGTCGCCGGCTGTGCCAGACATTGATGATTTATTATGTCCTCTTAATAGATATACATTTGGAGTTCCAGAGGGGAGAGCCATATTAGTTCCTTCAATCTTTTCGAGTGCCCAGAGAGGATTGCTTTGGGAAACACTTGCTTAAAAAGCCTTCCTAAAGCTCATTTCCAGTTGGAAGTAACTCCAGTGATGGGTTCAAAGCAACTTGAGCCAGGGTTTGAAGAAAAGGTTCCTGTTTGGGAGCCTGGATAAGTGGAGATTTTAGAATATTTTGTTTCCTCTTCCTCCAGAGTGTCACATCCCATAGGATCAGGGGCTATGGGGTTGTTTTATGTGGAAATAAGGACAAAGCAAACCTCATCCTTACAGTTTTTCCCTTCTTCCCAGCAGCTGTTGGGAGCACAAATATTACCCTGCTGTATATGCACAGCTATAATTTGAAATTATAAATAGTGCCTAATTTTCCTGGTATTTACTCCACAGACATAAATAGAGCTCAAACTAACTGGAAAATAAAAATAAAAGAGCACTTCTATCTCATGGAGATGTCAGTGCTAGCTTGAATTTACTTTGATCTGATTAAGTATTGCATATAATTTTTCATCACACTGTATATTTAACAAAATCAGTCTGTGATTTAATGTTTAGAAGAAAAATAGTGACAAATATAAATGCTATTTATTAAGCAGCAAATAACCATGGCCTGTCAGCAAAAGGGTTGCTTTTTATAGTAAGTGAGTGTCAAAGTAATTCAAATGGTTGGATATTTCAGGTCAAAATGTGTTGTTTTTTTTGTTTTTTTTTTTTTTTAATGGGCAGATTGAAAATTCCGAAATTTAGCAAAATAATTATTAGCCATAATGCTCAAGAAGCAATTTATTCAAGAAGTAGAGCTCCCTATTTGTGGAGTTTTGAGACATTTCTTGCATTTATTCCTATATTACATACTTACTTATGATTTATTCAGACTTGTCCTCTCTGTGGAATGAAAGGGTGTTGTGCCACTGCCATGTGCAGTGGAGACTTCCCCCAAAATCACCTGTGTTGGATTCATTTATTGATGTGATAGCCCCTGAATGCATTTGCTCTTATATTTTAAACTTACTCATTTCTCCTGGAGACACAACTGAGGTTTGTGGTAGTCATCACCCAGACTGCAGCGTTTTCCAACCCAAAACACGTCCTCCAATCATTTCAGGGAGCAACTGAGACAGTTTGTTAACGAGCTGATGTCTGGAGTGGCTCCTCATATTGAGTAGCACCCTAGAGCATGGAAATTTTCTTTATTCCTGGCTGTTAATAAGTTATTATTCCCCCATTATCGTCACTATTATTTATTAATGGCTGTTCCAGTGCTTTGGTCATGCTCATCATCCTGGTTTCCAGCAGCAATTCCGGGATGTTGACGCTGTCCCACTTTCCCTCAGTGCCAGTAGGACTCTCCTGCAAAGACACCCAGAGGTTACTCTGCTGCGAGCGAGGAGAAAATCCTGGCTTTGATCCTGGCAACTTCTGGGGAGTGGAATTTCCTGGGAGGCACGGTCTGATCCACTGCTGGGTAGTTGGAGTTGCTCCTTAAATTCCAGAGGGCTGGTGAAAGCTTGGAATCCCCCAGAACCAGCTTTAGTTCCTGGAGCTGTTCCTGGTCTGTTCCTGGAGCTGTTGGTGAGAAATGGCACAAGGTTTTAAAGGCTCTTGGGGAGAAGACACGGAAATACAGAAGGGATGAAGGTTTTTTGTACTTCTGCACCTCCTTACTGGTTTTTATCACTCAGGAAAGGTTTGATCAGCTCCTGCCCCTCGCTGTGTGCTGACTAAGGTGGGTCCTGCTTCAGGTTTTGGGTGAATGCTTTAGGAAGGCAGCACTTGGAGCTGGAAGGATGGACCAGCTTTGCTCCAGCCAGCAGGGCTCAGGGGGTGCTGCCTGTGGCTCACGTGAGGGGGAGTTGTTCCACTGGCATCACCTTCCTTGGTGCCTCCAGCATTTCTCACCACTCTCCAGGATTTCTCCTCTCCTTCCAGCAGAGTGCATTGCAGCAGTGCTGTTCAGCTTTCCTAACCCTGCTCTCCCTCGTTTGCTCAGTGCTCTGTTGTTGATTTTATTTTTTATGTATTTTTTTAAAATTTCCAGTGGATTGCTTTCAGAGGTTTTGCTCAGTGTGCTGTTGTTGATTTTATTTTTTATGTATTTTTTTTAAAATTTCCAGTGGATTGCTTTCAGAGAAATGTTCACCAAACACACAAAGAGCCGTGGGGCTGTCCCTCCCATAAGATGTGCACAGCACCAGCTCCAGCTGAGATGTGATAAGCAGAAGCTGCTGCTGCCTCAGACAGAAAGAGCCTCTTTCATTCCACCTGTGGGAATCATTTCTCATGGTGCATTACGAGGCTGTGCCCATCTGGGCATGGGGACAGGGAACAGGGATGGGGGAAAAGGGAGCAGGATGTGGGGGCTGCTCTCAGAAACCCCTCTGCTTCCAGAGCAGATGGACAGCTGGCAAATCAAACAGGGTCCCAGATGTGGTGAGTTCCTATTTACATTTATAAAAATTCCCCACTCTTCTGCCTTCTGCTGGAAATTCTCTCGGTAACTCAAAGCTTTTGGTGAAACTGCTGAGGTTCCACATAACCAGAGCTCCAGGGGTGGCTATCCCCTCCTGCCCAGCCTTGGATGCCATCACTCTGCCTTTCCAACCAGAAATATTTGTTTAAATAGCTTGATTTGTTTCTGCTGACTCACAGCTTAATGGGATTTTAAATCTGTTTGTCTCAGTGCCTCGTTCCAGTCTCTGGGTGTTCCCTGGGACAACTCCATCATCTCCCAGGGCATCCAACCCAAAGGGCAGGTCAAGGTCCATGGGCAAGAACCCAGCCTGCAGGGGGGAGCAAGGGCATGGATGGGGGGAAGAGAGCATGGATGGTTTGTGCTCTGCAGGAACCTTTGCAAGGCAGGAGATCTTCTCCCAGGTTTTTTCCTCTTGACTGCACTGGTTTTGTATGGAGGGGAAAAAACCCAAGGGCTTTTCTATGTTCTGTGTTAGTTTTTAATAGCTCAGCACTCGCTGGATCTTTGCAGTGTTCAAGACCTCATGAATTTTTAAAAGAAACCCGACTGAAAACACAAACAGAACATGTTTGTACCCGGGAGGAGCTTTCACACCTTTTCTGGCTGTTCTGTGAGTTCCTTGGGGTCACGGCTCCTCCTGCAAGGCTGGAGTGCTCCCTGTAAATCCCTGGGACATATCCGTGGTGGTTTGGGCTGTCCCAGGAGTGTGGCATCACTGGCTTTCACCTTGCTGATGTGAAAACTCAACGTGGAGTACTTGGGACTTGCCAGCAAAGCTGGGATTTGCTGGGGGCCACTGAGGGTCCCTCTGAGGGACACCCCAAGGCTGTCATCCATAGGCACCCTGCTGGGCCAGCACTGCCAAGCACACAGGAGCAAGGAATGTTTCTTCCCATTAACCAACCTTGGTTCCAGTAACAATTTTGGTGGTTTCCTCCAAGGGAACTTGGGTTCAAAGGAGTTAGTGGTCTGTTCAAAGGGTTTCATGTTATGTGAGGCCCTGGCACAGGGTGCCCAGAGCAGCTGGGGCTGCCCCTGGATCCCTGGCAGTGTCCAAGGCCAGGCTGGACATTGGGGCTGGGAGCAGCCTGGGACAGTGGGAGGTGTCCCTGCCCATGGCAGGGGTGGCACTGGGTGGGATTTAAGGTTCTGTCCTATGATTCAAGGTTCTCCAAGGTTGTACCTGCACCAGGCAACTCCAAGGCCTCTCCTTTCCCTGAAGCAGTTCCCAATATTTCTGCCTTATATTACCATTCTTCAGTGGAGAACATTTTCTCTTTTCAGCAGTCTTTCTGATATGGTTTTTTTTTTCCGTTCCATTCTGGTCCATTTTGTGAGAAAATTGAAGCACGTTTCAGGACATGTTGCTTCAGTGGAAGGGAAATAACCCTTTTCTTCCCTGGTGGAAGCAGCACTGTCCAAACTGGTGAGGTTCTTTCCCTCCCAGACATTTCTGTGCTCCCGGAAGGGAAGCTGGGCAGTCATTCTTTTGCCACATGGAAAATGAGAGTTCTGGTGTTGGATTTTAAAGCAAGAACAGCATGTAGATGCCTACATGCCATGGGAAAACAGTATTGCAAAATCTGCTACAAAAAGCATTTCGGGAAAAATTGCCCATGACAAAGGACAGGCACTTTTAATCTCATTTTCAGAATTTACAGAAAATCTGTTGTGTGCCTTAACTGGCTTCTTGGAATACATTGTCTTGTGCCAGAGTCAGGGAGAGTGTAGGAAGGAGGAGGGGCTAAGTGAGAGGTGCTCTGAAATGCAGCAGTTCAGCTTCTCTTTGGGTCTCTGGATCTTCAGAGATTGTCATCTTCTGAGCCAGATTCCTGCGGTGGAAGTTAGAGGATGCTGGGCACTGCCCAGGCTCCCCAGGCCATGGTCACAACCCCAAGGCTGCCAGAGCTCCAAGAGCATTTGGACAATTGGGGTTGCTGGGGTGTCTCTGCAGGGCCAGGAGCTGGACTGGATGATCCTTGTGGGTCCCTTCCATCCCAGGATATTCTGTGATTCCAAACCTTTCCCAGTTCTCCCTCCATCAGTAATTCTCTGTAGGAAAGAGTAAAATACTGCACTGATTTCAGGTGAGGTGATTTTTTCCCCTAAATATCCCCAAATCTTGCACCAGACACAGGGCAAACCTTGTCCCAGTGCAGCAGCAAGTCCTGTCTCTGTCAGGTGTGTGGATGTGCCTTGCTCCTGTCCCTGGGCTGTGCCAGTGGCTCCCCGGGGATGACACAAAGCTGCTCCTCAGTTGTTCCCTTCAGGGAGCCCTGCACTCCTTGTTTCTCTCATCCTGGGACTGCACAGCCCCTGGAGCCACGTGCCAAGAGCAGCAAGTAGGACTGGAGAGTTCTCATTCTTAAGCAATTTAATCCTACAGGCTAGAAACTCCTTGGGATAGCAAAATCCAGGAAAAATACAGCTTTTATGGCCTTTAAATCAAAGATTCCTGACAGGCTAATAATGGGCTGCTGTGCTCTTGGTGACAAGGATTTTGCAGTGGCAGCGTTAGGAATTGCCTTTGTCATTGCTCCTGGCTGGACATGGACTGGTTTATATATGGATCCTTCCCAGGGGTGGTGCAGAAC
>NW_008238347.1:876009-886455 GCF_000691975.1 Corvus brachyrhynchos
ACCTCCATGCCTGGGCTGGAGTTGGGAGCTGTGGAGCCTTGGACAGGGTAATTACAAGGCAGGGCATTGCAGAAGTGTTGAGCAGCAGCTCATTAGCACAAGGGCTATATGTCTGTAGTGTAATGTGAGTTAAGTTCTCCTCCTTGCCAGGACTAATTGCTGAGTATTTCGATAAACATTAGCTCTGCAGAAGGAAAGGGGTCAGGAGCAGCTCTTCAGGGAGATGTTATGTTAGGAAGCTGCTTTAACAGGCTCCCTTGTACTTCTGAGGCTTCATAAGGAAAGGCTGGGGATACTTCAGCCTTGATCTCCTAAACCGCTTTGTAGTCCTGTTTACAGTGGCATTATTTGTGTGCTGGAAATGATGTGTGTGCTGAAGTGCTCTGCTGGACTGGGGCAATGGGATCTTGACAGGGAGAGGCTCCCTTTTCCCAGCAGCTTTTAAGTTGTTTTTATCAGCTCCCAAAGAGAATCTTGGTGAAAAGCTCTTGAATTTTCGCTGGCTGGGAAACAAACAAACATATATTTAGAATATATGGTGCTGTTGAAGGGGGTGAAAGGAGGGGATTCAGAATTTGCGTTTTGGCCCAGCCTCTGTGTGTGGGAAGGGCCATGTGTGGATGGGGAGGTGTGAGAAAGTGCCTCAGCCAGGTGTGTTTTCCAGGCCAACTTTGGAAAGTCTCCCAAGCAAACTCATTTATCCCATCCCATTGTATTTCTATTTCAGTGTGCACTGGAGGTGACGTCAGGTATACATCAAGCAAATGGCTCAGGAGAAGGAAACTGTCGGGCAGCCATAAATTAAAGAGAGTTATGGGCGAGTTTGTGGGTTCTCAACTCTTAATACACCTTGCAGCTTTAGCACAGCAGTTGAGCTCACAGTGAGACAAGAGTTGACAGGATTATATTTTATTTTAAGAAGTTTATATTTTAAGAAGCCCATTTGCTGCTTTCTTCCTCTCCTACTTCAGTTTTTGTCTTGGAAACAAACGATTATGGAACTTGGGCTTCCTTGTCACTGTCTGAAGTGCCCCCTCAGGTCACTTTTTTTTGGTCTTCCCTCTTTTCCTGCACATTTAGGAGCATCTGGTCCAGAAGATGAAGTGTGGGGTTTTGTGGGTGCTGTGTGGGATGCTGGGGCTGGAGCTGGCCTTGCCCTCTCCCATGTACCTGCAGTGTGGAAGGAGGGCATGGAACAGCTCAGACCTGAGGTTAAATGTGTGCCCCACGGCGTCTTCACAGGATAAATCGAAGTATCTAGATGGCTTCATGATGTATTCCAAAATAGATGTCTATAAATATCTTCATTTTTTTATATATGCATAGATGGAGGGAGGTAGTTCTGCCCTTCTGCTCCACTCCAAGGACTGCTTGCAGCTTTTCATTTTTTCTGAGGAGAAGGGGCAGAGCAGGACAGGGCCTTGTCCCAGGGGATCCCTTCTCTGCTGGTGCCTGCAGGTGTGCAGGGCTGCTGGGGCCTGGGGCAGGGATGGCTCCCAGCCCACCACTTGTCTCCTGACAGGCAGAGATTTGGCACTCTGCTCTCATGGCAGGCTCCAGCTTCATTTGCCTGTGCTTTCAGCCACTTCTGACTCACTGGAACATCCTGAACAGCAGCAAAAGTGGCAAAAAAAAGGACAGAACCCAAGGACTGTGTGTGGTTTTTTACCCCAGTCTGTGCCTGGGGCCCCAAAGAACTCCAGCTTTCCTTGTTTTCCTTCAGCTGGGCCAGCTCCTTGCCCCTGGCACAGGTGAGAGAGGGCAGACCTGGGGTGAACCCTGTGCTGGGGGATGTGCTGGCCCCGAGCACGGGGTGACCCCTGGGGACACAGTTTAGCAGCTGCTGTGAGCAGGTCTGCCCGTGGCTGCTGGCAGATCTGCCAGAACCAGGAAAGCCTCTTTGCTGCTGCCTTTCTCTCTGCAGTACTCTGCTCCTCACTGCCAAGAAATGCAGTCCATTTTTACAGAAATTGTTTTGAGCCATAACAATATCCTGTAGAACAGCAAGCTCTTGGAGGTAGAGAGAAAGCAGCATTTAAAATAAAAAAAAAATGTATTCAACTAGAACAGTTGATGGTTTTCACATTCATTTATAATAGAGCAAAAGGAAAACCCCATGAATTCACCTTTCTGTGTATTCCTGCAAATTGGAATGCCTCGTGCCTTGTTTATTTGCAATTCTCCCCACATTTTTGCAGGATAAATCAGCTTGGATGCAACAAGAACCAGCCTCGTTCCTGCCAAACCCTCAGGGACCTGAGGACAACTAAACCGAGCTGGACCCTGCAGGATGGGCAGAATTTAGAGGCAGAACTTTGGTCCTGCTGTGCAGCCCAGCCCAGGGTAAGTCAAATGTTGATGTGGTCCAGCTCTAGCTGGGAACAGATCTGATCTGTCCTCACTCACTCACTCACTCACGGCTGGTCCTGTTTCCCTGCTCCCTTCCCTGCTGTGGACAATCCCGGGAGTGCTGCAGTGGGATTTGGCAGTGGAGGAGCTGCTCCTGCAGGGCTGGTGTGAGTCACTCCCTTCTAAGAGACCTCCAGAGTGGTGCCAAATCCCTGAGCCAGGCTCTGGGGCTGCTGGAGCTGAGCTGCCCCATCCAGCATTAGATGGAAGGTTGGGGTAGTGGTGCCTTCAGCCCGGCCCCTTGCATAGCTCCTGGTCCCTTCCAGTCCTTCCCAAAGGGTTCTGACCATGCAGGCTGTGGGGCTGGCCCTTGCAGGCTGACCCAGCCCTGCCTTCAGTCCCCTTACACTCAAATTTTGTGCTGTAAATGATGTGTAAATAATTACCCAGAAATGCAGCTGCTCTGAGTTACAAATGGGAACTTCAGCAGGTCCCTGGTCCCAGGTGAAGCTTCTGAGCAGTGCTCTGGTAAAACCAAGGAGCAGTGCAGGAGCAGAGGGTTCCTCATCTTCAATATCACACTGGCTGGTGACCTTTTTCTGCCACTCCACGAGTGAGGGATGCTGCCAGTTCCCAAATAAAGCACTCTACAAGTGGATTTGCAGTCAGGAATGAACAGGGAATGTGTTAGAGGCCTGTCAGTGCAGCTGTGTGGTTTCTGTGGAGAAAGCACCGGGTAATGTGTTAATTATCCCATTTTTATCCTGTGTGGCCTAATGCCATTCAGAAAAATAAAATCCTGTAAGGGGAAAAGAGCCCATGGAGAACAGTGTGTGAAACATCCCCATTTAATGTATGGCCCAGCACAGCCGAGGGGAATGTTATTGTTTGGTACTGGGCACGATAACGATGATTACCTGGGTGAGAGAAGCAGGAGCTGCTCCTTTAGCCCGTGTTTGCTGCCCGCCCTGAGTTTGAGGGAGGAGCTGAGCCCTTCCCAGCGTTTCTTTGCTGCTGGGTACAAATAAAAACTGAATTAATGGCAGAGCCTTCCCCAGCAGCTCCCATTTGTGAGGATGTCTTTGGGAACTCAACGGTAAATCAGTAATTGTGTGTTGGGAAATGGCAGAGACAAGTTCATACACATTTGTTATGTAGAGAGACCTCTCCAGGTGCTCCTCTGCTCTGCCATTACTGTAATACATGGTTTATTTTACCAGCTTGTGTATCTCACTGAGAAATGGATCTATCAATTTATGTGGGCATTGTGGTCCTCTTTCCATTCCTGTAATAGCTGCTGTATTTCAGCCATTTATGTACTGCACTAAACTCTTTTTTTTGTTCAGAAAATATTTTTGCCTTAAAACACAAGTTGCAGCAGATACAGTTATAGAAATGCCCCATTCTCTGGGAGCTTTCTTGGGAGTAAAAAGCTCATTTTAGCTCATATTTTTTAAGAAGTCTCTGAAGGCAATTAAAAAAGCAAACCCTAAAATTCTATGGAATTCTGAGTGCCCACAGTGGGGGTTAAAGTGATTTTTAGCTGTGCCTGGGGTTTTTCTTACCTAGGGGTATGATTGCCTGATTTTCCTGTCTAGTCAGGTCTGATGCTGGTGGGTCTGAAGTGCCCAAGGCCCTTGGGGAGGTTCAGCCCTGGTGCCCCTTAGACTGACCACATTTCTCCCATTGAATTTTTCCATTTCAAATTTTTCTAGGCCCATCCCAGCACAACCCTGGGACTTATTTTGCTCCAATGACAGGCACAGTTGTAGAAAAGTCTTTAGAAATTGAGCTAGAGACGTACAAAACTAAGGTCAAAAGGATTTTGGTGGAAAAGTGGGATGTTGGAGTCCTTTAAAGAGAGCCCTGAGAAAAGATGGTCTGCCCAGACTTCGTTTGTTGTCTGTCTAGACTTTGCAGCCCTCAGGATGTTTTTGTTTCTGCAGCTCTGAATTGTGAATGGCCTTTAATTTTTCTACCTCACAATTCAACAAAAGAGCAGGAGGAATAAAACAGAAGGAGGAGTAATGGCAGTGGGAACAGGTAGAATTGTGGCATTCAGGGGGTGTGACAATCCATCGAGGACGTTTCTATTGTCTCCAGTGAGTTACTTCTAAGGAGACAAAGCACGGGTGCAGGCAGTGACTCCAGGCTGTCCAGCCCCCTCTGGATGCATCCCTTCCCTCCAGGTGCATCCCTTCCTTCCAGCACCACCCACCTTGGTGTCCTGGGACACCTGGAGAGGGTGCCTTGATCCCACAGTCTGTGTCCCTGTGGAAGATGTCAAACAGCGTCAGTCCCGATCCCAAGGAACATCCCTGGTCACTGCTCTCCCTGCACATGGACAGCACCTGGAGCAGACAATTCCTTATCCCTGAGTTGTCCATCCACCAAATCCAGTCTCTCCAGTCTGGAGACAAGGATGTCACGTGGGCAGCATCCAGTGCTTTGCACAAGTCCAGGTAGCTGACGTCAGTCGCTCTTCCCTTCTCCACCAACGCTGTGACTCTGTCCCAGAAGGCCACCAAATTTGTCAGGTCTGATTAACCTCCTGTCTCCTTCTTTAATCTCCCCCAAACAGTTTTGGGATAAAAGATGTGCTCAAGATGAAAGAAAGAGCACCACTACACAAAGGCATTAATGCTCACAGAGCTCAGCAAGAGAAATGGAATCTTTTATCCCAGCTGGAGCATTTCTCCGAGTGAAGAAGTGACAAACTCATGATCCACTCCAGCACCATCCCTGAGGAGCTGGCCAAGCTGGCTGCAGCCATCCCAAGCCAGTCACTTGGACCAGTTTGGGTTTGGCTACTTCGTGAAATGCAGTAAAATGACAATAAAGTGGCTGTTGCAGGAACTTGAAGCAATTCCCAGGGGATCTCTTTAGAGGCTGCAGCTCGATCCCAGGTGAACAGGGCTGAGCTGACAGAGCCCTTCCCCTCCGTGGAGCACTTGTGCCTTGCCCTGCTGCACTTCAGGAATTCTCTGTCTGCAATTGCTGCTGCTTCTTCACCTTTGGGCACACCCAGCGCTGCTGGGATGCTCCACTCACCACAGTTGTTGCTTTGAGGTCTTCCCCTTTCCCAGTAAATCCCTACAGTACCAGTGCTCATCTTTGCCCCATTAGCTGTTCAAAAAGGAAGCGTGATCCTTGGAAAATGGGGAATGTGGAGTTGTTGGTGTTAGAACTGGGGCTGGAAGTGAATGCCAGTGTCCCCCCATCAGGCAGGAGCTGTATCCAGACACAGCTGTCCAGCAAACCCCTGGAATTGCAGGAGATGGGGAGAGGTTTGGAACAGTCACTGTGGTAACAGCAGGGACTCAGGATTCAGCTGGAATAAAAGGTGTGTTTAAGCCAGGGAAGTGGATCACTGTCTTACACCAATATTTAACTAGAGAAATAGATTCCTTCAGGAATGTGTGTAACTCAGAGCTGTCTGACAACATTACAGAGCTGAGGGATCCAAAAGCTTCAAAAATCTCTATATAAATAGTGTTAAATAGCGAGGTTTTTTCTGTAAATTTAACTGATTTTTTTTTCCTTTGAAATTAGGGGATGTTCACAAGGCCATGCACAAAATAAGTATGAAAATTGTGGATATTTCAGATGAAAATCATGGAGATACTTTCTCAATGTGGAAGTGGTGCCTTGAAAACTATTTGGGAAAGTTCCTGCTCGCTCTCCATGGAGGATTTTGGCTGCTGTGCTTAAGAGTGAGTAGAGCTGCTTTGCCAGTTCATTCTGAGTTTTAACATGGCGGTGAAAAAATGTTTTGAATGATAACATTCTCTGATGGGGTCTTAACTTCCTTTGTATTGTTAACCAAAATTAAAATCTGCATTTTTATGCCAGCAAAGTCTCCACAGGTAAAACTTTAATGTACAACATATGGCATATGTATTTTAATAATTCAGTGCAATTGTGATGGAAAAGAAACCATTGGTGCTGGTATTTGAGCCTTAATGAACATTGTGGCGCCTTTAATCACCTTGATCTTGTTGGCATTTCAGAAGAGCTGGGTCTGGAAGAGGTGATGATAATATTTTAATATTAACATCAAATATTCATGAAGCAACAGCAGTAGTTAGTTCTCACATATTACAACTTTGATATTGTTTTAGTACTTACTCCATTGCTCTGGAGGTGGCGATGGTTGGACTCATGATCTTAAAGGCCTTTTCCAATCTTAATAATTCCATGATTTATGACACCTTCTAAAGCACTGCCCTGATCCCTTCACTCAGTTCTAACAGTCCCAATGATATCTGTGGATGAAGTTGATTTATGTTTGAGTGCGGGGTCAAAGAGCAATCAAACAGATCCTAAATAGTGATCAGTTACTCAAGAAATACCCATGGGTAAATAATAATAAATAAATTAATAACTGGTTGTTTTAATCTTATTCTCAAGTAGAAACCAGTTATTCTTTATGGCTCATGAAACAAATGTGGCTCAAAAAACCTCAAACACTTGGTATAAAAAAAAATATATTTCACTGATTAAAGAAGAATTAAATTATAATTTGGTTCTTTTGGACTTTGTGTGCTGTGCTACAGGTGTAAGACTAGGAGCTCCTTAGTTTACATTTGTACCTCTCACATTGACTCTTGGCTTCTGAGATGACTTTGTTATTCAGAACTGCTCCAATCAGTTCCTGATTTTACTGTCAGCCTGAAAGGAGCATATTTGAACTTCAAAAAGAAGAGTTGAGGGGGGGAAAAAAGATTCAAAAATAGATTCCTGCAGAAAGTATAATCAGGAGTAATTTTCTTTTTGCAGAAATACTGCAAAACAGACTCTGCTTGTTCTAAAGCAAGGGAAATATTGGAAGATCACTCTCTAGTGGTAGCAGCCAAATAGGTTTTTGAAAGTATAGTGAGTCCACAGCAATTTTACATCTAATTCTGTGTTTTCCTCATAACAATTTACTGTTTGTTTTCCCCATATTTTCAGTGTCACTCGCAGGGCTTGGTGGAGCAATTTTCCCTTAAACAACAGTGGGATTGTGGTGCATGTCAAAGGGAAAGGAGGGCTCCGGGGGAAGTTTTGATCTCCAGAGCGAGCTCTGCTCCCTGGGATCAGCTCCTGCCAGGGAGAGCTGACACCCCCCGAGAGCCTCTGGGGCAGGAGCTCTCTGAGGGGGAGCAGA
Source organism: Corvus brachyrhynchos (assembly GCF_000691975.1). Taxonomy (NCBI): domain Eukaryota; kingdom Metazoa; phylum Chordata; class Aves; order Passeriformes; family Corvidae; genus Corvus; species Corvus brachyrhynchos. Next base: position 883,508 of record NW_008238347.1, read on the forward strand.
CTCACAGAACAGCAAGGAGATGCTCTGAGCCTTCTCTTTGAAGCCATTGCTCTCAGGTTTCATTTTATTAATTCATTCTATTACTTACTAATAAAGTGATCTTCCATTGGAAGGTGGAGGGAAGGTGTTTATTCCGTGGGGGTGGATCCTGAGTCTTGTTCCAGAGCTGGCTCTTGTGGGAACGTGTTGTGCTTGCTGCCAAATTTGGGGGGTCAGCACTCCATCTCCTCCAAAGTGACATTCAGGGGTGCTGATTTAAACCAACCAAAGCTCCAATAGTCTTCAGTCAAATGTGATTTTAATTTGCTGTGCCAGGCTGCCTCCTTGGGAGGCGTTAATTGCTGTATTTGGCCTGTGAATTCTGCCTGGGTGGATAATGGGAACTGATGTTGGTCACTGTGAGTGAAACTGAGAAAAGATCTTTTCTGACACGGCTCAGTCCATGCCTAACATTGCTGATGGAAATTTAAAGGAAGTCATCAAGGATTCCCAGTGCAATGAGAGAAATGCAGGAAACTCTGGCCACAATTAGGCTGGATGGCAAAAGAGTTGGAGCCAGAAGAGACAACCTGTTTCCTAAGCACAGAAGGACTTTTTCCAGGTATAAATTCTGAATTTAAACTGTAATATTTAAAGCAGTTTAGTCCTGGTGAGGAGCAGTTTAGTCTGGGAGGAGATTTAGATTGAACTAAAAGTTACTGCATTCATCAAACCAGCTCCAGCAGACTTGTTTTTAAAGGCACCAAATGTAATTTCCAGAAGTGTTTATCTAATCACATCAATGGGATAAGTGCTTGGGCGCTTCTCAAAATACCACTGGGAACTTCAGGAAAAATCTGAACTGTCTGGAGCATGGATAGCTGTGGTTTTTTATGGTCATTAATATTGGGTTTCATACCACAGGAGCTGCTGGCATTGCTGATTTGTCACAATGTCACATTCTTGTTGTACCCAGAATATTTAAGGTTTGTGCCAGTGTCATTGTGGACACCTCAGTTTGCAACCTCATTTCAGATTCCCTTTGTCCAGTGCCCGTCAGTGAAACATCTGCTGCTCATATGAAATGATTCAGTCACTTAATCACCCCAGAGCATTGATCTGTCTATAACCTTTTTTAGAATAAAGATTTAATGTCACTCTTGGAGGTTGTAGCTGATACCTCCAGTCTGGTCTTGCTGCAGTTTAGGAAAGCTGTTAACACATTCTTATCTTTTGAGAGTTCTTTTTTAAATACGAAAGGTGAGCAAAAATATCTTTTATCTCCATTGTCTTAGCAAGTGTTTAACTTGCTGTTGAGTATTTCAGGAAAAAGGAGTCAGATATTATGTTGAAGACACTGATCTGCTTTTAAGACACAAAACTGAGTAAAGAAAGATGGTCAAACACCCAGAGCAGATCCTGACCCTTTCTAACCAGTGAGGAGGTGAAGTAACAGCATTCCCATTTCCCTCATTTTCCCTGGAGCTGCTGCAGGTTTGGGATCAGGATGGTCCCCAGCACTGGACTAAAAGGGTTTTGTGGAAGGCTCCAGTTAATCACTGGGATCTAGGGCATGCTTTTCAAGGCTCTGCAGCCTGGGAGAATCACCTGCATTCATCTCTGTCTCAATAAGGTTTGGATGGCAGAATTGCTCTGCTGCCCTGCAATTGAGTTAACTTGACAGCCAGAGTCTCATTGTTATTGGCCAATACCATTAATTTTGATGTGACATATTTCTTGCTAATGGGAACATTCATATTATCAGTATTTTCAAAAGGCAGGAGGAAGGAAAAAAGCTCTCCCACAACACTATCAATATTTCCCGGGCAGGCAGTGCAGGAGGGAACATTCTGCTTTCTAGAGCCTTGCTTTTATTGATTGCTAGAGGTCTTAAAAACATTTTCACCTTTTTTTCTGCATACTTTTCCCCTTCAGAGGCTGCAAGTGCACGTGAAGAGGAAAACTAACATAAACAGGTAAAAAAACATGGAAAAGCAAAAGCAACTGTGTTTCTGTGAGGAATCCTGAAATACCAGATCTGTTTGGGCAAAGGGAGCACTGTGCAATAGAAACAGCTCAGTGGGGAAGTGAAGTTTAAAGCAGACTAAGGAATAACTCCTGGACACAGGAGTTATCTGGATTTGTAATGGGTTGGAGTCCTGCTTTTCCTTGATTCTTGTGTGCTGGGAATAACTGGGCTGGTTTCTGTGGGGTGGCAGGGGCTGCTGTAGAGATGAGCACAACTGGGAATTTAAACCCCAGAGCTGCACAGGAACTGTGGTTCCATGAAAGACCAAAGCAAACTTTCCTGCTGCTGCCAGGCAGGGGCTGGGGTGGGCCTGATGTTTATTCAGCTCCCAGGAGCATCCAAGCAGGAATTCTGCTTCAGAATGCCCTGGCAGGTTTGTGAGCTGATCGTGTGTCCTTCCCCCTGAAAGCTCTTCCGTTAACCTGGGCAATGGATTTGTTCTCTGCTCTTGTCTCTCCTAAATCAGAGTGGAGGTGACCTGGGAAACACCAGAAGAGGCTGGTGAGTCACAGCAAGGAAAATGGGAACAGAGCTGGTGTGTGGGGCTGGGAGGTTCAAAGGAGCAGCTCAGTGAGGTTGTAAGTTGTGCTCTCCATCCTCAAATAGAAGGGAAAGGAAACTTCAATACTGAAAGAAAGCGAATTGACTGAAAAGGGAAAACAAAAAAAGGCTGTGCTAGGAAATACCCCAGGGAGCAAGCCTGTGGTGTTCTCTGGTGGTGGGGAAGACAGAGGCTTTTTCTGGACAGAGGTTTGCTCTGGGACCAGGTAATATGGTCACTGGTATGGGTCTGATTTTTAAAGAATTAGTGCACCTGCCCCACATCAACTGGATCTGATTTCCCAGCTCTGGACTAGCTCTTCTTAAAATCAGGTAATAACAAAGCAGCAAACTTTGAGTAAGAAGAGTAATAAAGTAGTAAGCAGGCAAAGTGAAGGAG
>NW_008238347.1:886503-919701 GCF_000691975.1 Corvus brachyrhynchos
AACAAAGTTTATGAAAAGAAGATAGGTTTGAAAGACACCTAGAAGTCCTAAAAGGCAAGGAGACTGATTTTTTAGTTATTTTTATTATTTTCTCTATTTATAAAATTGGTGGTGGCTGATTTTCTGGATTGATAAATCTTCATAATGATCTTAGAAAATAGATAAACAGACTTTCTCTGCCCAGTACATTTTAATTTTGCAAGTACTACTAAAGTTCCAAATTTAGGCTGACTTTAGAGGCCCAACTTCCCTGAAATAAGCCATGACAAAAAGTTAACACAATCCAGCCAATCTCATACAAAACACCTCATCTGGGCTGATTTCACAAAGCTGAAGGAGGGAATAATTCAGTCCTGTGGGTGGGTTTGGGCAGAGATTTCGCTGTTATTTCAGCCTGTTATTTCTACCTCAGGTTTTCAGATTTGCAGTTACTTTATGCCAGTGTGAGACAGGCACATTTATTGCAACTGAATGGCCCCTGACTCTGCTGTGTCCCCGTGCCACACCCAGGGATGCTGAGCTCTGGCTCCCAATCTCCTCGGAACAGCGTGGGAGCGCTCTGTGCTCTGGGAATGAAAAGCTTTGGCAGGGCCACGTGAAATCAGAGCACTTCATGTCATGCTGGTGGAGAGGATTGTTATTTTATGAAAGGAAAACCCATTTCTCAGCAGAATTAAAGTTAACGTGTGACGCCAGAAAAGCCATGGTGGAGTTCTGCGTTGTAGTTCGCTTTCAGAATGAGATTTTCTAGGAAACATCAGTAGATGTCAAAGCTGTAGAACAAAAGGCCCTTCAGATGGGCACCTCCACACGTGTCAGGAAAAGCATCAGGCAGGTCTGGAAAATGTTGGAGAAGCCCCCAGGCCTTGCAGTAGGTCAGCCCCCACAGGCTGAGGGTCTGTGCCCCCGACTGCCTCTGCTCAGGTCATGCTTTGAGCTAAGGATCTTTAAATGCTTCAGCAAATTTTGTTCCATATATAAGATATTGTGTGTCTTGAAGCTCCTTTATGAGACAAGAAAATACTGAAATACCCAGGGATGACCTTCAGTAGCTCAGCCACAAATGTATTTAAAATGGCCAGACACCACTGCAGAAGGGCCAGCACTTCCCCAGCATCATCTGATTCGTTCCTAACCTTCGGCAGCCCCTGCATTGCTCTGGTGTGAAAACATTTTATATACTCAGCTTTTCCTAATGCACTGCCTTAGCTGGCCAGGAGAGAACACGGAGTGGACTCTCATGGAAAACAAACTCCCAAATATACGCAGGGCATCCCACGTCTGTACTTTGTGGGAGTAGGGTTTGGGATGTGGGACTGCACTTTGCCCTCACTGCTCCTAGGGGTTAATCTGCCTTTGTTTTAAAGCCTAGCTTTAGGCGTTCCAGCACCTCCTCATGCTGGTCCCACACATGGAATGACAGCACTCCTGGTACCTGTTCCCTGCAAAACTGTGTGTTGTGAAAACCTTCTAAGGATTATGATTTACCCTTTGATTTTTTTCTCCAGTGACAGCTCATCTAACTTTGTTTTCATTAAATAACATGATTCCGTGAAGTGCCTGGGAATATTATTTTTGAGAGACTGCAGGTTAATTATTGAAAATTTCAAAAAGGAAATATTAAGCTAATTATTAAATTAGAGTTGATTATTAATCCGGGAGAGATAATTACCAAGGCCTGAGGCAATTTGTCTTCTGTTTGAAATAGATTCTCCCTTGATTAAGTTGTATTTGTCACTTAGTCCCATAGTTGTTACTGCAAAGGACTTTATTATCCTGCAAAGTAGAAAACACTTCTCTGAAGTTGACCCAAAATATTTGGGCAACTTTTGAGCTGAATTCTGTGCAAGGGCACACCAGCATTGGGGAATAATCTGTCCTTGCTCCCCTCAAAGGCAAACTGCTTCTGAGTGAGTAGGAATTCTACCACAGCAGCAAAAAAGAACAATTTATATATGTAAAAACGCATAAAATGTGATTTTGTTTCAGAAACCCACAGGTAATATTGAGCATTAAATGCACATCTTGTAGTGTAATCAAATGATTGTAGTGAGACTTAAAATCTGCACTGGTAAGAGACAAGATAAGTGATGTTTGCTCTGAGGCACCATTAATATTCTGTGCTTGAGTAATGCAGTGGCTGAAGATGTTTTAACCCTTCAACCCATAAACTGGGAATCCCAGTACATTAAATGGATTTGACTGCATTATTCTGGATTTTGTGTTGGTTGGACTGTGTCACGCTAAATATAAGGGGTCTGGGAATGTTCTGAATGTTTGTGCTTAGATGTGGGTTTAAATCACTTGTGAAACAGCTTTTCTGGATGTTTGAGTTGTAAATCTCAATTTGGTTGCTGTGGAAATGATGGTGAAGCACTTTAGAGCTACGTGGCTCCAGGAGGGCAGAGCCTGTGGGTGCCTGGAAGATTTTCTGTGCTGTGGCAGCCCATGGGTTTTTGAGGAGGACTGCAGAGGACAATGAGGGTATTTTCTCTTTCCTATTTCTCTAGCAAGGTGAAAATGTACCCATGTTTTCCCTAAAGATGAGTTTTTCAGTGCATCCAGCACAGAGAGGATGAATGTTCTCTGCTTCCTTTCCTGAAAGAATCAGCTTCACAGAAGAATCATGATTCTTGTGCTCAGTGACTTTTCATCCTGGAATTCAAAGAGCATTATTCATAACCCCCTTCTGGAAATTCACCAAAAAGTGCTTCATTTTCTCCTCAGCTTAATTTATTTTGCTGTATGTACAGAAACAGTGAGGATGCTCAATGTCCTTGTGTCCTGTCCCTGCCATCCCTCCCCAAACCTGAGAGGAGAAACATTTCCCTCTGGGATCTGTAACAAATGCTGTTTGTTAGCTCAGATTGAGCAAATCCAGGTTTCTCTCCATGGACAGCATTTGTGAGGAAGTGCTGCAGTGGAGAAATGAGGTGCCAAGAAGGCTTAGATGGACAGGTTAGAGGAAAAATGGAAAAGAGTATTTTACTAAAGAAAGCAGAGTGCTGTTTATAAGGATTCTGGCCTGACTTTACCTTTCTGTGTTGGGAAGGAGGGGGCAGCCAGGGGGGGTCGGGCTCTGCTCCCAGGATGAGAGGAAATGGCCTCAAGCTGTGCCAGGTTGGACATGAGCAGGAATTTCTCCATGGAAAGGGTGGTCAGGGTTTGGAAGGGACTGCCCAGGGAGGTTCGGAGTCCCCATCCCTGGAGGTGGCACTCAGTGCTCTGGGCTGGCGACAAAGTGGACATTGGGCACAGCTTGGACTCCATGGCCTTGGAGGGCTTTTCCATCCTTAATAATTCTGGGATTCTGTGATTTCTAGATTAAAAAAACCCCTAATCTAGAGCTTACCTTCCATTCAAGGACATCTGGCACTCAGGGCAATGTGCCCTTGACTCCTTTACATGTCTATATTGTGGTAAATTCATCTTCATTTTCTTCGTGTGATGACACCACCGAACCCCTTTTCCATGATTTAACAGTCCTGGATTAGGGAACCTCCCAGCAGCCATTTGGAGCACAGTTTACCTGAGCTTTGCATTTACTGCTGTGCTGCTCCTCCACTCCAAGGCGATTCCACACTTGGCATTCCCACAGCCAGCCAACAGGCTTGAGCTTATTAAACCTCCCCCCAGCTGTGGGAGGGAGGCAAATATTTATTGTCTCATTTCGTGGCTAAGGCAACACGAGCAAAGACAACATAATGATAAATGATGAGCAGACCTGCTGTGGTACCTGGCCAAAATACAGCCAAGCCAAGGAACTGGCAAAGCTCCCACTGAGCCTGAACTGTGCAGAATCAGAGCCCTGCAAAGGGCTTGTTCTCCTCAAGAGATTCTCATCAGGTGTTTTAAGTCCTCCCTGCATGGGTCTCAAACAAGATTTGGAGAACAACATACCTATTTTTTTATACTTTACAGACATTGAAAACCTGTTGGTTGGTTTGTTTTTTTTTTTTTTTTACTTTGCTGCTTCATTCTGCTGTAGTAAGGATTTTATATCTTGGATCTTCCCAGATGTAACTACACCTGATATAGTCTGAATCAATCCTTAGAGGAGCAGTTTTGATGCCCTACGGGGCTGGGCCTGGGCACGACAGGAGCTGTTTGTCCCTCGTGTGCCAGCAAACACAAGGCACCCATGGGAGCAGCCGGGACAGGGCCGGGTGGGAGCTGGCAGCTTTTCCCTCTCAGAGATAGCAGCGGTGCTGTTGTTAATAAACCTGCCCTGCAAACCTGCTCTGAAGGGAGAGCAGAGCTTTGTTCATCAGCATTTATTGCCCCAGGCAGCGCTGTGTCCCCACGGACACTTTGTGCTTTCCTGGGGAGAGCACACCGAGCCCAAATTGCCGCCGAGCTCCCGTGGGACGGAGCCACGGGCCTGGGCTGTGCTTCGGCTGCTCTCAGCTGCCAGCTCGTGAAAAATAACAACACAAGCAGCCAGGCTGGGGAAACAAATAGGATATTATAGAGTTTATTCCTGTGTGCTGCTTCCACCCCATTTGTCAGCATTTCATCCCACCTGCTGCTGGAAAGGATTCTGCTGCTCGGAGATGCCTGCGAGGCGTTGTCGGCATCTCGTACTACACGAGAATATCAATATCTGCTTTGAATAACCTCAATGTATTTTAAACAAGACATTTCCAAATGGTTGCTCTGTAGCTGTGCGTGAGCTCTGTGGAGCTCCAATTAAGAGTCTGTCAGCATTTGCAATGTGATCCATTGTGAAAATTTATTCTGGGTGGAAATTTGGCATGTAATAACCCAGACCTGGAATTCTCTTTTCCCCTTTCTTCCCTGTTTCACTGGTTTTCTTCATTTTCTGTGTTGGAAAACAATATCTGATGCCGTGAGTGCTAAATAATGGAGATAAAAAATTGCTCTGCATGAGAGGCCAGAGCAAGGCACGGGAGTGGCTGGTCCAGGGGTTCTTTGACTCAGTGCAATGAGGCAGAATGGAAAGGTGGTGTTTGAATATAAAAAGTTTCTTATGAAGTAACAAATAATGGCTTTAAGCTGAAGGAGGGTAGATTTAGATGGGATATTGGGAATTAATTCTTTTCTGTGAGGGTGATGAGGCCCTGGCACAGGGTGCCCAGAGCAGCTGGGGCTGCCCCTGGATCCCTGGCAGTGCCCAAGGCCAGGTTGGACATTGGGGCTTGCGGCAGCCTGGGACAGTGGAAGGTGTCCCTGCCTGGGGCAGGGGTGGTGCTGGATGGGTTTGAGGTCCCTCCCAACGCAGCCATTGTGGGATTCCATGTTTCTAAGTTAGCACATAACAGTTGGAGCAGCAGAGGCGCCTGCAGCTGAAGCAGAGCATCAGAGGTGATGCATGATTGCTGCTTAATGATCAGACTGTGCTGGTGTGAGTGGGACAGGCCACGATGGGACATGCACTTGGTGAAGTGCAGCTGGAGTTGGATCCCCAGCCCTGTTGGGTGCTGTGCCAGGCTGTGCTGCTTCTCCTGGGGGAGCTGAGTGCTGGGCTTCATCTCAGCTCTGTACTAAGCCATGATCTGTTGTAAAAAACTTAAAAACTGGAGCTGATCTCACTTGAAGATGTGAACTTTTCCTTCAAGGAGCCCATGTGATGCTCCCCTGGGATTGTCTGGCTGCAGAGGAGGATGGATCCCAGTGCCAGCCTTTTTGGGATGGTTGAATGGCCTCCAGTCTGCTTTGTGTGAAGACTCTGCTCCCTTCCAGCTCGTACTGTGCCAAGTCCATTATCCACCTTGGATGGCACTTTGCAAACTGCAGCCACCCGTTATCCCAAAATGTTGTTGCTGGATTTTTCCAGGTTCTCATCACTGGTGAGCACTTACAGAACATCTGCAAACAGCAGGAGCTGGCACAATGTGTTCCACTGGCAGATGACATCTGTAACGCTGGCACAGGAGAGCTGTGCTGAGCTCCTGGACAGCATCCAGAGAGCGGAATTCAGAGAGATCACCTCTAAAATTCAGCCAGGGTGCCACAAGGAGAAAGGAAATCCTGAAGAGAGCTGGCCTGCAGCAAGGTAGGACAAACATATTTCAAATGAACGAGGTCTTTTTCTCCAGCAGCAGCAGCAGCAAAATGGGAAGGTGTTGGAGAGAGGGAGTGCACATGGAGCTGGTGCAGTTGGGTCTCTTCATGGCCTCCAGTGCATCTGCAGTAAATGTTTGATCTGTGTTGTTAGAGGAGTGCTGTGAATCTTATTATGCACCTCAGAACTGAGCTCAGCTCTGAAATTTGCAGTGAAGAGTCCCTGATTTCCTCCACATTCAAAAATTAATTTGCTTGCATGCTGTGCTTTTAGATGTGGTAGATCTCTGTGGGGGTGGGAATAATTCTGCGTCTGAGAATGGAATGGGCATGAAATGGGAAACTCGTGTTGAAAAACTACAGTGTACTCCTTTATACCCCAAGTTCCTGTTTGCTGCAATCATGGCTGCGTGGAGGTCAATGGGTACTGACCTCAGTACAGGACTAGGGCTGGTGATGTCTGGTTTTAACTTCTCATCACTTAAATGATAATTGGCATTTCTTATCAAAATTGTAACAGCTGTGGAGGGGTGTCACAGTCAGGGTTTTTGCAGGTATTCTTTAATATATCTGAAATCTCTCTTCTTGTTACAGCTCCTTCCATTCTGTCCTTGTGTGTGCTCCTTTGGAGACCTGCGATACGCAAAGGATGCCCAGCGCTTTGTGTGTCTCAGGGTGGTTTGGAGTGCTGGGATTTATGGCTGTTGGCTGCCAGTGCTTTGCCCCACCAAAGAGCTCTGTCAGGAAGCTGTTCACATCAGGCAGCTCTTCTTTTCTGTGGCTCTCCAATCTCAGCTGAGCAAATTGCTGAGAGAAACAGCTCTGTGCTCCTGGGCTGCCCAAGGACAGGGTGGTCCTCTCAACTGGACTCTGCACGAGGGGCTGCTGCTGACCACACCTTCTGGGTGGTCACTTCCCTGGTCTCAAATTGGCTTTGTGAGTTGTAAAATAATCCCTTTGTGTTTTTCTTCCTGACATACTTGGTATGGTGTTTCATTCCATGAGGTAAATGGATCAGGAATCTGCTGCCTGTCATGGCTGAAAATCCAGTTTTACTCCCTCAAGGTAACTTCACAGGTTTTAGAAATACATTTTATACAAGGGAGCTCTGAATCTCTTGACTGTTTTCTCTGAGGTTTGTCATGCTGAAAGCTGCCATGGCACCATATCTCTATGGTCTATTTGAGGACAACTCCCATCCTGTGTTTCTGGGAGAAGGAAGGCAGAGGTCTCATGTGAGCATGGCAGGTTCAGTGATGGCACAACTCAGGGCTGAGCTGCTGCAGGGACTGGGCTGGTCTTAGGGGTGCAATTCCTCCTAGAGCTCTTTTACTCTGCAGTTCTACTCTTATGAAACCAAAAATTCTCATAAAATAATTTTCAGACATTTGTCTGTGGGGAAAATGTACAACAGCAGGTGGTCATGGAGAGCTGAGTTAAATGTCATGGATTTTGCAGAGAAGACAATGAGATTTTAATGCCGTTTCCTGGTTATTATTTTTATGATTTAGATTTCAGATTGAATAAAGGAAAATTGTGGAGGAAGATAAGGATGCAGACCTCTAAGGATGTGGTAAACATCTAGAAGAATTTATTGTATCTAATGACTTGAAAATTATTTAATGCACTAAAAAGGCAGAGGAAAACCAAGTTAGAGAGAAAGGCAACAGAGCATTTACTACAGAAAACTTTGTGTAATGTATCTACAGGCACAAGTTTCAATAACCTTAAGGTAGAAGAAGAATTTACTGGTGTTTTTAATCCTATGTAACCTTCTGACTCTGAGCTTGGCACTATTTAAAAAGTCCAAAATCTCATGTTGTTAGAAAATTTGTGTGTCTGTCACAAATATATTTACAGGCGTGCTTGGCTTCCTTTTTCCCTTTTTAGCTCTCAGGGCACTGAGGGAGTTTTTGTCCCTTGCAGTAATTGTTTAGGGCAAAGTTAGATCTGCAATTTGTTTAGGGCAAACTTAAATACAGGTTGTGTAAGTAGAAGGAAAACGGAAAAACAACTCAACCTCAGCCTCTCCTCACAGCGAGGATGCTCAGAAAAGGAACAGTTCTCAGCTCCTCTGTTGTCTGGAGCCAGAGGTGCTAAATCGTGTCCTTGTCCCTTGGAAGGCCGGGCAGAGGGATGGCCTGGCAGAAATATGGCCCAAGTAGGCTCCTGAATCTCTAATTTGTGTCTCCTGGAGGCATCAGCCTCATGCTGTAAAATCCTTGTCGTCGTCCCTTGCCTGCGGGGACCTGGGAGTGCAGCGAGGCTGGCTGAGCCCTGCGAGGGGAGAGCAACCATAAATCTCTGCAGAGACGTCCTAAATGTAAAAATCCCTTCCCTGCAGCTGGGGAGAGGCGCAGCAGGATTATGTAGGAGCAAATGCGAGGCGTTGGTGGAAGTGACAGCAGGAAGCAGAGAGCCTGACCTGCTGTGGCTGGAAATTCATCACGGCCTGAAGGCGCCTCCGCTTTCATTTCTCATCGCTGCTGGCTCTGGCCTTTGTGGGGCAATGCTGCTCAGCATCAAACGGCGTTTGCTGAGCCCAAATGTGGTGCAGGCTCAGCACAGCAGGGAGGCTGTGCTGCTGGAACTTGGAAATGGGAACTTGGCACTCGTTCGGCTCTGGGGAAGTGAGGGCAGGTCCTGCCTGCTCCAGGTGAGATGCACCTGAGTACCTCTGATTAAGGAGTGAAAACAGAGGGTGGAACGCTCCAATCTGCTTTCATGCTGGCTGAAATACCCCTAGTGACATCCCCCAGGGGAAAAACACATCCCAGTGCTACTTTTGAGACTTTTCTGTCGATCAGCAGGAGACTGAATTCAGAGGTTTATCTGCTGTAACTCCGAGAGCAGCAGCACATGTCTCTGCCCCAGCACTGTGTCCATGAGCAGAGCCAGGACTGTGTGCATGGAGATGGATTCTGATCCATGTGTTTATCTGATCTCTTCCTTAGCCAAGGTGAGCCCTGTGGTGGTCACTAAGAGATGAGTAAACCCCTTGTCCAGCATCCCAACCCAAACCAGCATCCTTTCAAATAAATGGCAGAAACCAGAGGGGTGGCTGAGCTGCAGCAGCCAGCAGGGCTGGGCTCCAGCTGGGGATCCTGAGGGTGTCCAGCAGCTTGGCTCTCCCCAGCCTGGCTGGCCCCAGGTCAGGTGCTGGCATCTGCAGCACTTGAGTTTTCATCAACTTCTGTTAAGTACTCTTAGCTTAGACAGTTTCTGGGGAGAAGCCATTTGGACATCAGCAATCTGGACACAGAAGTTTGCAGTTCTCATCCCTGGAAGCAGATGCCAGGAATATTTCATGTTACTGATGGGCCCTCAGTGGCCTGTTCTTTATAAGCAGCTGGTGGCTCCCAAAATCAGCTGGAAGACTTGGCTAGGTTTGGTTGCTTGGCTTCGAGGATATTTAGATCAGACTGATGCACTTTTGTTGCAATCCAGTGCTTTTGATTTCTCTTGGATTCTTATTTATTTCCTCTTATTAATTTATGTTTCAAAAATTGTAGCCAGCATCCCTCTGTGCCTGTGGCTGACACAGGCTCTGTGTGTGTCCCTACACTGATGTCTGGGTACAGCTCACCACAAAGACCCCCAGAACCTCAGACTGGTCTGGGTTGGAAGGGACCTTAAGGATCTACCCCCTGCCATGGCAGGGACACGATCCCAGGCTGCTCCAAGCCCCATCCAGCCTGGCCTTGGGCACTTCCAGGGATCCAGGGGCAGCCACAGCTGCTCTGGGCACCCTGTGCCAGGGCCTGCCCACCCTCTCAGGGAACAATTCCTTTATAGAATCCAATCCAAACTTACTGTCTTTCAGTTTAAAGCTATAAAACCATTTTCTTTTTTTTATTTCCTGATGCCATGTTTCAAAGTATAATCTAAAGCAGCAAAGGTTTTTTATTTGCATTTTGAATATTTGTGGGAGTGCTTGTTTTCCCAGAACACAATGTCCCACTGGGAGCAGCACAGGTGTCTCAGAGAAGAACAGAGAAACCCACTTTAAGTGCAGTTAGTCCAAGGAGAAGAGGAAACTGTTGCCTCTGCATAATTCCATTATTCACTATGCTGAGTAATACTTCATTATGAGAGGCTGTCCAGTATCCCTGGGGGTGTAATGGTATTATCAGCTTAAAGGAACTATAGGAATAATAGCTTACCTTACATTTATAGAATGCTTTCATTTGCAAATGCCTTGCAAACATCAGTTCCTCTTCTGCCATCTGGAATGCAGATAAAGGTTATTGGATCTATAAAGCAGCGGAGGAAGAAAGAGGGAAATGTTGAGCTTTATTTAATATTAAATACAATGTGCACAATCTCAAATCTGCTGTTATTCCTCAGAGCTATTCATGTCCAAGACCAGGTTTTATGTCACAGTGGAAGGCTGAGATCAATGATGATACAACAGCAGAGTTTCAAAAGTGCCCAGATGTCTGTGCAATCACATGGAATTTCTCCCCCCAGTGCACAAACCCCTTTGAAGAAGGGGATGTAACTCTTGCTGCAATTGTTAAAAATTTATGTATAGCCTTCACATTAGGCACATTTCATTTGGAATTCCAGAGGTAAACTTTGGTTGCACTTAGCAGAGCAGTACTTGCATGTGTAGCTGCAAATTCAGCTTGACCCAGTGTTTGAGTTCCAAAACTCTTGGGCCCCTCTCTCTCTCAGGTGTGCTGAGTGATCCCTGGGAAGCTGCTGCTCCGATGCTGTGTCAAAGCTCCTTCCCAAGGAACAAGTCAGGAACTCCTCAGCAGTGCCTTGCATGAAGAAGGAGTGATGTGAAGGGCTCAGGCCTTACACCACCATGCCCTATAATCCTGTCTGGCTGCATTTCCCTGAGCAAACGCTCCTCGGGAAGGCTGGGGCTGTGCCAGGTCACAGAGCTCTGGAATTGCAGAGGTCTAATCCATAAAATGTCCTAAGTGCTTCCTGAGGGGAGAACAGGACTCAGGCCTGGGGTGTCCAGTGCCTAGACACGTTTCTGAGCAACTCCCCCAGTGAAGAGAGCAATATTTTAATCAAGTTAAATTTAAGATATTGCAAATTAATACATCAGGATTTTATGAGCTGGCTTCCAGGCACTTGGGAATTTCTGTATTATGAGAGAGACACTTCTTGTGATACAGCTATTTATGTGTATGTCTATGTACATAAATGCATTTTTAAATATGTATATGGTGTGCCCTATCACACAGTCCTGCAGTGACAGGACAGAGGGGAATGGCCTGAAGCTGATGGAGACATAGATTTAGATTTTGGTGTCATTTCTGTCTCACTGAGAGTTGGTGACTTTTCCTTGTTAAAGCACAAAAGAGGAGGGGGCTGGTTGTTGTCTTGCGTTAGGTTTTGTGTGCACTGAATTGAGTGGTAGCTCAATAAAAACCAGGAATACTTCTGAGCTAGCAGCAGGTGTGTCTTCCAGGGACACCATTATATTTTGCAAGTCTCATTACCCTGGCACTAATTCTGCAATTAGCAGCCATTAGTAAATATTACATATTATTCATAGAATCCAGCCCTTCCATGCTGGCAGGAATGTTTTCAGGAAAGCTGTTCAGCACCATGGGGGATGCTCAGTTATCCGTGGGTGGAACAGGGACTCAGTGGTGTCACCAGCTCGGTCTCCAGTACCCCTGTGTGTTTTTTCCCCTCTGACCCCAGCTCTATTTGCCAGCCTGTTTGGAGGATGGCTTGCATGGTTTGGATCCAGCCTTTAGCCAAGGTCAGGCCTGAGCGCCAGCCCAGCTCCCTCAGATCCTGGCCAGCTCCAGGGAAAAACAGATTCCTGGTGGGGCACAAAGCTCAGGGCTGTAGAGGAACAGCCCAGCACAGCCAGACCCAGCTCTTTTAGTGCCTGTGAACACTCATATCTCACACAGTGTTTGTGCAGCTTTGCAGCATTTTAGCCCACTTTGAGGGTCCCACTCTGTTTCCTTCAGTTGACAGCCGAAGTTTCCAGGAATTCCCTTTGCCAATGCCCTGATAATTTGAATTACCTGAATAATCTGAGCAAGCATTTGTTTTGAAAGCCAATATTTAGACAGAGAGCTGCTCGTTTGGATTTTTTTCCCCCTGAGACCTCGGATGGGTTTGTTTGTCCCAGAACTCAGCCCACACCCTTTGTCCTTGTCCTTTGCTGCTGCTAATCCTCAGCCCTGGGACCCTGGAAGCTGGGAATAAACAAACTCAGTAAGTGCAAGCAGTGTTTGCAAGGTATTTCCTTCTGTATTTACCTTCTGCAGGACATTAAATAAGCCTGCAGTTCTTCACTGTCAGACACCTGTGTGAGATTTAAAGGTGTGAGACTGTGACTGCCTGGAAAATAGAAGGCTCCAGGGAGACCTTGGAGCCCCTTCCAGGAGTTAAAGGGGGCTTGGAAAAAAGAAGGAGAACAATTTTTTTCACAGGTAGAGAGTGACAGGACAAGGGGGGATGGTTTTAAGCTAAAAGAGGGTGAAAGGGAATGTCAGCAGGTATCAGCATTTGTCCAAAAAAGCACTTAACTCATGAGAAATAAAGACTGGCAGGAAGGTATTTGGGAGCTCAAATTGAAATCATTATGAGTTAAGAGTGAAATTGTTGCTTGTCAAGATTAATTAGTTAATGCAATTCCTAGAAGACTATTACAGATTCCCTTTTCCTAACATTTTCTCTCTCTGATAGTTACACATTAATTTTAATGACCATAATGAGAGTATAATGCAGAAAAATAGTTTTTCCAGTGTGATCTGGAGATGTGATGAATGCTCAAGGTGCTTTTAGTTTTTGTCCATTTCAGGTGAAGTTTACCATGTATGTTTGCTATGAAGGCAGAACTCCTACTTAATTTGCATGTTTTTAATTTACCAGTGTTTAATGCACTTTATTCAAACTTCAAAATTTTAATTCAGTTTATTTTTGGAACCTCATTAAGTAGATAATCTTGGCATGGTGTGTTACTTCTGGAACACTTCTCCCAGTGCCTAAATGCCTAATTTCAACACTTTTAAGATTCCTATCCAAAACCACATTTAGTTTCTCCAGTTTCATAAATAAAACCGTGTATCCAAGACTTTCTTTTTCTCAGCACTTTGTAAAGTAAACTTTGAATATTTTCTTTAGTTCTTTATGGGTTTTTTTGAGTTGCCTGGTGAGAAGATGCAAATGTGGCACATATAAAAGATCTTCCATTTTAATTTAATTGCTGAACATTTTCACTACAGTGCAGCCATTACCAGTTTGGCTTTTATTGCCTTCTCCAGCAACTTCCACCAGTGAGTCAGCGAGCCCATAACAACAGCAGGCATTATATCCCTGCCTGTCCCCTGGGCGTGCTCCCGGATCCGAGCTCGGCGTGTTCATGGAGCTGATGGAGAGCTTTAAGCACCATAAAAGGGGGTGTTAGAGAAAGGATTTTTTTATATTTTTTGTTATTCTTTTAAAGAAAATAGAAAAATTTTTTTAGATGTTCTGAAAGCGGGAGTGAAGAGTTCACTGTCCCTACAGAATAAAAATGCCTCCAGCTTCACTGAGGGCTCCTGGCTGGGGAAACAGGGGTGAAATGCCTGGATTCTGCACCCAGCTGGGCAATCCAGGGATTTAAATACCAGATTTAAACATCCCAGAATATCCTGAGTTGGAAGGGACCCACAGGCATCCTCCAATTCCCACTCCTGGCCCTGCACAGGACACCCCAAGCACTTGCAGCTTAAATCCACTGACATCAGACACGAACAATTGTCTCCATCAGATGTTTGCTGGAAAATAAATGTGCTCAAAAGTAATGAAAAGAAATTTCCTTTTTTTTGGAGCAGTACTTGGGCTTGGTCCTGATGGCTCTTTTCCCCTTAAAGCCTGAGCTTTGTTTCAGCCAGTAAGAGAAATTGTGCTGAAACATTGCAGGCAGCTGAGATTGTTCTTCACAAACCAGTGCAGAGAGCCCCGTGTCTCTGTTGTCCTCCTCTTTTTACCAAACTGATTAATTAATATATATTTATTCATTTACAGGCACAGAATGGATAGTAAAAATCAAGAAATCCCTCCTCTTCCTTGGCTTGGAGTTGGCTGTGTTTATCTTCAGTTTTCAAGGGGAAAAAAACCCCAACCCGTGGATTTTGTGCCTTTCTAAACCATTCCTTTGTGTGGTGATTTCACACCAGAGCAGATCCTGTTTCTCCAAAGGGGCAGGAGCAGGAATTGCTGGTCTGCAGGAAATTTGGGTGAGTACCCAGTGAGTACCCAGTGATACACGGCCCTCCCTGGGCTGGAGTGAGTCTTTTCACAATTTCCTTGGCAAAGTGTTGCAGTTTGGGGGAGTGAGTGATGTCTGGGGGTTAGAATATTATATCTGATACTTAGGCTAGGTTGGACAGGGCTTGGAGCAACCTGGTTTAGTGGGAGGTGTCCCTGCCCACGGCAGGGAATTGGAATTAGATAATCTTTAATGTCCCTTCCAGCCCAAACCATTCTATGATTCTGTTATTCTATAATTTTCCTGTTTGCTGTTCCCACCTGCCCTTGTTAAGGGAGACCAATATAAATTCCAGTGAATTCCAGTAATAATTTGTAGTTTTGTGGCGGTTTTATTTTTATGCCCTGTCCCTGAGCAGTTGCCAAGCACTTGGCACATCAGTGCAGGCCTTCAGGAGGTGCCCTTGGTGACAAAGGAATGCCCAGTAACTCCTGGTTGGAGCAGTGTGGGGTTTTGGTGGTTGCCCAACCTCAAATACACATTCTCTGATCCCATAAGAAAGTCTCTGGTGACTAAAATGTTCTTGGGGTTTTGCTTCCTGCGGTGTTGGAATCCCCAGCTGGATTTGGGACAGTTTGGAAGGGGTTATTCCAGACAGGGCTGAGTTCACACACAGTTTTCCCGTGGCTTCAACAGGTTATGGGTGCTCTTAAATCAAACCCCAGTGACTTGCACAGCCTTGCAAGGGTTCTGTAAATTACAGCGGCACTGGGAGGAAACTCTGACTGTGGGCTTTTATACCTGATTTATTGCCCTCCTCAGGAGAGCACAATGAGGACAATGACTTTCACATGCTGAGTCAAACAAGAAACAGCCCAAACTTTGAATTGTTTTGCTCTTTGGCTACTCCAGAAAATCACAGCACATATTTAGGACCTGTCTGGGGTTCATATCTCTTACCTGATAGATGTTATCGGGTGAGAAATGATGTTCTGATTCAATAATGACTGGAAATTCTGGGCTGAGCCCACTCTGAGCCCACTCTGAGCCCCTGCTCTCTGCAGGGTCGTGTTTTGATTTGCTTTTTTAAGCTGAAGCTGCTTCCACTTGTGATGTCCTGTCCTGGCTCCAGCAGCATCCCTTGTCCCCAGGTGCTTCCCCTGACCTTCCAAATATTTTATGGAATATAAAATACATTTCTGTAATGTAGAGCTATTTTAGAAGGTTTATTAACATTTTATATAGTGTACAATGTATGAAAGTAATGGTCCAATTATTTATGTGACAAGATGTCCCTGAAAATGTTCCTATCTGTGCTGTTTTAACAAGGCACAAAAAAATACCACAACCCTCTGCTGCTAATGCCTCTCTGGGTAACAGCCCTCAGTTACAGCCACGCTGCAGTTTCATTTAACATCTGTACTACATCTGTTTTGTTAAGGTTTTAAGAAATAATCTTAATGCAATTAAATAGCAACATTAAATCACAGGGACTTTTTTTTTTACACCCTCTCCCAGTGAGAAGTGCAGTAACACAGCAGAGAATGACAGGGACATGCTGCTGGTAACACTCCATGTATAACACCTCTGACAAGTGTATTTATCCAGGGGAGTGAGGACATTCAGGATCAGGGTCATTTGGAGCATGTGTGGCTCAAATTGGTGGAGTCCCCATCCCTGAGGGTGGCAAAGAAGGGACTGGAGGTGGCACTCAGTGCTCTGGGCTGGTGACAAGGTGGGAACTTGATGGTCTTGGAGGTCTTTCCAACCTCAATGATTCTGGGATTGTATTCAGGGCATTTTCACTAGAAAAGGTATCAGGTGATATCAAAGGTCAGATTTTTGGCCTGCTGCTCACATTATGTTGCAAAAATATCACTATTGTTTTTTAAAAAAGCCTTTTTTCCAGCATCTTCAGCAATTTGGAAGTTGCGTTATAACATTTTTCCTCAGGCAGTAATGGGTATGTTTGTTTATTTCATGCACAGTTGGATAAGTACCTTCCACCTGGCCAGAGGAGATAAATGCAGGCGTTTTTGTCTGAAAGTCTGAACATATTAACCATGAGAAACACCACGTGGAAAACTGAGGAAATCATTTTAAGTTTGTCCTTATAAATGCAGAAGACTGTGAAGGTGCATTTGTTTGACAGTGAGGAGATGAATAAATAAATGAAATGTAGTGGGTACTGATGGTGAATGATGAAATGATTTTGAAATTCTCTGAAAGGGATTCCTTTAAGCTCCAGCTTTAAAAATAAAGTGAGGAAAACTTTTTTTTTTTAATATATTGTGGGGTAAAAAAAAAAGAAAGAAGCAATAGCTATTAAGTGCTGGCAGATAGCTGGTGGGCTTGTGTTCAGGAATCAATCTGGATATCTCAGACAAAAATGAGCTCTGAAGTTATTCTCGTTAATGGATATTGGCAAAATCTGCAGCAGTTTTATATCACTGATAAAGGCAAAGTAAATGAAACACCTACAGCTCAATTAGCTATGAAAGGGTCTCCTGCACTGGCAGGAGGAATTGGCTCTGAAGAAAGTGATTGCAAAGTTAGTGATTGGCCTCTTGCCTTTGGTTTTTGGCATTGTCCCACTGGGCAGAGGGACCTGGCAGAGCTTCTGCTCCGTCTGGGAAGGGCCTGGACCTAAAGTGGGGGAGAAGGGAGGGAAGTAAGAGAGACTTGCTGCTGTCTGCTGCCCTCAGGGGAGGAGATTGGCATTTCTCTGTCTGTGAGAAAGGAGGAAACACTCCCAGAATGGTTGGGTTGGAAGGGACCTTAAAGCCCACCCAGTGCCACCCCTGCCAGGGCAGGGACACCTCCCACTGTCCCAGGCTGCTCCAAGCCCCAATGTCCAGCCTGGCCTTGGGCACTGCCAGGGATCCAGGGGCAGCCCCAGCTGCTCTGGGAATTCCATGCCAGCCCCTGCCCACCCTCACAATCCCTTCCCAGTATCCCATCTAACCCTGCCCTCTGGCACTGGGAAGCCGTTCTCAGGAAATCTGAGGATGTGGGAGATGGGAACAGTTTTCCCTGCTCACTCCTGGCCTCCCTGTGGTCTGAGAAACATCTCTCAGAAACAGGAGGGCAGCACAAATTTTCCCCAGTCTGGAAGGGGCTCTGCACCAATCCCAAGGCCATTTTAATCTCGCGTGCAGGAAGCCTTTCCGGGCTCTGAGCAGCACCAGGGGATGCTCATCCCTGCCTGCAGCCCTGGCAAGAAGGTGAGACAGGAATAACAGCCAGGCTGCTGCTGTAGCACCGAGCTCTTCCTTCCCTGACTGAGCTGTGCTCCTTTAGCGCTGCCTGGTGCCAGGCACCGAGGAGAAAGCAAAGAGCCCCGCTCCACTTCCTACAAAACCTCATTTTGCGCACGGCTAATTAGCCTCATCCTGGATTTACTCTCCTTTACTGCCATTAGTGAGCCTGCCTAGGAAAGAGGAAAATCAAAGTCCATCTCACCATTCTGGGGCCGTACTAAGCAGTGGAATTAACTGTGAACAGGAGTTTTAGTGTCTGATCCAAATCACTTTTAAAATTTAATGAGCTCGCAGCTGTCCCACCCATGTGCTTGAGCACTTTTCCCTTCCACAAGTTATTTTTGTCCTCAGAGTCTGGTCAGGGAACAGCTGCAGGAGTGGTATCTCTGCACTGAAATACCTGAAAGCTGGAATTTTAGCAATATTTAACTGAGGATATTGGGGAGACTGACCCACACTTCTGAAGGTTTCAGTGTTTAATAAAGAACTACTGAATTTAGGATTGCACAGTAAATTTTTTTTTTTTTTCCCCTCTGGAGGTTGTTGTGAAAATCTGATCCTGGCAGTGAATTTTTTTTTTTTCCCCCTCTGGAGGTTGTTGTGAAAATCTGATCCTGAAGTAATTTGAGTGGTTGTTGTAAACACCGTAATTCCATGTACGATGGTTAATGTGAGTATCTGAGGTAAGTCCATAATTCTGGTTATTATGGGAAAGTAGTGCAGGTAAGAAGTATTTAAATGAGACAGGTAGAAGGACAAATGCTAAATTTAATCAGTTAGAAAAAAGTAAAGACATGAAAGGGAGTTAATATGAAGTCCTGGCTGGTCTAAATGCAGTAAATCTTATTCTGAGGGGAAAAGCTGATTCTCTGAATGAGGGGCATGAACTAAGGCAGCTGAGTAAGAGCTAAATAAGAACCCATTTTCCTGCTTATAATTTGAGTAAATTCTGCAGTGTTTTCTTCATGTGGGAACACAGGATCATCTCTGGGTGCCTGACACACACACACACAAAATTCACAGGAATATTTGTGGCAGCAAATGAGGATTTCTGTGGGACACACTGGGTTTGAAGCTAAAATGGATTTTTCTGTGGTGATCCAAGGCACTACTGGTGTTAGAATAATAAAAGGACACGCCTGTGAGTCGCCAATAAGTTTAAATTTACCTAAGGGGAGAAAATGAGAAGTTACAATGTTATGGGAAGGGATTTTCCCTCTCTGTTCCTGTGCAGTAATGTGCAAATGGGAGCTGGCACTGGGGACAGGACACAGAACATCTCAGCAGGCACTGGGAAGGTTTGGCAGCTGTAAGAGCTGAACCTTGGGTGACTCGGAGCACTCTGCAAGTTTAAGTTTAACACAATTTTGGAGAAGTGTTACGTTGGCTGTGAGTTTGTGACCTTCACCTGCAGGTTTTGGCTCCAAACCAAATGCTCTGATTTCCGTGGCTTTACAATAAATCAGCACAAATGCAGTCAGACCATATCACAGCTGTTTAGAAACCTGATAATTCTATAATATTATCTGGTTGCACATAAGAATAGAATATTTTGAATGTAGTGTTTTGACACTGGAATCTGTTACATTTCTCTTGTAAATTATCATCCACCTGGCTGCTTTACATAGCAGTAATTTCGTTATTACTGGATTATCGATGATATTCTTCCCTTCATTTCAACCATGACATTGACCATAAAGAAAAGCCCAAATCAATTATTTGAAATGACTCTGAAATACTTACAGTGCATTTATTAGGATGTTTCTGAGACCCTTTTTGTGGGCTTGAATGAGATGTCCTAACCACTAATAAAGTGTGTTTTCCCAGAAGATAACACAGCAAAAAAAGCAGCTTGGTGTGGAAAAGTATCATCTCTGGTGGAACACTGGGAAGCTAACGTGTTTAAAATTGTGCAGCAATTTAAAATCAAGTTACAAGTTAATCAGGTAACATCAGCTTTGCCTCATTTCAGTCCTGGAACAAGCACTAAATTGTGGATTTGAAACAAATGCAAGCACACGTCTGCAGCAGGTAATGTCCAACCTGGACATGTGTTCTTTGGCTCCATAAAACTTTCGTAATTTCCACCTGGATGTTGTTTTTATTGGAGCTCTCCCAGTTTCAGTTTGCTGGCTCCATAAGGGGGGCTGATTGATTTTTATGCTAATCCTAGGTGAAAAGCAGCTGTTGTAGCCACGGCTTGCACTCAGCTAATCCGGCTCATCAGGGCTGTAAACAGCCAGATAAAGCAGGGCTGCTGAGAGGGGATTTCAGTCTGTAAGGTGCTTATATCCCTTCGATCTGGGGGCTTTCCCTGGTGTTCACCTTAGCAGGGATTTGCACCAGTTTGGCCGGGCTGGGATGGGGCCCTGCTCAATGTCCCGGTGCTGATGAAGGATGGAGAGAAACGATGGAAGGGCTTTCCCACCCCAGCTCTTGCAAAGGAGGAGAATTCCAGTGGGATGGGAGGGAAGCACCCTGTTCTTTGTGCTCCCTGGCTGGAATTGCTGCTGGATTCCTGCTTTTTTGGGGGTGTCCCTCCTGGCCCTCTTTCCCCAGCCAGAGCAGAGCGATGCCATAACGAGGGAGGGATTTACACCCGCTCTAAATTTGATTTGATACCACAAACATTGTATAAAGAGGAGCTTGTTCTTTTATTAAATACTCCCAGCCTGAGGGCACAGTTTATACAACATCATTACACCTGGTAGGAATGAGTCAGTCCTGTTCCCTTTCAAGTGATGGATGGCAGGGGGGGTGTGTATCCAGGAGAAAAGGGTTGTGCTGTTCATTCATCCACCAGCTAATGAGCACTAGTGGATTTTTTATATAGATATATAAATAAATACATAATTTGGTGATATTTAACCTGGTCTAGTGGAACATTCCCTGAGCGTGGAATGGGGTTGGAACTAAATGGTCTTTAAAGTGCCTTCCAATCCAGTCCTTCCTGTGATTCCATGATTTTCTCTGTGCCAGACTCATGGATGTATCCCCACACCCCCTCCTCTCCCCTCCGCTTAATTACCTCTGCATTCACTCACCACCTCTAAACTGCCACACACAACACTGAACGCAGAATTAACTTCCTTTAGTGCCTACAACAGAATTAAACCCCAGCTTAAGCAGGGCAGACTTCAGTTATTAATCCTCCCATGAGCAACTATAATTATTTTTGCCAGCACTAATTTCATTTGCATATGTATTGTTAAGTTGCAGATCACAGGGAAGCAAGGGGGGCTTTGGGTGCTTTGCTGAATGGAGCAGTTCTGTCAAAGCACAGAAGCTGGGGGGAATGAAGTGCTGATTTAAAGGAGGGGAAAAGCAGCAATGCACTGACATAAAAAGGTAGATTAACAGCTCTGAGTGTTTCTGATCTCTCTGTTTGTGAGAGGATTCCTGGGAGAGGTTGTTGTCCTACATCTGTCAGGAGTGACTGAGTTTGACAGTGAAGGTGACAGGGTGGTGGGGCTGAACAAACACAGCTCGGTGTCTGCCTTCAAACCAGCAAAAAGAATCACAAACCACTTCAGTTGCAGGTGGAAAATCAGTTTTATTGGGCTTGGCCTCGCATCGTGTGTGCCCAGAGTTCTGAGGTGATACAAACACCTGGTTGTTGGCCAAAGGACTGGAGCAAAATTTCATTTGGGCCAGTGGATGTGCCACAGTTTTTTCCTTCACAAATTTTGAGGAAACTTCAATCTATGTCACTTTGCTTTGTTTTGCAGGTTGTTGTGGCCTTGGCTGTCAGAGCGTGGGGGTTTGTTGGTGATAATTCCTGTTCCAAGCCGAAAAAAGCGCTCACGTAAGTCAGCTCAGATGGTTCTTCCTCTCCCTCCTTTTTCGCAACTTATTTTTGGGTGCTAAAGTTGTCACTACCAGTTGGATGGGACAACACAGGCTTTGCATTTTCCTTGTGCTGTGGTAGGAGAAGTGATTTCCGTAGTTTTTGCTGGGATTTGCCTGGAAAATTATTCTGTGACAGCTGATGAAGGAAGAGTTTGGAAAGGACATGGGTTGGCTGATGTGTGTCCGCCCTTGCCTCTGTGGGCTGTACAGCAAATAACCAGGTCCTCCTTTTCCCTGGAGCCCTGAGATTCATGGCTGTCTCTCCAGTTCTTGCTGATAGTTATTTCTGGCAAACAATCTCAGCACCAAGCTCAGTCTTTTGTGCTCAGGGGTGACCTCGAGGATCAAAAATGTGAGAAAAGAAGCTGCAAATGCAACGGTGCTCACTCACCAAACCTCTGCAGGGCACCCAGTGAGCACTGTGACACTGAGACACTGTAAAAATATTATAAAAATAGGCATGTTAATAAGGGAGAAGTTGCCAAGAACTTGGGAGGAGAAGTGGGGAGCAGCAGTATCTCAAAGCCACAGCTGGGAGTTGCACAAAGCTTTTTTCTTGCTCAACAGGCAGAGTGAAATAAATTTATTTTATTAATGGAAATCTCTTTTTCCAATAAGAGAGCTCAGAAGGCGGAGGGCAAGAAAAGGGAACGGTCAACTTAAGTTCTTAATGCATAGCATTTTAAACTCCTTCCTTTTTACGAATGTTTAATTCATCGCTAAATGTTCCTCTATTTAGTGCTGCTGAAATGGAGTCAGAAGTAAGAAATCCTCGAAGAGCTTGGTCCATGCAGTCATAAATGTTCCACATGATTTCTGTTTAAATCTTCAGTGCTGGACAACTTTGGACATTTAATATTGAACTCTTGATTTTTCAGGTTGTTTCCTAAACTGCACATTATTTTTAACAATTATCAGGTGGAGGTAATTTCCACAGGGGTGGGAAAGGCCCTCTTGTCCTGGGAACAAAAATGTTACCTAAGGATGAGAAAACAGTTGTTGGAGGTGCTGGTCTAGCGAGCATGGGAACAATTTAATGGGTCAGATGAAGTCATGGAATGGTTAGGGTTGGAAAAGCCCCCAGGGCCATTGAGTCCAGGTGTTATCCCAGCACTGCTGTGGAAGTCGTGGCCCTGCCTGGCCCAGCAGCCAGCAGGAGTCATCCTGGGAAATGGAAAAGCTTCCAAGTGTCCTCTGGCAGCCTCCAGGCAGCTGGTTCTGAATTTCTGTGGACTGAGGGTTTCAGGCTCTTTATTTCCTCAGAGCACTTCCCTGCCGGGGTGAGCAGCCCAGCCCAGCCTGCTGGGAGCAGGAGGGGAAGGATGGCCACTAAATCTGTTGGGTTGTGAGCAGGCCCAGGAGTTGTCACGGGGACACAGAGTGTGTGAGCAACTGCAGCTCCAGCAGAATCGGCTCCAGCGCTCCCGAGGCGCCACCTGAGGATGGCATCTGTCAGGGCTGGAAGGGATTGAGGAGCAGGAACGGGCACTGGCTCTGCTCCCTCACATCCCAGATCAGCTGTGCTCTGCACTGCACAACTTCTCTGCTCTTTTTTCATCCAGCAGTGGCCTCACCTCCTCCAGCACTAACTCTGTGAGGAGGGAAACAAATGGGGCAGGAGCTGACTCAGGTGCACCAGGACAACTTTAATACTTCTGAGTGTTTTTATACCTTTCTGTGCCAACAAGAAAGAATATCAATGAAAGCTATGACTTGCAGGTGCCTGGAAGTGGCTTTGACATAGATATTCCAGAGTAAACACAGCTGGGATGTTTGCAATACAGAAATCTGTCCTAGCTGGGAACAGATGCGGTGCTACAGGCACCTTGTAGAGAGAATCAGGTGTAGGTGGCACAAGGTGAGACCCCACTACAAATACAGGGGGCAGAGAGATTTGTCACATTCAGGGCAGCTGAGCTCAACTCACATGTGTTTTGTGCCTAAAAAACAATTCCATTTTTTGCTCAGACTATTCTATCCATCTCCACAGTGGGAGAACAACAAGGGGAGGAGCAGCCCTTGGGAAGGTCCCTGTCCACTACTAGAGAAGGTTCGTGTAGCTTGAAATGAAGGGAAAAAACATCGTGGATGCCCTGGTCCAGGCATATGTGAGATCCCTGGAGATCTGGGGCCATCCCCCATGAAATGTTCCCTCTCTGAGGACCTGCAGCATTCCCAGCCCAGCTCCTTTCTCTCTCAGCCCATCCTGCACATTTTCCAATGGCCTCTTTCTTTCAGTCCTTGTTCCCACTTGGATTTATCCCTAGCTCTGTGGGCAGCAGCTCAGTACAAATATCCAACAATTCCTCCTTTTACCTGCTCTGCTTAGATGGGGAGTGAGTGTGATTCCAGCAAGGATGGGAGCTGTTCCTAAATAACCCAATCTCCTGGCTTGCAGTTGTTTGAAGTGACAGACTTGGTATTTGTGTCACTGTGGGGTGGGTAACGCTCGGAGTGCTTTGGTTCAGCTCTGACGAGACAAATCTGAACATCATTTTTCACTGGACATTTTCTGCACAAATCATCTTCTGTGAATTCCCTGCATGCTCTGGGATGACAAGAACGCTGTCACAATCCCCAGGATGTGTTCTGGAACAAAATTCTTCCAAAATCTCAAACACGACATGACAGAATACAATAGTGGTGATTTCAAACCTCTGTTACCAGCTGCTGCTCTCATGAGGCTGATGGAACAAGAATCCTTCAGGTAGAAGTTCTTCCTGGAAAGGGCTGTCAGGCATGGGAAAGAGCTGCCCAGTCCCCATCCCTGGAGGTGCCCAAGGAAGGCCTGGATGTGGCACTCAGTGCTCTGGGCTGGGGACAGGGTGGGCATCAGTCGAAGTCTGGACTTGATGGCCTTGAAGGGCTTTTCCAACCATAATTCCATTAGATATTTGGGTTTATGTATCACTCCAGTTCTCCCACACTGGGTCTAAGTTTATCCAGTTAATTTGCTCAAAGCAAAATGTTCAGTGTCTGGAGAGGTCCTGTTATTTAATTGAACACCTCCCTTCTATATTGCTGCTCGTAAAGTGAATTTAACATTAAAGCAAGGACCACCTTATTTTTGTCCCAAGAGCTCTCAGTGGTTTCTAGAGCTTCTGTGTCTGCAGTCACTGTGGAACCAATTAAAACACAATTAACCCATTTGTCTCGGGTTCAAACGCAGACCTGGTGTGGGCCCCGAATGCTGGGGTGGAAGCAGCTGGTGATGTGAAGGGAAAAGCGGAGAGGAGGGTTGGGCAAGGGGAAACAATGACAATAATATTGTGCAGTAAGATGTTAATGAATTTCAGGTGATGTTTACCATGTTTGCCATGACTGGCTTTGGCTCTGGGATGGGTTTCCATCTTCCAAGAAAACAGCCAACAATTCTGCTGGCCCATCCCTCACGGATGATTGACTGTAAAACGGATGTCGTCCCAGCTTTTATACCCCAGAGCTCCTTGCTAAGTGGGGAATTGTTCTCAGGCTGAGGAATTAATAGCAAAGTTTCCCTGGCAGGAAGAGCCAGGCATTCATCCCACAGCAATTGTTCCCAGAACTGGCAAATACAAATTAAGGCACTTTGCTGCTGCATTTGTTTTTTCTGTGGAGGTCTTTATTTATGACATTTGCTGTTTAGGTTTGAAATCTCAGCCCTATATAGAGTTACACACAAATTACACAGGAAAGCAGAACGTGACTGGAGACAAGAATAAACATTACCACCAAGAGAAATGATTGTTTTCAGAAATACATCCAACCCTACCCCTTTTTCTTGTATAAAACCTGATTTTTACTCCTCAGGACCTTTGTCAGACTAAGTAAAATTATGTTCTGCATTAACTCTTTTATGCTGAGGTTTTTTCCTGTTCTTAAGGGAGGCAAGAGGCTGCACCCTGAACATCTCCAGAGAGCCACACGCCTTGAGGGCCAGTGCTGGCGTGTGGAGCACCATCCCCGCTGTCTGAAGAGGGCACAGGGAGACTCTCACCATTAATAAAGGGTTCTTTGGAAACCTCTCCAACACAGCTGAAGTCCAAAAATTACTTAAAGTGCTCCGAAACGCCACTTAAGGGGCCATAACTCAGCTGAGACTGAGAGCTCCTGGTTTCTCCACAGTAGCTGGGAGTTGTTCGATCCCACCACTTTTAATGACTTCAGAGTAAAAGGAAAGTTACTTTAAAGTAAGAAAATCATTCTCCCCAGTGGGAAGCTTCCTGGCAAGGTCTAATTCATGGTTTGAATGAGCTCTCTAGACCAGAGCTCGTTGAGGTGTCTGCTGGGTGAGGGGAGAGGGGAACAGCTTTGACCTGGAAATAGCTGAACTTTGGTATCAAATCTGTATTTGCTGTTGCCTTCTGTTGAACTTCAGTGTGTGCCAGGCTTGGAGGGGCACTGGAAATAGAAACATACATCTGAAACCAGCAAATATTAAAGGTAACAATGCATTAAAATAATAACAGGTAAACACTGTGCAGGAGGAGGAGATCCCTGCACCAGGGACTGAATCACTTCTGACGAGGTTAAAACAGAAAAACTGACAGGAGCTAAACATTGTCATTCCTTGTTCTTCAGTGACAGAGGCATTTGTTTAATTTTGGACCTGAAGTAACAATTAAATAAGCTTTTCTAGTTTTTGCAGGAGTCAGTTTTTCAAGTCATTTAAATTAATGTTTATTTGTCTAAAAGTCCCAAAGCCTGGCAAGGATCTGGCCATGCTAAACCACCTTTCTTATTTCCTTAACTCGAGGTGTAGAGGCAGCAGAGAGAACCTGTCTGTCCTGGTTAGGCTGATCTAACACCAGGAATCTGAATTTAGCTGACACACAGATGACACCCACACCCAGCTCATCCCTTCCCCACAGTGCTTTTTTCCATCTGTTTCTGAGGAGAGGAAAAGCAAATCAGGTGCTGGGTTGGTTTTGTTGCTGTTTTGTTCGGGAGAGAGCAGGCTCTGCTTCCTCCAGGTGCAACATTCATTTGCCAAAGCAGACAAAATTTATATTCTTTTTCAACATTTAGAATTTAATGTGGGGTTAGAGGCAGAATTTCATCCCTGTAGTGCTGTAGTTGTGGGAGCAGGAGCTGCACAGGGGTTTCAGCATCCCCTGCTGGAAATTCTTTATGAATATCCAGGTTCAGGTACATGTGGATGGTGGCTTGGCCACATCTGGACATGTCACCTTTACCTGCTCAGGCCTGAGGAGCATCAGTTGGTCATGGGTTTAGCAGAAACACAAAACAGCGCAAAATAAAGGGATTTCCAGGAGCCAGGGTGGCCCTGCAGCACCCAGCTCCCCCTGTCCCCTGCACAACCTCAATGTGAGACTTGGGAGAGCAAATACGAGGAGAGGCTTGTGAATATCTCACTGAAATTCCTCTCTGTTGATCCCCAAATTTCCAGTTCTGGTTATGCAGCACAGGGAAAATCACAGCCTTTATGCAGCACTGAAGAAAATAAGCAAACTTTTATATTCCTAAGCTGTTAAAGTAAGAGGTGGAAATCCTGGATGTGCTCCATACACTCAGAAAATCCAGGGTTCCATTTCTGTATTTTTTCTGATTGGTGCTGCACTTTCAGATGCTCTCATTTCACACGTGGAAATTGGTGATGAGCAGATTAAGGGATTTCCTACCACCTGTGGAGTTACTAGAAAAAGCAGGTGCTGGTTATGCTGGAAATAGAATTCTACCTTGGAATTTAGACTTCTTTTATTTGCACACTTCTGAGAAATGAAACATATGTGACTCCTAATGATCTAAGTTATTAGAGAGAAAAAGAAAGCTTTAAGGGATCTGGCCCCAAGACTGTGTCCTATTAATTGTAAATGTAAAATAATTTCTCTGATGACAATGGAAAACTGCACAGTAATTACAGTGGCCCAAGAGAAGAAATTACTGTGGAGTCTCAAGTTATGAAACAGCTCCAACCTTTTTTAATATCACAGAAATGCTCAGACTTCATGCAAGAAAAGCAAAATACCCCAAGGTAGTCTAATTTAATCTCCCAGCAAACAGAAATCCTTTTTTCTCTATATGCAAATCCATTTTTATTGCAGCAAAGAGCAATGTGTACTTCGTTTTTTTTCTTTTAGCTCATTGGAAACACAGCTGATGTAATTGGACAATTGATGTAATTGCAAACGCAATTGCAGTAATTGCACATGCAAATAAGGGATTATTCTCAGGGCTATAAAACTTTTGGGAGCAGGTACAATGTACTCCTGCATTGCTTGGCACATAATTGTATGGGTATTTTGCACCAAGGTTTTTATGCAGCTCCTGCCTCCTTATTTATTTGGGAACAGCTCCGTTCCCTAAATATGAAATATCCTTTACACAGCAAGCAATAAAAATAATGGGTTCCCCGTAATACTCAGGGCTGGGAATGCATTATTTCTAAACTGTGGTGCCTTTTACTTTATGGAGAGTGAAATAAACACTTATGGGAGATAAAACCTCATTTAAGCTCCACAGCCACGGGGACCATCGGGAATGTTTGCTGGTCCTGATGGCAGTGGAAAGGGGACATGGCAGGCAATCATTTATGATGTTTTTTTAAACCTGTTGTTGCTAATGATAACATTTTAAATGTAATAACTTTTCCTTTCACTCCTTATCTTTCCGTTTCCTTGTGTCAGGAGCTGCTCTGTGGTAAAATCCTCGTTTGTGTGTGAGGAAAAGCCATGCATTAGTGCAGCCCAGGTGTTTCATAGCTCTGCTTCCGAGCTGCTGGAGTTCAGCATGGAGCTGTGCATGCTCAGGTCGTTCCTTGGCATTGGATAATACCTCTTTTCCTTGTTTTCCCCTCCTTTTTTACCCCCTGACTGCAGTGGAGGCACCAGCAGTGTTCCAACAGCACCAGGCTTTAAGGGAGCTGGTAGAGCCAGATCCAGGTAACATGGGCTGAGTACATTGAATTTATTACTTTTATTGTCTTCTATTCCAGAGCAGGAGTGTCTGCAAGCTCCACATCTGCTATTAAAGGAAACTTTGAATTTATGAGGCAAGTAAAACTCCAGACTGGGATATCATTGTTGGTAAAAGCCAGTGGCACTACAGGAATAAAGTAGAAACGCTAGTGATGCCTCCTGACATTGGAGAGGGCCAGGCAGGTTTCTGTTGTGGACAGGAACATCCAGGCAGGTGTGGCAGAAAGGCAGGAAGGGAACAGTACCTGAGGGAGAACAGGGCCATGTTCTCAGCTGTGAGGATCAATAGAGATCAGTTTCAGTGTACAGGAAATGCTTTTCCATACAATCACAGAAATATCTCCCCCAATATGTATTTAAAGCCAGAGGGATCCCTAGGAAGAGCTACAACACTTTATTTCCAAGAGTTTCCTGGGCCAAGAAAGGGGCAGGAAAATGCACTTTCCCATTCATATAATTTTGGCCCAAGGAATGAATTTTTCAGATCAAGCCATCGTTTTTATTGTGGTTCTGCGGTGCTGTGGTTCCCAGAATAGCTCCAGGACTGACCCAGGGGTGATGTGAGCCCACTTCCTCCTCACTGTGAGGCCAATTCCTGTATTTGTCCATGTTCCTGCCTCAAACTCCATGTTCCTCATCACTCTCTGAACACTGGAGTGACTCTCTTGGGAGAATGGTAAAGAAGAGGGAATTGGATTCCCAAAGGCTTGTGCTTCCTCATAAATTCCTCTCTGTATAGGGTGGTGTCTGTATGAAAATTATGGATTTTTGCTTTGCAGAAGTATTGGTGGCCTGACACTGCCAGAGTCTGGGTTATTCACACTTTTACCTCAATGCAGTCTGACAGTTCTTGTTCCAAAGCCACGCTCTGCAAACACAGAGGTGCCCAGAGCCCCGAGGTTTGCCCTGCACAGACACAGGGGCATGATCCACAGGGCAAGTAATCCTGGGAATTGCCTGTCTCGGGTGGCCAGCTCCAGCTCTGGACAAGGGAAGGGTTGTGGCACTGCCCTGTCTGCAAGAATTAAATTTGAGAACAGGATTATTTGCAGGTTCTTGCTGTTTAATCTCCCTGAGAAGGCCCTGCCGTGCTTTGTTGAACAAACACTTACGTGAGATGGGAGCTTGATCTTCACATGACGTTTGTAGCTTGATAGGAAGAACCTCTGGCTTAATCTGTTCTACTAAGAGATGGGGATTTATTTTATTTATCAAATTCAAGTATGATCTTAGGGTTAGTTCTTCAGCTGATGTGCTCCAGTGTAGAATAGTGTTGGATCTGGTGGAGAAATTCTAATGCAAGTAAAGGCTTTATGCTTCCCTCATTTCACCTTCTCTCATTTTCTTCGTCTTAATTCCAGTAGAAAGACATTCTGTTTTACCTTGGTTCGTGTTTATTCTCAGAGTAAGAGCTTTCACTGCTCGCCCACTGCTGTCCATGGATTGGGAATGCAGTTCCTCTGGATCCAGGGTATCTTCACACTCCTGATGGGCAGGTGAGCTCATATTTCCATAGAAAAACTGAATGGCAGAATGGTTTGGGTTGGAATAGACCTTAAAGACAATCCACCCCTGTCCTGGGCAGGGACACCTTCCACAGAGCAGGTGACAAGATGAGGGAATAGAAGTCAGTGACAGCAGTCCTTCACCTGGAGCAGAACTGATGTTCCAAATCCACAGAGCTGTGTGTCACACAAACAGATGAAACACAGGTTTAGCAGTAAGTGCAGATTGTTAAAGGGGAAGGTGATTCGAGCCCTTTGTGGGACAGAGCTGTTTCTGTGTCACAGTTCCCAGTGTTGTTCCCCTCCTGGGCTGTCCTGCAGGGAGGGCCCTCTCGTTCCAGAGGCTGGGCTGAGGCTCCACGAAGGTCTATTTGCAAAACCCCAAACAAAGCCTTGTATTAAAACCAATCCCCCATATGGTGGCAGCCTTTTGAAAGAGATGGGGGAAAACTCCTTCCATTGAATGTTTGTTTTAATGCAGTCAGAAAGAAAAACAGATCATGTGGAATGGCTCCTCTCAATTCCATGGGGAAAAATGGGCATCTCTGAAGCACTTCCACGGAAACCTGAGAGAGGAAGAGGCTGCCTAATTCCTTGCTAACAAGATTATTTCGATTCTTGACCTTATATCAAGACAGGAGTGGTTTTAATCATTTCCATCACCTCTCAAGTGCTTATAACAGTCATAGTCTTAGATAAATACAATTCTTGCCTTTGTATAATCTTCTCTATTTTCATAGAATAAAACTACATTTTAGGCTAAAAAAAAGGTGGAATTTCAAATGGACAGTGCAAACGTGCAATTTTAATGTACTGAGAGATAGAAGGATGTAAACCCATAAATATATCACTAAAATCAACCATGTGTCCTCATGGCACAGACATGAAAAATGTCAGCTTCATTAGCAAGGTGAAGGCTTTGTGTGATTCCCCCTGGAGAGCTGCCAATATAACTAAATACAGTCAATGGTATAAATATAGGTCCCAATATAAAAAACAGAGGTCCCACTTCTGCTATCTGTGTTGTTGTGAATGCCTCAGCAGAGGCTGCACAGTGACTTGGTAGAGTTTGTTCCTCTTCCCTGAGACATTTCTGCTGGTGTTCAGCAAATTCCAAAATTAGGTGTTCAGCAGCATCCTCCTCGTTCCCAGCAGCTTTTCAAGAGCAGCGAGCCCTGTGCTGGCAGCTCCTCTGCTCTCTGCTGCTCCTGGCAGGGAGCTGTGGGCAGGGCAAATCTGTTTGCCAGAGATTTAAGTCCTGTAAAGCAGGGCCATGAACTGGAAAGCACGCCAGGGAAAGTGGGGCTAATTCCTTTAACTGCCCCGTTAGGCTTTGCTCCTCACTCCTCCAAGGATCCGACTGCTGAGGAAAAGCTGTTTCCTGGGAAGCTCTGCCACCACTGGAGGCTTTGGGGCTTTCCAAAGGGCCTGTTTGGCAGCAGTGCTGCGAGGGAGGAAAGGCTTCAATCTGAAGTGACTCAGTGCAAGGAAGAGCTTTTTTTTTGCCTCCTTTTCCCTTTGTTCCGTGGCTGCTGCCTGCCAGAAGCACTCGGCTCAGACAAGCAGAGGCGTTTGGGAGGCAGGAAAATCCCAACACCACAGCAGAGTGACACTGTTTGCCCCCAGCTGTGGCAGGGAAGAGCAGCCTCTCTGTGCTGTGGCATCCAGGCAAAGCACCAGGAGAGCTTTTTTTGGGGGGCAGGTTTAGAACCGTGGTAGCTGTGACAGTGTTTTGCCTTTCTCACTGCTCCGAGTGAGGCTGCTGTGCTGCCCTCAAATGACCTGCTCCTGCAAGCTTTCATCCCCCAGTGAAAATAAAAAGAAGGACAGGAATGCACCAGTGACCCACAGGTGTGAGGAGCTCTGAGGGGATCTGCAGTACCAGCTCCACCTGCCTGGCACCCTGGTCCTGCAGGAACTGTTTTCCCAACAGCAGCTGTGAAGGCAGGGCAGGATTTAAAATACAGTTCAGGAAAGAATGGAGAAATCCAGGAAAGATGGAGAAGGACTTTTTACAAAAACATGGAGTGACAGGAAAGGGGCAGATGGTTTGGAGATGAAAGTAGTAGGTTTAGATTGAATGTTAGGAAGAAATCCTTCCCTGTGAGGGTGGGCAGGCCCTGGCACAGGGTGCCCAGAGCAGCTGGGGCTGCCCCTGGATCCCTGGCAGTGCCCAAGGTCAGGCTGGACATTGGGGCTGGGAGCGGCCTGGGATAGTGGAAGGTGTCCCTGCAGGGGTGGGATGGGATGGGCTTTAAGGTCCTTCCAACTCAAACCATCCTGGGATTCTATGAATAACCTGAGTTGAAAGGAACTCCCAGGGATCACCAGCAGTGATGGGCCCCCCACCCAGGTAATGATTCTTGTCCTGGACCCCTCTGCCCCTCTTTGTGCTCAGCCCAAAGTCCCCTTTGTGCTCAGGGGAAGGGACTTGGTTTCTTGGCCTCTCTCCACCCCTGGCTCATGGAAATGCAGTGTCTGTGCTGACTGGCAGCTCGGAGAGTCACAGCCTGCTTATTGTTTTAGAAATAAAGATATTAGCATGCAAATGACTCTGGGAGGTGTTTCTTCTCATTAGAGAATGGAGATCATTTGATAAAAGATGCAGAGCACTTCATCTGTAAAAGGGTTCAGCAAATTTGTCTTGTCTCCACGGCTCTCTCACCATGAGAGCTCGGGGAGTGCAGCGGGGAAAGCTCGGGAGACAAATGGTTTATGACACTCAGGTTACCTTTACTGTGCAAGGTGGGCGTGAAATGTTTTATGGGGAGACAAAAAAGATGATGGGCAATTAACTACAAACTCATGCAGCAGGTTTATCATATGCTCAGCTCATCCATCTGTGTCTCAGTCTCCAGCAGACTCATGAGTTTCATCAAGAAAACCATTTTCAAACTGGCAGAGCAAAACCGATCGGTTTTGCCTCTGAGCTCCATGGAGGTTTGCAGTGCTTTTATCATACATTTATGGTTTACAGATGCAAAATACACATGTAAGGGAAAAAAGGGGGGCAGATGCTTCTCCCCTTGCAGGGGGCACGTTTTGAAATATTTCTCACCCAGGGACCAGTTCTGCAAAAGCTTGTGTGCATGTGAATGGCTTTACTCAGATTAATGGAATCCTTTGGGTTGAGATGCTAAACACGGTGTGTAACTGCATTTAAATTCCAGCCCCTGTCCTGTGATACTGAAAGAATGGCTCAGGGAATGAGGAGAGGAAGGATGAGCTGGTGGTTAATGACTGAATTGTTCTGGAAAATGTTGGTGCTGGTTTTGCCTCTGCTGCAGATGGTCTGTGTGACCCTGGGTCAATCACTTGGTCTGGATGTAACTCAGTTTTGGTCTGTAAAGTCACAGAATCATGGAATGAGTTGGATTGGGAGGGATCTCAAAGCCTATCCAGTGCCACCCCTGCCATGGGCAGGGACACCTCCCACTGTCCCAGGCTGCTCCAAGCCCCAAAGT
>NW_008238347.1:919711-933093 GCF_000691975.1 Corvus brachyrhynchos
CACTGCCAGGGATCCAGGGGCAGCCCCAGCTGCTCTGGGCACCCTGTGCCAGGGCCTCCCCACTCTTAAAGAATTTATTCATAATTTCTAATCCAAACCCACCCCCATCAGCTCAAGGCCATTCCCTGTGTCCTGTCCCTCCATGCCCTTGTCCCAAGTCCCTCTCCAGCTCTCTTGGACCCTTTAGGCACTGGAAGGGGGCTCTAAGGTCTACCTAGAGCCTCACAGGGAACAACTCCCTCCCAAAATCCCATCTATCCCTGCCCCTGTCACTGTGAAGCTGTTCTCTCTTGTCCTGTCACTCCATGCTCTTGTAAAAAGTCTCCCTCCAGCTCTTGCTGACTCCCTTCAAGTCAGGATAGTTGTTGTCTTTTCCGTCTGTTTGTGCCAAATCAGTTAATACTTCACAATTGCCCTTCTCAGTATTATGCCAATGAATATCTTATTGAGACATTTAAGTACTAATCTTACATAAATAATTTTTTCCTTAACTAATTAGCTGGACACAGTCTTGCCAGATTGTTTAAAAAAGAAATTGATTTTTGGAATCAAAGGTAATTATTTTTATCCTCTGAATCTTCAAGGGCCTCTTCTCTTTTCAGCCTCTAAATGTAACTGCTCCACAAAAAGCACACAGCTCTTCCCTGGAGACCAGGCTGGGGAGGGGGTCAATAAAGTGGGAGTTTGGGACTAATCAGTGAGTGCCACAAAGCCCTGGGATGATCTCTCTCTCTCTCACCCTGCATTAGGGGAGCCCAGGTCACTTGGGAATAACCCTAATAAGTTTGATAAAGAATTAAGTGGTGCAGGTCCCTGGGTCTGCCACGGGGTCACAGGTGCACAAACGCCTCCCTGTGTGCTTCCAGCTGTACTTTCCCATGCCATGCTCCACTTTCCTTACAGGAAAACCGCTTGAACAAAGCAGTGCCCTAATTTTTTATTAATTTGCCGAATCAATGTGCATTCTTTATTGCTTTAGAAGACTGCTGTTGATGGAACACTGTGCAGCAGCGAGGGAAATGCTGCCTTTAAATTCCCTCCCTCGCCACTCGACGCCGCTGGAGGAAGGGAACTCCTGGAGAAAGATGTTGGCCTTGTGGACTTTACTGACAGTCCATAAATCGTAGTTTTGTCAGCCCAAAGAGGTGCCATAAAGGGAGCAGATTAGAAGAGATTAGTTCTGCCAGGTGGCCTGAAGGGAGAATTTACAGCTCCCCTCTGCCTGCCCGGGGAGCTGCGTGATATGGGGGCTCAGAGGTCGGGAGAATCCTCCTGCTCCTCTCACACCAACAGGAGAGCTGCTGTCCTGGGGGAAGGGGAAAGGAGGGATCAGGAGAGGCTGGGGGTTATTTTTCCCTCTCTCTATTATTTTTGGAAGAGGCTCATTTCTGATTTTTGTCACAATGTTTGTACTTGATAGAACCAAACACTGCTGGGATGAGATGGGTTGGGAGGGGAGGGACCTTAAAGCTGATCCCATTCCACCCTGCCCTGGCAGGGACACCTCCCTCCATGTGAAATGTGCCCAGGTGATGCTGATTGATCCCTCAGGACACTCATGGGATGCCCAGAAGAGTGAGGGGAGGATGTGAAGGCAGAGGAGGAGAGCTCCCCAACAACCACCAGCTCAGCTATCAGTCGTCAATGGGATTTAGCTTAAAACATCCCAGAATCAGTGCTGCAGTTGGTTGTTGCGGTACCCTGGAATCTGGGCACCAAAAAAGTTTTGGAAAATTGAAATTCACTTTGGGAATGATAATGGGGCATTGTCCCTGGATTTCTGCTGGCTCATAAAAGCTTCAGGAGCCTGGCTTTCACGGCTTAAACCCTGGATTCAAACAGGAGCACCTGGGAAGTGTGGCTCCTGCCAGAAAACACCTGGGGTAAAATAGTCAGGAATTCTGAAGGAATGAGGGAAGGGAAAGCTTTTACTGCAGAGTCCAAGAGGGAGTGAGGGCTATCACAGATTTGCTGGGTTGAAAGTGCTTTTAGCTCTGGCAGAGCAGAGGGGCTTTAATCCCTTGGCTGGGACAGGGAGTGAAGAGCCATTAACTCATGGAGCCATTCCCAGCTCAGGTAACACAAGATGTGCCTTTCTTCCCTCCCTGCTCCACAGAAAGGCAGGAAAACCTCGTCCTTTGATGGCCAGATTTTAATCACGCCTTGTATGATGCACCAGGAATCCGAGCTGTTTGTCTGCATTCCTAAACAGTGAAATAAATGTATCTGCTGTAATTTCACCTGAATTTGCATGGGTAAAATGCCTTCCATCTCAGTTTTTCTCCCTCATTTTCAACAGCTGTTTCCTATTTTCCAATAGAAATGCGGATATTTTAGAAGTCCTTATAATGTGATCCTGCAAATCTGTCACAGTAATGAGTTCTCTGCAGTCTGGAGGTGCCTCTGTGGTTCTTATTTTGATCACGGGATGCTACAGAGAGAAAACCTGCTGGAAAAAGGCACTGTGAGCCTGTGGGAGAGCACCTTTTCCATTTTCCTGCTCCCTCCAATGTTTTTTGTAAATTCTTTGGAAAATCCTGTTTCACATTATTTTAGAAAGGGATACAAGGTGAGGGCATGGAAGTTTAAATGCTTGTTGTTAATAAATAAACATGAAAATCAGAATTTAAAGAGAAATATCATTGTGTATCTTATCATTTCAAGAAGCCAGTTTATTTCTACAGTCACTCTGGAATAGTTTGAGATAGTTTTCCTTTAATATTTTCCATTTCTAGTCTATCATAACCATGAGAATGGTTTGATAACCTGAATTTCCCTGTGGTTTATTTATCTGTGGAGGAACTGGTCTGGAGAGAACAAGTTCATCTAGAAGTGCCTATTTTACTTGATGGGACATTTGCTCCCTCCCAGAGATGGAATATTCTGTCCCCGTTTTGTTCACTGAAGAAAACGAAATGCAAAATAAGCAGGGAGAGGGGAGCTGTGCTGATAAAATATGAGACATTTGTTAATGTGCATCATGCACATGTTCAGAGCCTTCAAATGGGGCCCTAAAATTTATCTTAGTTCTGCAGTCAGTGCTCCCTCATTGCTAAGGAATAACAGCCTGTGCCGAGCCAGCAACACAGAGTAAGGTGGGAAAGGTTCCCTCTGTGCAGGCAGGGCTGCTGGGAACAGAAATGTGACTTTTGGATGCAAACTCAGAGGGGCAGGGCTGGGATTATCCTTGAGCAGCACATGGCCCCTGCTCCGTGCCTTTGGGGTGTTCAGGGCAGTGCTGGCACAGGATGG
This sequence comes from Corvus brachyrhynchos, assembly GCF_000691975.1. Taxonomy (NCBI): domain Eukaryota; kingdom Metazoa; phylum Chordata; class Aves; order Passeriformes; family Corvidae; genus Corvus; species Corvus brachyrhynchos. The sequence continues at coordinate 922,964 of NW_008238347.1, forward strand.
GGAGTTTGGCTTTTATCAGGAGTGCAGGGAGCGGCCTCGTGCCCAGGAGCACCAGTACCTGGCACTGGGGATGGTTCAATTGTTTAAAATTCAAAATAAGCAATCAACCCATTGTCAAGTGGTCAGGTGAATGTATTTTAAAGTACTTAATTGCTGGTTAATTGCCATGCAGGTTACTATGCTGGCCAATAAAATTCCTGGGTATGTCTGTTGCCACGATGTGAGTTTTTGTGTCTGGACTGACAATCCTAAGGCAGCTGCACAGCTTCTGCCTGGTGTACAGATCTCAAAGAGGTGCTCATCAATTTTTTAAAACATGAGCTGGCACTGGTTCAGTAAAAGAATTGAATTGAATGAAAATCATGAAATTGGGAAGCTTAATTAAAATAGCTGCTGATATAAAGTGCTAAGGGATAAGACCTGTCATGATGACAATAAAAAAATTAGAAGTCTGTAAAAGAAACTTTCCATCTTGCTGGCCACTGGCTTTTCCACGGTCACTCCAGCTCTGGGAATATGTCACTGAGTGTTTGGGCTCTGGTAGCCATGCTGGAATAACTCTAAAAGAGCCTTCTTCAAGATGTGACAAACCCCTGATGTTTCAAACTCCTCCTGAAGCCAGGAACTGCTCCCCAGGGAAACTCTGCTGACACCCGAGGAGCTTCTGGATGGAGAAGACCACGGTGGAGCTCCAGGGTGTGAGCCTGGGCTCCAGCACAGGTAAAATCCAGTCTTCCCTCTGGGATGGAGCCTTGGCATAGGGAGGAGCTGTGCTCTGCCTGGGGAACATTGAGAAAAAGAGTGCAGACATTTTAAAGCCAATTCTGGTTGTTTTTCAAACCTGAGCTGTGCTTTTGTATGTCCTTGGATATTTGAAAAGCCTAAATTAGCATTCAGAGAGCTGTTGGCAATTTGGGGGCCAGATTTTGCTCTTATTTCCCTTTCTACAAAGCAGGAATGTGTAAAGAGGAATTGGCAGCGCACCCAGGACAGATTTGAGCTTGTTTAAACTGAGTTTCTAGAATTGCTTTGCTCTTCTTCAGGCTGTGTGAGCTTCCAAGCCGGTGCTTCACTGGGGGAGCGATGGCTCCTCTGGGCCCTGCTCTGAGCACATCCCCAGCCCAGCTCCCGGTGACTTCCAGGGTGAAATCCTCGCTCCTCTCGCCGAGTCCAGCCCTGCGTTCCTGCCAGTGATCCGGTGTTTAATGCTCCCCTCGCTGCTGCCGGCTGGGATGGATTCCAGGTATTCCTGTGCCTCCTGCCAGCTTTCCAAGCCGTTGCTGAGGGCACAGCAGCATCCCTTTGATGAGCTGCTGCAGGGCAGTGCTGGCAGTGCCGCGCTGTCCGGAGGCTCCCGCGAGTTTTTCCTGGGCTGGGCTTGTTCATTCTGTGTTTGGGCTGGAAAACAGAGAGAGGCTTTAGAAGCGAACTAAATTGCTGCAGCAGAAGGGAAATGGTGGAAGTTTCCAGCACCTCCATCCCTGGCAGTGTCCAAGGCCAGGCTGGACGGGGCTTGGAGCAGCCTGGGATAGGGGAAAGTGTCCCTGCCCGTGGGTGTGGGACTGGATGGGCTTTAAGGTTCCTTCCAACCCAAACCATTTTGGGATTCTATGATTCTATAAAATCAAAAATTGCAGGTTGTTGAGCTTTTTGGCACCTCCTTTGTGTCTTTTCCTTTCCTGTTTTGCTGCAAAAAGGATGGAGGATTTGTAGCCGCTCCAGGCGGAGGGGCCAGTGTGGAAGGGATGGGCTGCAGTTTGGCTCCAGGCTCCGGGGAGGCTGTCACTCACTGGCAGTTGCACAGATTTGCAATTATTTTGGAAAATGTTTGGGTTCTGAGACCCAAACCTAACAGACCGAAAGCCTGTGGGACATGGAATGAATTCAGAGCCCCTGAGCTGCCGTGGGCAGTGCCAGCACTCCCCAGCCTGCCTGCAGGGAACAGCCAGAAACGCTTTGTTCCTCAGGTTCCCCATCAGGAGTTAGAAACATTCCTCCTTTACAAGTTAATTTCCATTGTTCACAAGAAAGTGGTTAAATGTTAAGTTCATTACCATTGACATTCATCTGAAATGGCTTTAAAAATGCACATCTAGAACCAAAATGGAACTAAGGAAGTTTGTGTTCAGGTCTGGATCATTTCTAATAATGGAAGGGATAAATAGATACTTTCAGTGAAAATATTTCAAAATTAATGTTGATTTGGACACTTTCCCTATATCAAAGAGCCCCCAGAAGAAAATGTTGCTTGATTTGGTTTTTTTTCTGATGGATTTAACAGGTATTTAACAAATTGAAGCCGTTCTCCATACTGTGATACCTTCTGAAGCATCCCATATGCAACTCTCAGTAAGGCTTGGCTGTGTTTAACATAATTCACATTTTCAAGACACAAGGTTCTGGGGTAAATGTTTATTTTGATTTTCCCTCCTCACTCTGCAGCTTCTAGAATATGACAGGAATTAGCCCAGACCCCACCTAAGTGGAGCAAAAGGCAGAGCCATTCTGTTTGATGTCCGTGACAAAAAACCTGGGATGGAGGACAAAACTATCAAAAATCAATACTTCAAAATCTCTGTCTTTCAGAGAAGATTTAAAAGCCTCTTCCTCGGAGGCTTTCCTGAAAGGCTTTGTTTCAGGGGATGCCATTTTCAACGAGGGGCAGGAGAAAGCTGGGAGAAAAAAAATTAAATTGTTTTCCCAGTTCAGTCATCCTGGAGAGGAGCTCTCTGAGGAAACTCTGCCTTCAAAGGCCAGGGGGAAGCAGGACAAGTAAAAGCATTTGTTTTCCCCCATAAAGGCACCTGTTGGTGAAAACATTGACATATTTTGTTTAAATTTAAATACTTCTTTGGAGCTTTGGGATTGTGGGCAGAGTTTTAACCCCCTGCCTTGGCTCATGAGGTGCAGTAACTGAAGCTCTGCCTCTAATTTGTGTGGTGTTTAATTGAGGAGTGAATGGAGGAATTTCTTTGCCTTCTTAACTCAGCCTGCCTTGCATTTGCATGTTTTCCCCCAGGAACTGCCCATCTTGCACAAAAAAGGACAAGGAGAAATGTCATTGCAATGGGAATAAATGGGAAATGGTGGCATGAAAAGGGGCCTGCCATGAACTGCTCGTGATGTCACCTGAGACTTTTCAAAGGAGTGGCTTGAAAATAACGACTTTCACCAGAAAATGTGTATCAAAATGCAACCTGAAAAGTGTATCAAAGAAGAAAATGTAATTGCTGGGAGTGAGCTGCGCAGAGAGACCTCCTACAAGAGAGAAATGTGAGCTGGAACATGCAGGAGAAGCCAGGAGTTAGTCTCAGGGAAGTTTTAATCCTTTTGTGGATGCATTTTCTCCCTGGCTGCCTGCAAAGCCGAGGCTGGTGCCCTGGCACGGTGTCAGAATGGAAGAGCTGCGAGCAGAACTGAGCATTCCCAATGTGCAGAGTTACTCCTGGTTTACTCCTTTAGTAGGGACCCTCTGCCACCTGCCCTTCACCACTGCTTGTGCCACGTGGCCCTGGGCAGTCACTTCACCTGTCCTGCCTTAAATCCACCCCTCCTGAGGGAGGGAGTGACAGGGCTGGGCACCTCCAGGTGGGAATTGTTCCAAAGTGCCAGATAGGATTAAAGGAAAGAACAACCTGTGGTGGTTTGGAGGTAAAGCTTCTCCCTGGGTGTGCATCCATGTGCCAGTTCTCAGTCTAAAGCAAACATTTCAGGTGGTGGGGAAGGTCCCCCTTTCATGTTCCCTGCCTGAAGCCCCCAGGCTGGGAACAGTTCCTCTGGAAAGATCTGCAGGGTCTGGATGCCCACAGAGCATTAGGGCTGGAAAAGCCCTCCAGGATCATCCATTGGCTGTACAGAGAAAAGGAACTGGGGATCTCCAGGGGGTTTTATTTTCCTCTAGTTTTTGCCCCTTTATTGTGTTCTGACCTTGCAAAGTAGGGATTGTCCTGCAGCAAAAGTCACCTTTTTATCAGAGCCTCATGTGAAGCATTTCCCTCACTGCAGACCCAGGGCTCGCGTTCGAGGGCTGGGGGCACTCCCAAAGCGAGTCCTAAACCAAGAATTAGTGCAAGAAATGGATCATTCTTTGGTTTAATGCTAATAGAGGTTCTGGCTCCTCTGGGTTGTCATAAAGTGCAGTGACTGAGTTACACCCTTTCCTATAGTTTGATTAATTCTGGATCAATTGCTGCTGGGTTTGTATCTGTAGCAGCTTTCACTGGAGGCAGGAGGTTGGGGAAATACTATTGTTCAAACAGTTTAGGATTAAAATGGGATGAATAACTTTTATGGGAGAAGAATAATACATTTAATTTTGAATTTGTTATTCCTTGGGCTTCCTGCAGCCTGCTCTGCTTTCCTCCTGGGTTTCGTGGGAGAGGGAGACAAGAACTGCAATATCTGTTATGATTAATGGCCTGGAGGAACCTAATGGTTATGGAATTACTGCATGTTTGAAGGGTCTGACATGGCAGATAATTTCTCCCTGCTCCCCTTGCCCTGGCAACACAAGATTTAGACTTGCTGATGCTCCCGAGGAGCTGTCCCAGCCCCAGCTGCAGAGCTGAGGCCCAGAGATGGTGGGGATAAGGTAAATAACCTCTCTGGCCACGGGCAGCTTATCTAAATGAAAACCCAGCTCAACCCCCTCGGAATCTCTGCCATCACTCCTGCAAAAGCCCATATTTAAAATAGAAAATGAAATGTTGGAGTTTTCAAATTCAAGTGGGTGCAAGTATTTCAGTTCCAAAAAAATAAAAATTAGATGGCAGATTGTGAAAAAAATAAATGCTGCAGTGTCCAAAAATGACAGAGTGCAAAATCCCACATTTTATTCAGAGCAAACAAAATCAATCAAGGCCTTTCACAGGACATGAATGGAAGGGACCCACCAGGAGCTCTGAGTCCAACTCAGCCTGCACAGAACCAGCTCTGGAGTTCCACCAGCACCTTTGTGGTAGGAAATGTCAGAAATACCATTAAAGATGTTCATTCCCAGCTCCCTGTTTTCCCTGGGATGCTCCCCAATTTCCTTTTCCCCACAGCAGCAGCAGGGTGAACCAGGTATCCCCAGCTCCCACGAGGGAAATAATTGAAGAATGGATTTTTAACCTGAATCAAACTTCTGTTATTTCCAGACTTGTCTGGGGCATAAATTGGAAATCAAACACCCAACAAGTTCCTTCCATCCCTGCTGAAAGGCTCCAGGCTTCATTTAGTCAAGGCTCAGAATTAATTTTCCTATTAAATGAATGCTTTCTTAAAACGAAGGGGGAAAATGTTTTCACTGATAAGATTGTTCTGTGAACCATTCCTAATGAGCTGCTGTGTCATTCCCTTCTGCCTCCTATTTATCTTGTTTAGATCTCTTCAATTTGAAGTATTCCAGTCCTTTGCTGCCTGCTAAGAGTTTGTTTTGTTTTATTTTAACTGGGAGCTTCAAATAATTTTTAAAAGCTATTAGAAAGTTCAATATTTTATTTATTTCTTTATATTGGCTTTTTTTTTCAATAATCTAAGTTTCCTTTTTAATACATAGCCTTGATTATTTCCCAAGCACATTTTCCTTCTTGCCCTGGGAAAGTGCTTGAACTCTGCAAGGATTTTGGAGGCCTGGCAGCTGTAGGACCACTTGTGGGGCTGCCTTTAAGGTGATTTTTATATAAACAAGTGGTTTTTGCCCAGCAGAGGCAGGTTTTTACCTGTTGTTCAGGAGGAGCTGTGTGGTGAAGGGTCTCTGGCATCACCACCACCCAGCAGTGGGGTTTGGCAGCTCTGCATTCCTTTCACATGGTAAAACATTCTTGTGGATAAAAAAATATACTTATGACTTCTGAGAAAATGTTTTTGGAGGTGCCTTTAAAACAGGAGAGATGAACACTGAGGGGGAAAAGAAATCCCTCAAGATCAAATCGAGTCATTTTAAAACACTGCAGGCCAAAACACGGCTTTTATTTTGTGACTGGCTAATTCAAGGTGACTCCCAGGGCCCTGAGCACCTTCAGACACTGCTGGGATTGGGATTTCTTTTGGACCGGGGATATTTTGTGAGTATTTTGGGGGATTCACATGGCCAGGTTCTGTTGTAGGGGGAGTACTGCTATTTATCCCTGTCTGTCCAGGCCAGTGCACCCATTTCCCATTCTGTGGGAAGAGCTCAGGGCTGTTGGTGTTTATTGGATACCACAGCATCTCCTCCCTCTCTTTTAATCCCAAGTTCTGCATGAAGCAGCTGTTCCACAGTTCCCACAGGGGCCCGTGGGTGCAGGGGGAGATCACCTGCGGGGTCCCTGGGTGGTGAAGCCCAGACTGGCTGGGGGACCACCAACAGCAGCTTCTACCTCACTGAGACTCCTTTCTGCCTCCATAAATTTCAGTCAGAGGTTTTCAGCTTCCCAGTGTATTTTAAGGAATTGAGCAAATTAGAAAAACTATTGAAGCAAGAGCTTCCCTCTGCCTCTGTCAGGTGACACCACACTCGGAATTTATCTGAGGAAAGAAGAACTTTCACAACCCAGTGATTCCACTTTTTATTCTTTCTACACTGTGAAGTATCATAATATTCTTTAATAGTGTCATACTTATATTTCACGGTCTAATCCACTTTTCTTCTCCATTCCCATTGTATTTTATCCAGTTGGAAGTCTGGAGCGTGCTCACGATCAGCTGCTCCCGGCGCCACGGGGCTGAAGCGCGCTCAGCCTTTCATCAGGAATTGTCCCCTTTTTATACACTGAAACACTGCAAACTTTGTGCTGGAAAGAATTATAATGTCCTGTGCATAATGTACATTTTCTTTGCCTTTTCCATTATCTACCTCACAGCAGAGCACATTTGTCACTGGTTTTCTTTCCTTGTGCCTTAATGACAGTCTCAGGTTTGGGAATGTGCTGGGTCTGTCCTTTGTGTCTAATCTGTGCCCTCTATTTCTCTCCCCCTCTTGGAGATAAAAGTGCATTTTGCTGCTGTTGCAGTTCCAGATGAATTTGATCAAGATAGAGGAACTGACTCATCACCTTTTCCTGAATCTTTAGGAACTGCTCTGGCACACGTGGTCTGGAGGAGCCGGATCAGCACCGGGCAGCGTCTGCCGTGGCTGCTGATGGGGAACAAGAGGCTTTATTGTTGTTTTCACCCACAATAAGTCTCCTTTGGATCCTGGCTCCCTTGATTTTATCTTTTATAAATGGAGAAGGAGGGAAAAAGCTGAGCTGATGGCTGGGAGAAGGACATAAAGTGTAAAGCTTCCTCCAGTGTTTTCCGAGCCTAATGGGCTGGGACAGCAGTGGCTCTCTCCAGGGAACTGTGCTGGGAGCTGTGCTTAATTCTCTGTCCCAGGCAATGCTGGATCCTTCACAGGAGCTGCTGCAGGCACCGCTTTTCTTCTGGCATCACAACAGGGCTCATAACTCCAGCTTCATCATTCCCTCACAACTCAGCTGGGATCGGTGGGAAGTTTCTAAAGGCCACTCAGTCACTCCAGGGCACGGGGAAGTGGATTTAAACAGAAATTTAAATCAGAGTGTTAACCTAAGGAGGTGCTGCTTAGCAAGCAGAGCCACTTCTCTGCTGCAAAGCCATCTCTGCGTGCAGGAGGGGGTGGCAGAGGTCAGCGTGGATTGCCAGGGAATTGGGACTTGGATTTCGGCAGAGATTGTTTTTGAGCACAGCTCCACAGCAAACAGCTCCTTTTATAGCCTGTAAACAACACATTCCCCTCTCGTTCTCAGCAGCAGCTCCTGGCTGGGATTTCCTGGGGGTCTCGTTGGCCCTTTCCTGGGGGTCAGGAATGGGGGAGTTTCCTGCAGGAGCGCAGAGTGGTGGAGCTGCTTTGGGCCAGCCCCTCCAGCAAGGAGGAGAATTGAGTCTTAGGCAGGCCTGCAGGGATGATTTGCTGTAGAGCAGAGGTGTGTTAGCTTTGGGGAGCGTTCACATGTCCATGGACTGCAAGGAGAGGGTTTTAGAGCCCTTTTTACATTATTGTACAGCCAAGCATTTCCCCTCCCTTCACTCCCCTGAGCTCTGGGTCTGTGGGCTGCCCCAAGCAGTGATCCCGGAGAACGCCAGGACATGGCATCACACAGCCATCCAAGAGTTTGGGTTGGAAGGGAAAGTTTTAACTTGTTTGGATTCTGATCTTCCCAAGCTAACTGCTGAGTTTAAATGCATATAACTGGAATCTGGCTTTAGTGGGTCCATAATTTGATTTTTTATCCCATGTCCCATTTGTTTTCCTGCTCCCCACAATGGGTATTTTCCTGTACTGCCATGGCACTGGGTTTGTGTCTTCTTTTTTTACTTTATTCCTTTAAACCTCATCCCTGCTGCTCTAATTTTATAAATTACTGAAATGATATTTTCTGTACCCAGTGCCGGGGCAGGAGGAGTTTCTGAGCACGATGATGTTTTTCTGTGGAGATGAAGATCCCATGTTTTAATTACTGCTCAGGCCAGGTAAGCTGATTTGGGGTTTTTCCCAGGAAAACAGCCTTGGCTCTGGCAGTGCTGCTCTGCTCCCCGCCGTTGCTATGCAGCACCCTCCACCTCAGATGTTTTCTGATTTTATTTTGGGCAAACTCCATGAAATCCAGAGATTTTCCTTCAGTTTGTTTTTCTTTGCTGGGTCAGGGTTTATTGCTGCAATCTCTGCTACTGCAGGGAAATTAAAATGGGGGTTTTCCCTCCTCCTGCAAAAATCCTGTAAAAGAAAGTGTCTGTGTGGAGGGGAATTTGGAAAGGGAAAGGAAAAGCTGTTGTGTTGCAGAAGAATTTCCTTGTTTCTTTTAACTGCCTCTTGAGATTAGAATTCTCTGCCTTTATTTTTAGCAGTCAGGCTGGTGGCAGGAACAATTCTTTCCCTTGGCTTTGTCAGTAGGTAAATACCATTTTTATTTTATTTAAAGCAAAATCTGTATGCATAGGAAATGCACCAGTCCTCTGAGGAAGGCATGGAGAGCTGGAAATGCAGGAACAGCTTTCCTGCACTCATAATATTGCCATTAACACTGAATTCCTGAATGCCATTTTATTTAACAGTAACTTTGTGTTTGAACAGATGGGGCTGTGTAATGTAAAGACAATCAATTCTCATACAAAAATGATAAATGAAGAACAGAAAAGCGTGTCATATTTAGAAGAAGTTTTAACATATTTATCTCTGTAACAATGCAGGTTCTTCTAATGAATAATTGCAGATTAAAGCAGGTTTTATCACAAGTGAACTGTTTTCCTCCCTTTCCTCTCCAATAGGTAGAGAAATGTTCTTTTAGTTTTGATTTGTCCTTTTCTAACCCACCAAATCCCACTTGTGACTTGTGCTTTTGCTGAAGTAGAAAAGGATTAAGTGACATGGTGGAGCTTTAGATGTGCACCAAATCACACTGTCACAAACTGGAATAAAAACTCCCAGGAATGTGAATTTACATGGAGTTGGAGAGAGCTCTTTTGGGTTTCAGGGTTTAAATATGATTATGAAAGGGGGTGGAGAGAGGCAGAAAGAAAGAAGAGAATCAGAGGAATGCTGGGATTTAAATTTGGGTTATTTTCTATTTAAATCTGCAGGCAGATTCTCCTGAAGGAGAGCCCAGGCAACTCTGGCTGAGCCCATATGGAAACACTTCTTTTTCCTCCCCACGGGAATGTGCTCTCCAGCAATTCCCAATATTTATTGCCAGCACTGAGGGAATGAGTACAGGTTAAATCAGGCCATGGTTTCTCAGGCAGCTCCTGCAAGGAGGAGGAGGAGGAGAAGGTCCTGGCCCCAGGAGTGCCCAGGGTGCTCCCAACATGCTCTGAGGGGACAGGAGGTGACAATCTGGGAATGGGGGCAGGAAAAGGTTGGGATGCACCAGAGCAGCTTGGGCTGAGCATGGTCTGTCTTGCTGAAATGTGAAAGCAAACCACTCAGCAGGGCAAACGTGGTGCTCTCCCTGAATATTGATGATGCCTTTGTCCCACTCGCAGGAGGGAAAAGCGTTGGAAGGAAATTCCCTGCCGAGGTCACAGCAAATGTCAGCCCTGTGTGTGATGTCCAAGTGCCTCCAGCACAAGGAACAATAAAATGCAGGGTCTGGAAACTCCATTGCCAGTGCCATTGGTGCCATGGGCACCTGGAGCTGGGGAATGCATTC
>NW_008238347.1:933145-936722 GCF_000691975.1 Corvus brachyrhynchos
CTGCTGAAAGGCTGCACCTGGTGAACCCAAGCTGATCCCAAGTTTTCCTATTAACTTTTGCCTCACCTTTGCAAAAATATTGATTACCTGGGCACACCTGACCTTGCTTTGCACTTGGTGTCTGAAATTTAGAGTTCATACCCAGCTGCATCACAGAATTGTGACAAAAGGGATGAAGGTTTCAGTGGTGGTATAAAATCCTTCGAAATGTGTGGAGCCTCCACTGGCAAGCTAAATTCAAGTCAACATCCCAGTGTCTTATTAATCAAACAATTTCAGCTCCCAACTCTTTCCATTGGGTTGGTTTTGTGGAGGCTGAGAAGACAGAATTGGAAATTACACCTAATTCCCCCCATTTTGTAAAATAAACAAGCAGATCCCTTGGATGTGATGCTGTGTGTCACATCCTGGTCTCAGCTCGACCTCCTCGGGGTGGGGACCCTTTGATGTTGTTCTGGATTGTTCCTCTCACACAGCTTTGTCTGGGAGGGGAATTCCTGCCTGACAGCCACTCACACTCCCACATATCCACGCTGTCAAAATATTACATTCTGCCCTAAATTATTTGGTAGCAGTGGGGAAAACACCTGCTTGCTGAGAATGCTTCTCCCTTTTAATTATCCGCAGGAATTTGGGGGAGATGCATTATTTAAAAGGGTAATGACAGCCCTGTGCAGGAGCAGGTAATTTCTGATTCTTCTTGTTCCACTCCTTGACATTGGTGTGCTTTTTTCTGATTCCCTTTTCATCGTGTGGGAGCAGCTTCCCGAGGGGAAGGAGGTGTATCCTGTTATTTATCCATTACATCTCCATAGCATATGATGCACAGAACCTTTTTGGGCTAGCTGTGCAGCAAAGGCTGTGTTTTAATTATAAATACACATCAAATATGCAGGAAGGCAAAACTGACAGGAGCAAAAGGAGAGCAGGAACAGGAGGAATGTCTGGGAACCACTGTGCTGTGGGAATTTTGGAAAATTAGTGTTATAATATTCAGAGGTGTGTTTTAATTTGATTGAAAAATGTGACATTTCGATTGACAGGCAGTGCTATTCTGAAAAGGCATTTTTCTGTCTGACTGTCTAAACAGTTGCTATGTAATATTTATATTTGTCATGTGTTTTTCTAGATACAGGGGTTCTTTAGATACTTAAATTTATCACAAGAAAACCCTCTTAAAATTCTTATATGTAGGTTTCAATAGTATTTGGTGATTTATAGGGTTGGTTGGGGGTTTTTTAGATGATTTTTTACAATATGATGGTGTCTGGAAAGTGAAATACACAAACAGTGGCACTCTCCTGCTTTCCTTGCAGATCCAATCCAAGGGAGGAGCTGAACTGGCCATGGGGCTTTTTCCATGGCTGTGTTGGGCATGTCAGGCAGAGTGTTCCTGCCAGGATGATGGTCCTGGGTGGGTGGGAAGGGTGGGAATGGGGGGCATGCTCAGCATGGAGCTGCCTCCTGTCACCCCACGGAGCGTCCTCTGTCCAGCTGAGAGTGACCACGGCAGGACAAGGAGGGTCAGGGTGGCCTTGGAGCTGCCCAGGCCGGGGTCAGACACACGTGGGCTGATCTCCAGGGCTGTCAGCAGCTGGAGAGGGGACCAGGACAGAAGTGGCTTGGCCAAACCCCAGCAGAGAGGGAGCAGCTCATGTCCCTGTGCCACCCCCAGCTCAGCTGCGACAGGCCGGGCCCACGTGGGGACACCGAGGTGCTGGACAGCTTCCCATGCTGGGAGACACTTCCACTCCTTGTTTCTCCCAGCCCGAGTGACATTCCATTATCCGCAGAGCTCTCCCTGTCCAGGACGAGAGCGGCTCAAAGCAGAGCCTGGAGTGAGGGGTGGGAGCAGCTCCCGCTGGCGAGTGGCAATGGAGATGTTTTTATGACATCTGGTGGCCATAAAATCTCAACTCCTTTGAGTAAAAATGGCACTTCAAAGCCTGTGGAGAAAGGAATTCCTTGTAGGACACAAATAAATGTATATCTGGATATGCAGCTTTCATTTACACACACATATAGGTATTTATTGTATTGGACTTTAACATTCCCCCCTTCTATTGCTTCAGGACTTTTGCATATTTATTATCTGCCGGTAAAGATGAGCATATTAGTAAAAAAAAAAAATCTATAAAATATTAAAGATGTGGAAAAAGGAATATTTACTTAGCCAGGGGATTTATTCAGTGCTAATGTGAAATATATGTCAGCACAAAGATGAAGTTATTTGGCCCCTGTTCAACAACACTTGAGGTTACACCACCAATTTTCACTGCCAGCATTGGCTGCATTCAGCCCCAAAGCAGGAGTCACGCTGCTCTTGTGCCTTTGGAGTCGTTATTTGAGGAGTTTCAAACCAGAAGGGGATTTTGATGCAGGCTGCAGGCCCTGGGAGGGGATGTGGCAGGGTGGGTTTGGTTTATTCCTGGCCCCAGGAAATGCAGATTTGCTGCTGCCTGATCTGATGCTGTGTAACAGTGATTTGGATATGGGGACAATTAGCTGTGGTAATTAAAAATGCTTCTAAGGCTTCATCAGGCTGAAATAAATGGAAATATTGGGCCAATAATTGACTTGAGCTGGATTGGGCCCATTGTTCACTGCAGTTATTACAAAATACCTACTCCAAACCTAAAGGCTTTGTAATGCTCATCACAAGGGGTTTGTAGGCAAATGATATTGTTGGTTCTTGCCTGACCTAAATTATTCTGATAGCAAGAAATGCAAAAACCCAAGTTAAATTACTCTTTAGCAGAAATTTCAGGCAATGGACACTTTTCCATGAATATTTCATGGCAAGCTATAAATAATTCTGTTGGATTTGGAAGATCAGAAAGTGACTACTCGGATGATGTAGGGCATTTATGTAAGGCTGATTGCCCCGTGCCTGCTGCAAGAGACAGATCCATTCATGGAATTCAAGTCATGTGTGGGCAAATTGGACATTTTTCCCTAAATTTCTTTGCAACTGCTCTTTGTTTCAATTTTTAAGACTGGAACAGACAAACACAGCCCTGTCATTCACCTCTGATGGTACCTGAGAGCAAACAGAGATGTTTCCACAAAGCTTTTCGTTTCAAGAATGTTTTATTCAATATTCCAGTGCTGAATATATTGTGCTGATAAAATACAAGTTTGGTGCGTACTGAGGTGTCGGTGCCTCTGAACCTTCACTCACATGTAAAAATCAACCCCACTTGATGGAATGATCTTCCTTGGGAGTGGTTTGGATGGGTTTTTTTCTGTAAATGCTGGGGATCTCTTCATGCCAACCAGGGGAAAAAAGAGAAGAATTAGAATTGTTTCTTCCATATGTCACAGGATGGATCTTATGCAAACAAACAAAGAAATCAAAATATTTTATCAGTTAGGGTGGAAAGGGCCTCTAAGATTTGAGTCCAACCAGCCCTGCCAAGGCCACCACTGCCCCATGTCCCCAAGTGCCACATCCACACAGCTTTGAAACCCCTCCAGGGATGGGGACTCCAGCACTGCCCTGGGGAGCCTGGACAACCCTTTGGTGAAGACACACAGTTTAATCCTTCTGATCTCCTTCTGGTACGTATGATTTGTT
>NW_008238347.1:936782-955987 GCF_000691975.1 Corvus brachyrhynchos
CTGCTGAATTTTCCAGGAATCACAACGCTCATCCAGTTCACTTTTCCTCTGCTTAAAATCTTGCCCTGGTAAAACAAGGCTCCTTTATCCAATTTCCAAGCTATATTTAATTCCCCTTTTTCACAATCTATATGATCCCTTTTGTAATGCCAAAAGTGCTGCTTGTCCATGAGAAATCTGGAGAGCAGCAAAGAACTTTCCTGTCTCTCATCTGTTCAGGAAGAGCCTGGAGCGCGTCGGGCCTCGCATACAGATTCAGTGGATACGGAAAAACAGGAGAGAGGAGCAGGAAATCAAGAGGAGATTTTATATCAAACAGAAATTCAAATAGCTGGGAAAGCACATGGGGATGCAAGAAAACCTTCCAGGAGGAGTCTGGATGGAACCCTGAGCTCAGGTGGGAAGGATCCCTCCCCTGCCAGCTCCTCCCAAGGTGACAAGAGGAAAGCAGGAACACTGATGTGCTGGGATCGGCATCCCTGGGATTAAATTCTTTTCCATTCTTTGCTGTTGCCATTCAAGCTTCCCCTCTGCTCCTTTTGCAGCTGGGGTGTATTTGCCTGGCATTGGAGTTTGCCCAAATTCCGGTTTTTCCAGAGTTTTTCTGTTTTATTTAGAGCTTTTCCCAGCGGTTCCTTGTAGATGTGGAGCGCTTAAATGCTGATAATCCTCTCCATCAGCCCTGGGAGACGGTGACTATTCCTGCCACTGTGTGACTGAAACACCAGGCTGAAAGGCAGGAATAACTCTGGGACCAAAGCACAGTGGATGTGTTCTGGATCTTCTTTAGGGAGTACAGAAGGAGTTAAATAAACCAGAGCTGGAAGGACATTTCCAAATCCATAATGCACAAGATTGGCATTCTGTCTGCATACAAATAACTTGGATTAGCAGGATGTGCCATTGCTTTCACCATAAAAATATCCACTCTCACATTATTTTAAGATACTTTCAAAATAGAGTGGAGTTAAAATATTTGTTTTAAACTATCCAGGGATCCCTGCACAGTCTTTTTGATTGCTTTTTATAGCCCTTCTCCACCCTGAGTCATTTAGCAGTTCCCTTTCCCAAAATACCAGTGGTAACTCTCTCTCCAGTCTCTGTGATGGATGTTTGTGTGAATTCATTTCCCTCCTCAGAGTGAAGTCTTTCAGCAGTGCCTCGCCAGTTTGGGACAAATGCAGCCTGAACAGGGGATTTTAGACAAAATATTGGGGCAATAAGGTTATCCAAGGCAACTGAGGCTGCCTCTGGATCCCTGGCAGTGCCCAAGGCCAGGCTGGACATTGGGGCTTGGAGCAGCCTGGGACAGTGGGAGGTGTCCCTGCCCATGGCAGGGGTGGCACTGGATGGGCTTTAGGGTCCTTCCCAACCCAACCCATTTGGGATTCCCTGATCATTCGCTGTGGGAGGTTTTTAATTTACCACATTTCACGTTCCACACCCTTTCTTTTGGACCTTGGCATTTAACTACTGATGCAAAGGGCTTTGAGTGGCAGGAGGGACTGAATGAAGCTCTTTCCATGTCACTCATAAAAAGTGGGAGCGTGTTTGGGAGCTGCTCCTCTGTACCTGGCCCTGTTCCCATTTCTGTCATAGCCAAAGGTAACATTGCAATGTGTTCTCTTCTTGCTTTTATAAATTGAATATCCTGTTCTCCCCTGCCTTCCCTCAGGAGCATCTGAGTGAAATTGTTTTCCTGTCCTGCAAAACACTTCAGAAACTTTCCCTCCCCAAACTGAGGCTTTATTGCTGCTTCTCCTGCAAGCAATAGGCTCAATTTGCTGGGCATTTCAGGGCACTTTGATCTGTATCAACTCTGAATTTTAACTTTCTTTCTTTCTATTTTGGAATGAAATGAATTTTTCAGCTTTGTGTTCTGCCAGTTCAGGACTTTTTGCATCAGCCCTTTCCCACAAACAACATTGGTTTGTGCATGTTGGATTTTTAAATGAAAATATTGGGTTGAAATTGTCACAGGTGTTTTTTGTACTTAACCCCTCCCTGGCAGGTGAGGGCCAGAGTATCTCCAGCTGTGGGGATCTTTTCCTTGGAATCTCAAGGATTTCCAGCTGATTTTGACCTCTAAAATAGTTTCAAGTTCCCTTCACACTCTTATTTTTTCCCTTTTGTCTCTTCCTGTTCTCCTGAATTTCACTTCTGTGCATTTTCTGGATTTCCCTCTTGTCCAGGGTTGTTTTCCATCTCTTTCTGACACATGGAGCTCTGGTAAGAGGTTGATAAACTCTTTAAACAGCTCAAAGAAATTACCACTTTTCCCTGCTTTCCATCATCTCTTAAATCTTTACCTTTTGAGCAGTGTAGAATTTTCTCCTCCACCTGTCAGGCTGTGTGTAATTAATGCTGTGCTCCTGTTCTCCAGCTCCCACATCCCTTCCCTCCCATCTCTCCATGGCTCTGTTTCCTTTGCCAGTTTTAAGACACCGATTATTCTGCCTAAGAGGCACAAGGAGTTCAAACTGTTTTTCATGTGACAGCAGCAACATCAGCTGAGTTTTGCTTGAAAAATGCTGCAATATTGCCTGAGAATGGATGGAAACTTTTCCATTCCAGTCCTCTCTGGGAGATGGACCTGGAAGGTGTCCATGGCATGGGGTTGGAATGAGATGGGCTGTAAGGGCCCTTCCAACCCAAACCACTCTGGGATTGTGGGATTCTGGGATTCTGGGATTTTGGACCCTGCTCCTGGAGGGAAATGCAGCCCCAGCCTGGTCCCTGGAGGTGGGGACAGTGCCCACTTCCCTGCTGCTCTCCTGCAGAACCCAGCTCACATTCCAGAGTATTTTGGGATTTGGAATAAACTTGCAGGTGCTGAGTGATGAGGGGTAGTAACAAATCTTCCTTTGCAGTATTTATATGAAATTACTGCAGTCCAAGGGGCAGGGAGCTGAAGCTGGGAGTTGGTTTCAGCTTTAGGCTTCTGAAAGAGTTTTTATTTCATTTTTTTATTTTTAAGAAGTCCACAAAAATAAGAATATTTGGTTTTTACTTTTAACATGGGTGTTAAAGACTTAGAGCAGGGAACCCATTTCTTTGTGAATCCCACAGTCAGGAGCTGCTGTGGCACTCAGACTGTGCAAACCCCAAGGTTCTTCACTCATCTGCCATCGCTGCCGAGGGTGGGGGGTGCCGCTCTGCAGTGGGATGGAAAAGGAAAATCTCTTGGCAAGAGCAGGCTTTTTCCTTATGTTTTCTGGTTTTCCAATATGTTCTCCGAGTGTTTCCAAGTAAAACACCTCCTGACATGTCTTCCAGCAAGCAGCAGAAAGGACGTGTGCTTTCAGTGCACGTGAGGATCAGGCTTGGGGGGAGATGCCAACCCCAGCAACAAAGGCAGAGTTGGGCACTGAAAGCACGTGAGGATCAGGCTTGGGGGGAAGATGCCAACCCCAGCAACAAAAGCAGAGTTGGGCACTCAGGTAATAAATTCTCATTGATTGTAGTGTGATCATGGCTCCAGGAGCACTTGGACAACGCCTCAGGACAGGGTGGGATTGTTGGGGTGTTGGATTCTGATCCCTGTGGGTCCCTTCCTGTGGGGTGTGCCCAGCCCCTGCCCTGGAGGGATCTCTGCTGAGAGAAAAGATTTTGCAATCGCCCAGCAGGACTCCCTAGAAAGGCAACCACTTCTGTGGTCACGGCGAGAAAAGACAGAACCACAATACTTTAGGAGACGTAACCCACTGGCCTTTACCCTCTGACACCCATCCCCTGTATCCTTATAAAAGCAAGCCCTCTGCCCCTGTGGAGAGAGAGCTCTCGTCCCTGGCTTTCCCCTTTGCCGGAGGGGACCAACAATAAAGCTCCTTGTGTGGAACCAGCCACACGGGCCTCTCGTCTCTCTCTCTGGTCTGGTTTTGCCCTGGAGGCTGCCCTGCAGAGCTGAGCTGGAATCAGGAGCTGATAATCACTAAAGAGCTGACAGCCTCTGCAAGGGCCCCTCTGCCAGCAGCTGAGAGGAAGACACCGGGCCTCGGGAAGGCAATTCCTTTTGGGACCGTCTCCCTGGACCGGTCATCTCTTCCTGGGTCAGAGCTACTGACCCCATCACCAGCTGTAATACCTTCCCACTCAGGATATTCCCTAATTCTAGGAAAGACTGCTTGCATAACTTGCACCTCACTCCTGAGTTTAATCCACCTGACTCAGCTGCAGATAGCAGTTGTCCTGGTGTCTCCACATTCCTGGTCGTCCTGGACATATTGGGAACACTTGGTTACTTACTTTGTTCTATTAATAAACATAATTCTTGCCTGTGTGAGCAAAAATATGTATAAAAGCCCAAGCAAGAGCTGCCCCCTTGGCTGGACTCCACATGGATCAGCTGTGGGGGTGCAGCCAAATCCTGCTCTGTGTCAGCACCCAGGGCTTCAGGCAGGGATGGGAATTCTCTTCCCTGCACATTTTGGTGCTGGTGAATGAGATTTGTGGTTCATGACAGTGGGAGGTGTCTGGGGTGGGCCTCAAAGTCCCTTCTGCCCCAGACCATCCTGGGATTCTGCTATAAAACCATTATTTTGCAAAGAAAAGGTGACTTAATTCCCTTGCTGGAAAGAGGGGAAGAGGAGAGCAGAGCAATCTGCCAAATATTTTTTCATCAATTGTTTGCTCTGGTTCTGCTTTCCTGGACAGCATTGGTTACAGTCCTGGGATAACAAAGGGGGCAGCAGCTGCAGGGGTGCACAGGCATTAAAACGGCTCAGAGGAGAGCAAAGTACACAGAAGATTTTGGAAGGGCACTGGGGAATGTTATTTTCTGCATGGACAGAAGAACAAAGGCCTTGAACAGTAAATGCTGGTGACAAGAGCTCACAGGACAGGAGGTGCTGCACTCCTTTGGTACCTCTGCTCTCTGCTGCATCCCTTGAGTGACACTGGTAACCCATCACCCTAAAGTTGTGCCCAGCCCCAGCTCAATGCCAAGCAGAAATAATAAAAGCAGAAACAAACAGGCTGGAGTTTAGTGAGGAGGGAAAACCTAATTATATGAAGATATTTAATTTATAAATGCAACATCAAGGTAGCAGACACTCTGCTTCTATCAATGCAGAGTTTGGTATCAGCTCTTATTTCTGAGCACTGAGTGCCTTTGCCAGGGCTGCCCTTTATTTGCCGGGGGTTTGCACCAGTTGTGTTTGAATTAAAGATGAAAATAAATTATAACCTGGGTTTTTGAGCTTCTTGTCCTCTTGAAAAGCAACAGAGAGCAAATCCCCATGCAGGCAGAAGGAGTAAGGCTTGAGTAAGAGTCAAGTGCTGTGTTCTCCAAGAGCCTGGCAGCGGATCAGTATTGATTAGGGCAAGGTGACCTATTCCAGCACAATACAGTTCTCAGGAGCTCAAAATAAAATTAGATTAATAGAACCAATTTGCTGCTGTCCAGTAACACTGTCATACAGATTCCCAGGATGGGGTTCACACTGGAAAATAAAGGAATAAACCACCAGGAGAGCACAGAGAGGAATTTCCAGAGCAATGCCACCCTCGAGTTCTTCACTGATGGGAGGTTACAAACCCCACCAGCAGCTGATCCCAAGTGATCCCATGTGGTTCTACAACATTTAAAGAGCTGCCACAGACTCTTCTGAGAGTTCAGTGTGTTCCAGGTGCTCTTTCACTTTTGATTTCTGCATCTGTTGCTCAGTTTGCCTTTGGTCAACTTCTGCCCACATAAACATCCTCACACCCACTGGGTATAAAATCAAAATCTCTCTGGTAATTCTTCGGAGAGAAGAATACATTTTGACAAGTCAAAGGGGGAATGGCTTCAAACTGCCAGAGAGTAGGTTTAGATGGGATATTAGGAAAAAATCTTTTATCATGAGGGTGGGCAGGCCCTGGCACAGGGTGCCCAGAGCAGCTGGGGCTGCTCCTGGATCCCTGGCAGTGCCCAAGGCCAGGCTGGACATTGGGGCTGGGAGCAGCCTGGGACAGTGGGAGGTGTCCCTGCCATGGCAGGGGTGGCACTGGATGGGCTTTAATGTCCCTCCCAACCCAAACCAGTCTGGGATTCTATTCTATGATAAGAAAGACAAAATGAGAGGTTAATGGTGTGTTGTGATGAATTTCCAGCATCTGAGAGATGAATTTACCAGGAGAGATTTTTATTCTTGTTAATTTGAACAAAACAGAGAACTTGTGGTGCTCTCATGCTTTAGTAGTTAATATAACCCCACTTGGCAAAAAAAGGCACTCTCTATCTTCTTAGAACCCTCTTATTTTTAATCTTATGTAACCTGCTCTCATTTCCCTGTGTTTTACACCCATTTCCTCTACTCTACCAGATTTCACTACCTCCCCTGTTCATGGCCTCTGGAGTGACGTCCACAGCTCATCAAGCAGCAAATGATGTTCTCTGAAAAAAGGGAAGAGAGCTCCTTATGTCTAATTACCTTCAGTGGAGCCTGTTGGACAGGCAGGGAAGGTGACCTGCGGTGTCCAGGGCAGGGCTGGGCCACGCCGAACCTCTCCCACACGGCTGCTTTGGATGAGCAAACAAAGAGGGTCGGCCAAGGTGGTGGTAAACAGAAGAGCTGAGGGATGCTGCGCCTGGGTAAACACGGGATCAGCTGGGCACTGCTCATCCCCTCACCTGCAGACCGCTCGAATTACCCTGGTATTTAAACCTACACAGCTCAGGGAAATGCTTATTGACGTTCCGCTCGGGAGAGCCGAATCGGAGCGAATCACTGCTGGATTTCAGGGGCCAGGCTCAGGCTGTGCGTGCCCGGAGCCGGGGTGAGCCCAGCCCTGGCACCGCGGGCCGGCTGCTCTGCCCCGCTCCGCTGGGATGGCACTGCCCTGGCTAACCTGGCCAAGGGAACGTGAGTCACACGTGAGCAGGGAAGGTGCTGTGCCAGCTCTCAGCCTTATTCAGGCGAGGCTTTTAGGCTCAGCTTTTAAGCTCCTGAAGCGGAGAAAGGATCCCTTGAAGCCTCTCATGCTGTGATTGCCTCTTGTTTCCCTCTGCTCCAGCCCTGCAAAGAGGCACCAAGTGACACCAGCCCCAAGGCTTCTGCCAGTGCTTCACCTTAAAACTGCAGCTTTCCTCCCCCTTTGAGGTGTTTGTCTATTCCTGTCAGTTTGGGAGAGATGCAGACTCCGGGGAGTGATGTACACACGTGGCACAGTGAGGAGTCACTGTGATGGGCACTCACACATCAGGCCTCTCCCAAGCAGATCCTGCTGCTGGGATTTTATTCCCTGACACATTCGTGTTTTATCTGTTTGCTTGGAAAGGTGACAGACAAAAGGGAGGGAGAGGGAGACAGAAATTTAAATAAATGCAGGTTATCTAGAAGACATTATTTCATATTCACTTCAAGCATATCAAGATGTTCCAGAGCTGAGAAGAGTACAAAGAAAGATGTGAGTGTTAGGAGCACTGATAAATTAATTGTACACAGCACTGAACCCAGCTCTTCAGCTGATTTTTTCTGTAATTCATGTTCTACAAGCACTGGGAGAACCATGAGAACTGCTGCTGGAGCCTGAAAGAGCAGTGAATTCTCCTGTAGCAGCAAGTTTGTTATGTATGGAATCTCCTCACTGCAGGAATCATCTGTTACATCGCATTTGGCCCCAAAGGAGCTGCCAGCAAAGTATGACACCAGAATCTCCCCTGCAAAGGCTGCTGTGGACTAAATAACAACGCTGTGATTTAGGGCCTGTGCTGTGCTCGTGGTGTCCAGAGCACAAACAAGGCTGAAGTGCTTTGGGCACGGTAATTACCTCCTTTGTCTCGGCGTTGCCAGAGCTGGGAGAGGATTTTGTGTGGCTGGAGTTCATAAATCATTCCCAGGGAGTGTGGAGCTCTGCTCCCTGCACAACATCATTAACAGCCTCACCTGTGCCTGCAGCAGGCCTGGCTGCACGCACAGGGCCTTAATTAAAAGCAGGATGCTTCCAGTGGCTCTGAACTGTTTAGGTTACAATTCTAAGCATTTGCATCCTGGAAGGTTAATTTGGACTCTATAAACTGGAAGTCTTCAGGGGGATCACAAAGTCCTGTATCCTGAGGCAGAAATGAGGGATCTGCTTGGACTCCCGTGGAATTTTGTACTTCTGAGCATGATTTTATATCCCAGTTCAGCGTGTGTGGGGAGAAGAGGAAAAAGTATCAGTGGAGTTCTGTACTGAAGCCTTGATGTCACAGAATCATGGAGTGGGTTGGGTTGGGAGGGACCTCAAAGCCCATCCAGTGCCACCCCTGCCATGGCAGGGACACCTTCCACTGTCCCACGGTGCCCCCAGCCCCACTGTCCCAGTGCCAGGGCCTGCCCACCCTCCCAGGGAACAATTCCTTCCCAATATCCCATCCATCCTTGCCCTATGGCAGTGGGAAGCCATTGAAGTGATACTGCAGAATATTGCTCTATTTTATGAACAATTTCTATTCAAATGCTGGTTTATTGGACACAGCAAAAATGGGGTTTATGTGTTAAATTTATCCAGGGCTCTCTGCTATGGATGACTGATTTTTTTTAACAAAAATCGCTCTCTTGTGTTTTCCTGCCCTCTGCCTCCGTGTCCCTGCTCTCCCACTGTAATTACTCCGTTACTGACTCTGCACATCAGGTGTTTCATGTGGGGGAGGAGGGGGCCGAACAGTTCAATTAATTAAGGCAAGTTGTAGCAGATCATCATCATTTTTCAAGATGTCAGTTGAGAGATCTCTGGGAGAGATGCAGATGAGCTGGGACCACCTGGGAATTCAGGCTCAGTTCCCATCACAGCATTTCCCAGCCCGTGGAAATACTTGTCAGAGCTTCAAGTTAACCCCACAGTAGCTATAAAGGATATTTGCAGGAGTGTCCTAAAAGTCTTCATTTCCATCCCTGTAACACAGAAAAGCCCCAGTTAACCCCAGAATTCTTTGCTGTTGTGCAGAGAGGATTCTTGTGGGGCTTTGGAAAAGTCAGATGTAAACTAAAAATTTTAGCAGTAATTAAACCATGGGATGCTGCAGTTGCAGCAGGAAAGGAGGGGAAGGCAGTAAAGCAAATATCTCATCTTTATCTCATAGAGATAAATGTGAATTCTGTGGGGTTTTTTATGTGTAAGAAAACTCTCAGGGTTTCTGCCCAGCTCGATTAATATGAAGCCATACAAATTTCTGGTTTGCATCTATGCTTTATCACACCTGAAACCAGTCTGGACCCCAGTCGGTACTTGCTGGCTTCTAAACAGCAGCAACAGAGGCATTTCAAGCCCTGTGGCTCTGGAACTGGAGAGGTTTTATGAGGTGGCTGAGTGCTCACACCTTGGAGTGCCCAGAGAGCTGAGGGACACACGCATCCCCTGCCTGGGCACACCTCGTGTCTGCCTTTGGTGTGTTAAGGACTGGAAAGATCCTTAATTCATCCCAGAAGCACATGGGAAGCTCTATAATCTGTAAGGTTCAGCTCTGCTCCCTTTATGGAATGTTTCTGCACAGCTGTTTTTGACTATTTTGTAAATAAAATGTTATTTTATTGTTTATTTCTGTCTGCGAACGCTGGGAGTTCCCGCAGCCCCCGAGGCAGCCCTTTCTCTGTGGGTTGCACATCTCTGTGACACGGTGCTTACTGAGTTTATTGCTCTATCACCACTTACCCTGCAGCTGTTCGTGGCTTTAGCACCATTTATTCTGCAGCTGTTGGGTGGCAAATCAGGGGCTGGCAGGGCTGAGAGGTGGGGCTGGGGTCTGCTCACCTGGGAGGAGGGTGGGGCAGCCCAGGGATGCTCAGCTGGAGTTTGGAATCTCTCTGCAGTGAGGAGGGCTCTGACCAACACCCCGAGGTCACAAAAGAGACTTTCCTGGGCCTCTGGAGGCTGCTGGAATGAGCAGACAGCGTGAGGAGAATGAAGATAACAAGCAGGTAGGTTTATTTATATGTTTTAAATATATTTTATCTTAGTAGAGTGCATTTTTTCCTCTTTGGAGAGTTCTGTTGCGGTGGTTTTCTGTCTTAACAGAAGAGACAGGAATGTCTTTGATGTCTTTCTATAAAGTTTTATCTCTGTGCCCTGGCTGACTCAGAGTCTTGTCACAGTGACTTTTATTTTGATTAACCCAGTATAGAAAGATTGGTTTCCACATCCTGGGGAGAGCAGGGCTCCCTGGCCGGGGGCTGCTTTAGCAGGATCAGAATTTGTTAAACTGCACCCCACTGGGTCTGAGCATCGCCTGCTTCTGGCTGGGGCTGTTTATCTGATCCCTGGTACCAGGTGTTCCTGCCTTTTAGGGCTGGGTTTTTCCAGATATGACACATTTTATCAAAGCCTTTTTAATTCGTGGGCTGTTTTCTGGTTTCGGCATTTCTCCTGCCTGGGCTGGGCTGTGTTTGTGTGTTTGTGTCTGCACCGACCTCCGGGAGCAAACAAGGAGTTCAAGGGGAGGCATTAAAAGGCCATAATCCTCCAGGTTTGCAGAGATTCTGTGTGTGCAGACAGCAGAAATGCAGGAGTGAAGTAAGGGGGTGACCAATGGAGCCTGGTCACAGAACTTCTTCACTCCTTTCCTCCTCCCCACAATGTGACGTTTACTCCAGAACTTAATTTTTGCCATTGTTAAAAACCTTGAGTTTTCACCCTTGGTTCTCAGCCGGTTCACTTCTCCTTTGTGTAACTTTGTCTTACAGTAGAACTGTTTCTTCCCTCTTCCTTATTTATTTACTGGCACAAGATCCAGCTAATTTCCTAGGCTAAATAAGCAATTTTGTTTTAATCTCATCCTCTGTTCCCACTTCTTGATCATCCATGCAGTCCTTGTATACACTGCAATTCATCTGTCTTGAGCAAAGACGTACAAAATTATACATGAGATTGAAAATTGAGTTCTTTGTGTTTCTGCCTATTGGAAAAAATGATGTGTAATAGGATTTAACTTTTTTAATTGCAAATTCCCATTCTATGTAAAGCACGCTTGGTTTCCTCTTCTTTTACTTCTAAGTTCCTGGTATTTAACAGAAATTCTTGTTGCCTCCAAAGAGCAGCATCTTTCACTGAGCTGCAGACAGGTTTTTGTGTCTCCACACAGAGCAGTAAAACTGAGTCACTCTGTGGCTTGGCATTGTGGGGTTTGAATTGGATTACTCGGGTTTGGAGAGGAATATTCTAATTGGATTTGAGGAAAATCTCATTTCTGCTGATTGCTGCTGCTAACCTGGTGACTGCAGGGTTTGTGCTGGGTGGGGAGAGGGTTCTGCATTTGGGGTGGGCCTTTTCAGGGAAGTGTGGAGTCTGTAAGAGCACAGGAGCTTCTGGGCTGGAATCATAGCATTCTAAAGGTTGGAAAAGAGAAATGCAGGATGTTTACAAAAGAGAAGAGCTCTTCCAGTATCCCAAGCAGCTTTGGTTTCTTGCCTTCTGGAAAAGGCGTAAACCAGCACCTACATTAAGCATTTAACAAAGGTTTAGTTCCTCCTGTGTGATCTCCTGTTCCCTCCTGGGCCAGACCCTGCTCTGCTCACCAGCCCAAGGACCAGCTAAGCCTGGCTCAGGCTCCAGGACTGTCCCCTGGAGTGTTACCAACACATTTTCTGTCTCCTCCTTCCCAGCCCAGGGGATAAGAGCTCACCTGTTTTGTAAACATCTTGCATTTCTCTTTTTATTTGCAAACGGTGCTGCTCAGTCACTCCCTGAGCGCTCAGTGCCACCAGCTCCCTCCTCAGAGAGGTGGAAATCTGCTCATCTTGCATCTGCAAAGGTGTCACCTCAACCCTGAAAGGGATTTTGCTGTGATTATTCTCCATGACAGACTTGTGAAGGAGTCCCTTGGCCTGTGACTCAGGAGGATCTGCTCTGCTTCAGCCATGGGTTTATTTGCTGCCTGGCAGTTTTTCACCTTTAATATTCTATTGTCTAATTGTGGTTCTTAATCTTGCTCATTACCTTAAATCATGCTCTGCCAGCCATCCTTGCCTTCAGTGGCAGTAAGGGGGTTTTTTTCTCCTTGGAAGGTGCTTGTAGTTGAGTATCAGTGTCTCAGTAATGAAGATTTATTGGCTCAGGCCACACAGGGCTGTGTGGCTCTGTGGGAAAGCAACACCCAGGGTTATAAAAGCAGGGAGAAAAAAGTCAAGGCCTGTAAAACACTTCAATGATGGGGATGGCAGTCAGTAGAACTTTAAATTTCTGCCTAAATCAGAAATTGGTTGGGGGTAAGCCCTTAAATGAAAGGCATGAAGGGCTGTTGCTGGTACCTGGCTGAAAGGGGGAGCAGCAATTACACATCCAGTGCTGTGTTTGGCTCCTCCAAGGCCCTCCCACAGCAGTCAAACCTTCCAGGACTTCCCATCCTGAACACTTTGATGTCATTGCTGATCAGCTGGCCCATCACCATATTTATTAACGTGTATCAGCCTGGTCAAACGGGGTTCCAAGCCTTGTGTTAAACGGGGGGGATGTGAGGCTCTGCAGGTGACAGCACCTGCACGGGTGTTTTTGTACTTGTGGTGGCACAGCTGGCTCTGAGGGTTCAGGTAATTCCCATGAAGTAGAAAATATTTGTGTTTAGAGCAGATACTGAATGGGCACACGCTGCAGAATGCAGATTTGCCTTGGGAAGATGAGAAGAAAGAATTGAGAAGTCACTGAAAACAGAGTCAGGCTGTGATGGGACAAGTTAGCAGCAATGGGACTTGTGAGGAGATGGCCAAATTCTCTCTTTGGTCATTAAAAGTGAGTGTATAACTGCTGGAGTTGTAATCCCTATCGCTGACGCTCCACATTGTGGCACAAATCACAGCTGTCTTTTGCATGTTGGAGAAATAGTTAGGTTTTACTCAAAGAATTAACATTTCTGTCCTGTTTTATGAGGATTTCAGTTCCTTTGGATAAAAGCCATGTCCACCTTGAACCTTTGCTTTCTGGTGAATGGATCTATCTGCTCTTCCTTCTGGAGTTTCTTGTTCCCACACGCCCCAGTTTGTGCACCCAAATTTGTTTTTCTGGCTCCTGGCTCGCTTTGGGCAAATACTCTTGTTCAGTGCATAAATAAGCAGAGATATGGAAACTTCCCTGTGCTGGAGCTGTGGCTGCCCTGCCTGGGGAGGGACAGATTGACAGGGGCACTGACATTTGGGTTAATTTGTCTTCAGGACCTTTGATCGTTACGGGCTCAACCTGTGTTAAATGTGACTTTTTGACTCAGGGAGAGGCTGAGAGAGGGAGCCATGGATAAGGGAAAGCTGCTGGTTGGAGCACAGGCCTTTCCCCTCAAACCACTGAGGAGATGATTTGGGGAACTCTGGATTCCCCAGGACTTAAAAGCTTTTTCCCTCTTCATTTATTCGTTTTCCCAACACCTTCCACTCTGGATAAAAATCTGTTTCTGCATTCATTATTTTATCATCCAGCCGGAAAACTGCTCAAAATCTTCAGTCCTCAAAAATCACTAAGTCTTGAGGAATTTCCAGAACAGTCAGTTTTATCTGTTTTCACTTAGTTGCAGAACCTCTGAAAGAAATGTGTTGTTTCAGAAAATGCCTACATATTTATAGTAATAGGAAATGGTGTTGGGAGGAGCACAGGGACCATGGAGAGCCTGCCTTGACTTGCTGGAGGGCACAATATGGCACTGGAGTAAAAAACAAAAAGAAATCTAATTGTTAAGTGCAGCTAAGACAAGGCTTTGTCTGCTTCTTAAACTAAGAAAAATTAGTTGAACCCACAGCAAATATTGAGGTTTAAGTGAAGTTGAGTCAGGAGACTTCCCCAAAGAAAGATCAACTTTTATTTTTGGAAGTATCTTGAATTCTTATTGAAGATGGGGGTGAATCCCTTGAGATTAAATATAATTTGTGTTAGTCCCAAACTAATAAACAGCTACAGATTTGAGCAAGAACTTGGGTATTGTAGACCCTGAATACTCCTCTGCCAGTTGGGAAGGTGCTGAGCTCCCTGGCAACCTCTGCAGCCAGTGCTGCCCTTTGGTTCTTCCACACTTCTGGACATTTGCTCATCTCGTGGTTCTGCATTATGAACACTTTGTCAATAACTTTTTTGACTCTGTGCAAAATGAATCTCCTAAATTACAGGGCTCTGGTAGAGTTTTCAATTAGACATTACACAAAAGCTAACAGCTCGCTCCTGTGATCCTCTGCATCCTCTCTCCTCATAAATCCTGGGATCTGACACGTCCTTGTGCAGACACTCTGCTGTTTCTGAGCAGGAATGATGTAATGGGGTTACTAAAAAGGGAAATAATATAGATTTTCTTTAGCCATTGTGTCATCAGAGGAGTGTAAATCTGACCAGTTTGAAAAATCCAAATCAATTTATTGTGCATTATGAAAATTCCCTGATATATTTTCTGTATTGCAGAACATTGTTGCTTCCAAGTACCCTGCTTTGAAAAACAGAGCTGTTACTTGTGAAGAGATTTTCCTAAATCAAAGAATGGCCATAAAAAACAGAAGGTGGCAAAGGATATAATTTCCCCCCCAATTTTGGATCAGACATCTTGTGTTTTAAGAAAAGGAGACAGTGGAGAAATGTTTCCCCAGCGGTGATACCCATAAATTCTCCAGGAGTTATGTGATACTTGACTAAAATTATTACTTTTGGATGACCAAAAAGAATCATTGCAAATCTCAGTGCATCTTGTGTTACATGGTCAGAACCCTGTGGCAGATTGTGGAGCCTTCAGAAAATGTCATTTTCACTTTCCAGGGTGGATTGGGATAAAATACACCATGTGAGGAGTGTGTGGCTCTGCAGGTGTAACAGGGGTGATGTGGGGACAGCCCTGTGGCACCAGGAGGTGCAGCCCCTGTGAACCCTCAATAATCCAAGTGTGGCTGAGTTCCCTTTGTCCCTGAGATGTGCTGGCTGGGACAGAGCAGCTGGATCCTGCCTCTCTTCCCCTCTCTCCATGTCCCTTCCCCCCTCAATGCTGGCTGGATGAGTAGGGCAGTGAGTGGAGATTACCCAGAATTAAGATATTTTGATATTTGGTCTGAGGAAGGAACTTGAAGTACAGTCAGGAGTGTTTGTGGTGTTTACGGAGTCTGGACAATCGAGTTTTCCTGGCTTTTTGCATTTCCTCTCCCACAGCTTTGCAGCTGCCCTTGTTCTGTGCTGTTTTCTGGGGCAGTCAGTGGTGACTGAGCTGAGGCACAAAGGATAATTTGCTTGGCATCCTCAGAAGGTGGGAGAGGAGAAGTCAAAGCCATGGGCTGGCTGGAAGTGTCTGTGAGAGGAGCTGAAGAGCCCAGGAATGGCCAGGATTTTGTAGCTCTTAAGCTCCAAATGACCAAATTGCCCTGGAAATAACAAAGTAATGGAGCCAGCCCAATGCCAGACGTGTGGAGGCTGATCACAAGCTCCTGTTTCCTCCTATGGGTTCCAGCAGCCATTGGATTTCTTTTTGCACCAAGTTAAAGTTCCAGTCCAGCAAACGCTCAGGTGTGGCAGGAGACTCACAACACCGAAGCGTGACATCATCCTTTACTCGGGGTAAAGGTCTTAGTCTAGTTAATACAGGAATTTCAAAATAGGCAGAGTTGTGAATGTTATTTAGAATTTTCCAACAATAAAAACGTAGTTTTGATATATGGAAAATCCTGGCAGTAATTTACAGCATCACCATTGTAACAGTGATGTTACTGCAGTAATATTGAGGCAGCTGAGAACCCAGTTCAGCAGTAGGTAGGACTAATGAGCAAAAGCCTGGATATTTATCCATAAATTCTGTGACAGCATTTCCAGCATTACTTGTCTCAGAGATTCCTAAATGAATATTGATTTTTATTGCCCAGGAGTGTGTTGGTTGTTAGCTGTGGCTCCTTTCACAGCGTGTTGACAGAGTCTCAGCGGGCTGTGGGAGTGGAGCTGGGCTGGCCTGCGTGCAGGGTTTGGCAGTTTGAGGCTTTATAGGAGCTTTATAAATTCTCTTCTGACGGCGCACTGAGCCTTGGCCCCGCTGGAGGTGGCTCTGGTGATTTCCCTTGGAGTGCTGGCCTGGAGCTCAGGGATCTCCCCTGCTCCAGGTGCTGCAGCCTCCTCCCAGCAGAGGAACAGTGCTGGGAGCATCAGCCGTGACCATGAGGGGCAGCGGATTAAAACAATGCACTTTTGAGTAGAAATTATGGTGTTTCTGTGAGTTGTTCCTGTACCAAGTCCCCGTTCCTGGAGGGATTTGGAAGCTGGGTGGAGGTGGCCTTGGCACTGTTGCGTTAATGACTGGATTCCATCTTAAAACGATCCCAACTCAAATGATTCCACGATCCTCTGGAAGCACCGGTTCAGGAAGTTCTGCTCCCAGTGAAAATCCTTTAGAAATGAGATTTGTGAATCCCGGGGTGGGGGGGTTTATTGCATGCTGGGGAACTGAAGGTTTTGAGGAATAATTGAATTTCACTCCTGGCTTCCCATCTCAGAACCAAAACCATCCAAGAATCGAGTGGTGATTTCTGGTTGGATGGGTGCCCATCTCACAGCTCCATCTTTTCACTTTAATATATCTGCTTTCTCTTCTGCTGTGTTCTGTACACTGGAAAAAATGGGATAGGGAAAAAAGTTTCCAAGCTGTCTTCTTAGGTGAACTCCTGAATGTTTTTTTTTTTTTCAGAAGATTAGCAAAATAGGTTAATTCCAAGAGTTGCTAACTGCTCAGCAGCTTTTATTGACAATTTTTAAATTTTTCAACTGTTTTGACTACCAGGCTTTTCCATTCCTCTGCTGTTTGAAATTATTTTATAAGGTATCTACTTAGGTGATTACTATAAGCTAATAGTTATTATGAACTGTTTACAATTCAGATTTCAAGGCTTGCAGATGGAATTTGAATTAAGCGATGAAGGATTTCTACCATGTAAGGATAATTGGGGGGGGGGGGGGGGGGGCAAGAAAAAACCTAGACCCATCAAATGAGATATTAATTGCAAATTATTAACTCAGATTTAATCAAAAAGGATTTTTTAATATCGGAAGAAGAAAGTATATTAATCTAGTTTTTAAAACTGTCTTATGGAAATGAATACAGAAATACGTTCTCAATGGGAAATTGTAATGTTTCAAGAATACTGTGTTGAGAGAGTAATGAATACATTATGAAAGAGTAATTGCATATTTTAAAGGAATTTTCCATCTAATCATAAAATACCTGTTGTAAAGAGTGATTAGGACAATGTTTAGATTTATTTAAGTACAGAAATTGCAAACTGACAGCAAAGGTCAGAATCCCCTGTAATGAGGAATATTTGACTGGTGGGTGACCCTTAGGGTTCCATAAGTAACTTTTAAGACTTCTTGTGGTTGAAGATGGAAACTGAAGAATCCATTTCCTTCTGTCTGGCACAGCCTGTGAGCTGCACTTGAAAGGTGAGGGAGGGATGAACTGGCAATTTCCTTGGGAAAATGTCAGTGCCCAGCCCAGGCTGAGCCTGCCTGGGATGTGCTTTGCCCTACTTCCAGTTGAAGATCCTGTTTTCATGTTCAATTACCTCCTCTAAGATGGAGATAATTTCCAGCCCCTGATTGCAGTGAAGGGCCTGGCACAGAGTTCTGTTCCCCTGGCACTGAACCAGGGCTCTCCTGGAGCTCTCAGTGCAGATGCTCCAAAACCTTTCATGGAACTGCTCTGGAATTTGGGGAAATTATGTGTCATTTTCTGCCCTAATGGTTTAATTGCCTGCTGGTGGCTGCTGTGATGGGCAGGTAAATAACCTGTAATTTTTGCTTAAAGAGCTGTTTTAAAAGCACGTTCTGTGTGTATTATGTGTGTATGTCACTTGTGCGTGGTTCATCTGCATGTGCTCCCTAAAACCATTCTGTGTCCCTCCCTCACCCCACCCAGTGGGAGTGGAAATGAGGTGTTTAAACATCAGGGTCAGGCCATCTGAAAGAAAAGGAGGTAAAAAAAAGGGAAGGGGGAGAACAGGGCTCACACCCCCAAAAGAATATTGAGTATTGATTTTTAATTGAATTTTTTTAGTGAACTTTGGCTACTTCTCCATGAGTGGATCACTCAGGAGAGGATCAGAAGATGAAATTCAGGAGTATCCATCTACAATGCTCATAGAATAGATTTTTCTGCACACATTGTACAATTTGGCCCCAGGACCAAGCTCCAGATGTAGTTCAGAGCTGTCAGAAAACCCAGGAATTAGCTGGGATCATATTCACTTGGCTCTTATCTACAGCTTTAATATGGTCCAAAGTAACCCATTTTTTTAGCACTTTTGGAATGAAGATTCTAATTTAATTTCCTCTTCAAGAAGTCGAGTTGGTGTTCACCAAAACTGCTCTGCGCCTTGCATTAATGCCTGGTAATTGGGATTGATGAGAGGATTTGTTTCTAATCCACTCTGGCTCTCTAATCACAGCCCTGGTGCATAATGAGCCTCATCAGCTGCCACCGAGGTGCTCCCGATGAAAGACAAAGTAATGGTTGTGGGTAGTGCTGGGATTTCCTCAGGTCAAATTAAACCACCACGTTTTGAGATGACAACTCACAATATTAAAGAGGTTTAGCAGAGGACTGTGCAGTGCATTAATTGTGATATTAGAAAGCATTGTCCCCACATGGCTCAGGCAGTGGTGCCACTTCTCACACTGCATTGGCTGCTGAGAGCCTCCCCTGGCTGGGCTCTGGGCGAGCTCCTGGGTGTTCTCAGGGGCATTCCCAGGAAATACGGGCTCAGGAACGAGGTCGTGGAAGGGAATCTCATCTTCCTTTGCCACAGTGTGTCCCCACAGAGGGTTTTTATTTTTCATTCTTCCTCCTGTGACCTGGAGACCTGATCCAGGGTGCTTTGTCACTCTTAGTGTGGGTGACAGGCTGGGTGTGGGGGTGGCTCTGGGGCACCAGTGCAGGGATTGCCATGGTGATGGTCCCCACCGTGGCTGTTGGATATAACATCCAAGCCCGTGGGACCTTTTTAAGCCTTTGTATTTGCAGGATATTTTGGGAAGCATCACTTAACACCTTTCCCTCCTGTGGTCTGATGGTTGGAATTTTAGCTTGGATGGAGCTCTGAGCACCCTGGGACAGTGGAAGGTGTCCCTGCCCATGGCAGGGGGTGGGATGGGATGAGCTTTAAGGTCCTTCCAAGCCAATGCATTCCATGATTCTGTCTACACTGGGCCTTGCTCATCCCCAGAATTAACCAAATTCCGTGGTAGGCCTGAGTTTGCCCACGTAGCATTGTGTCATGGTTCTCTTTTCATTCCAGGCTGGAATTTGATCTCTCTTTCCC
>NW_008238347.1:956017-965730 GCF_000691975.1 Corvus brachyrhynchos
GAATTATTCAGCACTGTCTCCTGAAGCTCAGCAGTGTGTGCTGCTGTGTGCTCAGCGCTCTCATCTGAGAAATGCCGTGGCATTGTGGAATAGGCAAGTTAGGAGAAATCCTTTGATCAGACAGCTTTGTTGCTGAGACAAGAGAGCAGGGTAAATGCAGAGTAAAATAACTTTTTTTTCCCTAAAAATTTGCTGTCTTTCCAGATAAATTTAAATAACTCATTGCAGTTTGCTGTAGATTTTTATTTAGAACTAATTAGAATCACTGTTTCCTCACATGTGCTCTACCTCAGAACAGTTTCACCTTCTTCATGAGATATTTTTATATGAGTATTTTTGGCCTGTAATTAATGTGGATTTTAAAAATATTCACTTTTATATTCTCTGGGTAAAGCTTTAAAAAAATGGGTGGTTTTTGTCCCCAGGGACTCAGTGCTGTGAATCAGGAGCAGCATTCATTGGTGAAAGGTTAAAGCCTTTAAAGCTGTTCATGGGAACCTCTGGGACACCTCTGTAGTCCTCAAAGTGTCTATTTCTGTACTCGCCTCTTGTGACATGAATTTGTTAGAGCAGGCTGAGTTAATAACCTCCCAAAGCAGCCTCATTTGCTGAGCAGTACATCCTGACACATTTTTATCAGCAAAAGCAACACTTCAGCCTTGTTTGTTTGCACATCGTTGTCCTATTTCAAACACCGCTTTGCGCGCACCGTTGGTGCTTCCGTGACTGAGTTATTTCCTGCAGCTCTTGGAATCTGGAATACCAGAGCTGGGGCTGTGGTTGGGGCTGGGGAGGTGCATGAGGGGCTGCTCTGTGTGGCACTGCCATGGTTGTGTCCTGCCCTCCTCTCTCAAAGGATGGTGGAGCCAGGTGGGAATCGCGCTCTGCTCCAAGTCACCAGCAATGGGACAAAAGGGAACAGCCTCAAACTGTGCCAGGGAAGTTTCAGTGGGACATTAGGAAACATTTCTTCATGGAAAACCTTGTAAAACACTGGCACAGCTACCCAGAGCAATGTGGAGTCCCCATGTGGGTGTGGCACCTGGGGACACAGGTCAGTGGTGGCTTTGGCAGTGCTAGGGAATGGTTGAGCTCAGAGGGCTTTTCCAGCCTCAATGATCCTGTGATTCCAAGACTCTCTTGGGTTGGGTGTTGCTGGTTTTATTGTTAGGTACTGTCTGGGAGTCCAGCTGAAATTCCTAACTCCTCCTGAATTCTGATAAACCCATGTAATGCATTTATTCATTTAATGTATTTATTTAGCTTAGTCTTCTTGGTAGCATGGGATGAGCTCTGGTGTCTAGGTCTTTATTGTCCTTATAAAAGTAATGTTCACTCAGTCAAAAATAGGAGAGTCGTGTTGAATAGAATTTGCTTCTCAAATCAAAGAGCAAATGATAAAAAGGGAGCCTGTTCTATCACCCTTTTTCATTGCTGTCCCTGTGCAGTAGGAGGTATTTCCCCACTTTACTCCCTTTTTAACAATTATTGGAGTATAAACCTCGGGCTCAATGCCGGATGTGCTGCCTGGGTGCAGGAGCCTTTGGATTCTTGGATAAAAGCAGAATTCCATCAATGTGCATTTCCCCCGTGTGAGACTGGTGCCGCTGAACAACAATAATCCACTTTCATGGCCAGCAGTAGAACAATGAAATTGTTCTATTAAGTTTATTCAAGCGTAAGAACTCCTGCTAATAAATTAGAAAAGGAAAACGAAAAGGCTCTCGTGGAGGATGTCCAGTGGAACCAAGGCCAGCCATGTCTGAGGTTCTTATGGGCTGTGAACTGTGGGGTTTTCAGGATAAACTATTTAGTTAAACTGCTGAAGTCTGGACTGAAAATGAAAAAGATTTGAGCATCACCCTGGATTTTTATTTAGAGATGGGTGGAAACTTCCCCTGAGCACTAATCACAGGATGGCAGCCCATAATGTATGTGGTGGATTACTCAATTTATTCAGTATTCCCTGGATAAGGAAACGTTTCCAACTCGGAACTTCAAACAGCCAAGTTAAGGCCCAAGATGTTTTGTAGTGTTTATGGACTTAGCAAGATTTTTCTGTGGCTCACCAAGTGTTATCTTGGTTTGTATCATTTATACCTTAATGACCAACTCACCGGTGTTGTGTAGCTCTAACCTTTGATAGTGTCCTGGTGAGACAATCTGAGATAACACCTGCTATGATTTATTTCCTCCTGTCTGGTTATCATACTCTAATTCAGGTACCTCTTAATGTATAGATTTTGCTTCAGGAAACTACAGAAATTTTAGGGGGAAATTACCTGCCAGAAAGGCAGGGAAATTCCAGGGGACACCTGTCCTCTCCCTCAACTGGGTGACTAAGGTTCAAGAGTTTTCATCTGGTTATGAAATAAAGCAGCCATCTCCAAAGGGAGAACACTTAATGGATGTTGGGGTTTGTAATTTTTTTCCCCCTTTTTTCCTGTTCTCTTGTTTGTACTTGATTGGGAAAAGTGCCTTGAAAAAGTAGACCTCCATAACTTAGATTGGATTGCTCGTCCTCTAGCAAAGAATGTGCTCTGCAGCTCCCCGGGGCATTAAACAAATAAATAGAGAAAGATTAACACCAGCTTGTGTGGCTACCAAGAAGTTAAAGCATTACTTAAAGCAGTAAAAAGGATGTGAAGATTTAGTGCTGCGGTGCAGTGCCCTAAATAACAGCAAATTAACTCATAAAACATGTCAGGACTTGGTACTTCAGCCACTCCATCCGTGTGGAGCTGCCCCTGCAGCCAGGCCCCGGGAACGTGGCTGGAGGCACCTTGGGAGGAACTGCTCAGAGAGGCAAAGTGTTTGTAGGAGACTTACGTAAGGCAGAGATGGAGTAACTGTAAAGGACTTACTCCTTTTTACTTTTTAAATTTTTTAATGACCTTACTTTAACTGGAAGTGTCTGTTCTCCATGAGAAAGATTCTTAAATCAGGACTGGGAGAAGGAAAGAGCAGGAAAACACTGCTCATGTCAACTTGAGGTTTGTTGTATAAATCCAGCTCCTTGGCAGGTTGTTAAACACCAAAGTGATGGCTGTGGCTACTCCTACAAGAGCTGTTTAGGGTGTTTGGAAACTTTCACTGTAGTGTAGTTTTTCTAAAGTATTTTCAGGCTTTGGGCAGCAACCTAGCTGCTCTTCCCCTCTCCTGCCTGCCCTGGTGCTGTCTGAGGTCTGCAGTAACTGCAGCAAGTGTGTTATGGCTGAATTTATGTGTATTTTTCACAGTATTTTAGTGGCTCTCCGTGGCACAGTATGAGAGGGGATGCTGTTGGCTTTATCTTCTTTTCTGAGCCACCATGATCCTTCTCCTTTTGCTCCAGTTCTTGTACTCAGTGTGCTTCTTGTGCTGTGCCTTCCAAGCCCTGATTCAGGAGCCTCTGGTGCACAGAGGATCCTAACCCTCATCTCCAGCATGGACTTTCCTTCCACCTGGAACATGGACTGGAATGTTTGTGAAATATCCTGTGGCTACCTCTGGATCCCTGGCGTGTCCCAGGCCAGGCTGGACGGGGCTTGGAGCAGCCTGGGACAGTGGAAGGTGTCCCTGCCCACTGCTCTGGATGGGCTTTAAGGTCCCTTCAACCCAAAGCAGTCTGAGATTGTTTGATTTTCTCAGTGTCACATCAGGGCTGAGAAATGTTTTTATTTCTGTTGTGCTGAGCAATTTGACCCACGGGAAGAGGTGTTTGTGCAGGCTCCAGCTGCACCCACGAAGAGCTTGGCTTGTCCTTGGCAATGGCAGGTGGAAGGCGGCTCCTGGCTGGGATGGCCGTGTCAGGCAGCCTGGCCCCCACAGGGACAGGGCGAGCACTCAGCGTTCCTGTGCCACAGTTACTCGGGGAACTCCGCTCCAGGTGGGCAGAAAAGGGTGGGAATTGTTGGGATGTAGTCTCAAATTGTGTGTTCATTTGATGTCCATGTTGGTGTGAGCCCCGTGCTCTGCAGGAGCAAATAACAAGGGAGGGTGTTTGTGCTTCACCTCAGAGAAGCTGATTCACCCGAGTAATGAGATTATTAATTCCCTACCAACTGGAGGTTATTTTGTTCAGCCAACTGTGGCCACTTGTGTGAACTCATTCTCTTGTCTGTGAATGTAAACACTCTTCTGTCATTAAATAATCCTGAAGTATTTTTGTGGTGATAAATTTTATTTAGGGCCAAAGGCAAACTTCACAGACACTTTGAGTTCATGATTTTCAATGTTTTGAGTTTATTTGTGGTTGGGTAGAGAAGCTGTGAAGGATCTTTGCTGCATTTTAGGATGGTTTATTTGCTGTTGGAGCACAGAGGAGATGGTCTGAGTGACCTGGTAGACCTTTCATCTCCTGCATGGGGACAAATTTGTCCCAGACCATCCCACTTCAGAGTCCTAAAGATCAAGGCAGTGAAGCTTTCATGGGAGTCTTGAGTTTGCTCAAGGCTTCGTGGCTCCCTGTTTAAAATTCTGGAGCTTTGCTGTTTTTCTCCATGGGATGTCAGATCCTATTAATGTTGTATCTGAGCATCTTATTAAGAAAGTAATTCCCGGTGTCTGTGTGGCACCACAGCTGTCCTCACAGCACCCTGGCAGGGCACTGCTGTGGCAGCTGGGGGAACTGGAATAGGAAGGGTTGGTGACAAAAGGATTTTGGGGGCCATGTGTGCCTCTGTACCCAAAGTTGTGATTATAAAAATCCCTTCCTGGAAGGGCCTGAATTTGTGAATTCCTTCAGCCTCAGAGGTCCTTGTGTGCCTCCAGCTCTTCTTCTCCCTGCCCTGACCAGGTCAGTGTGGACACCGGGGCTTGGGCAGTGGGGCTGAGATATTGCAGTGCCTGCTGAGGACTGGGCTTCAGGCACAAAGCAAGGGGGATTTTCTCTTCTTTTAACCAAGCCCACAGGTCTGAGCGGGCTCCTGGCGATGCTGCTGGGACGGGTCCCTGCTCCTGCCTGCCTTGGCCACCTCCCTGGGGAGCACCAGGCCCGGGGCTCATGGGGCCCTGCTCAGAAGGATGTGGAGGGCTTTCTCCACTCCACAGGCAATTATATTCTAGATAGGAGCGAGCTTCCAGTCTCCATCCATTCTGTTCCCTGGGGTTTCAACTGAACGGGAAGAAGGATAAATTATTTAAAAACTGAAGAAGTTTATCTATGACATTTAATTAGTGTAAAGGGACTTCTCCTGATCCATGAAATTCCCAGTGCAGCATAAGCATATCCAGCCCTCATCGATGATGAGGTGATCCGTCAGCCCGCAGACTCTTTTCTATTACCAGAAGTTTATCCTGAAATCTGGCAAAGGCCATTCATAAATTCATTTGAGAGGAGTGTTGTTTGGAGCTGCTATTATCCTGTGTAATTCCACAGCTCCAAATCAAGCTGTGATAACAGCTCTCTATCTGACAGACCAAGCTTTCAATCACACTTTATCACCAGTGCAGATGTCTGTACAGGAACAGGTTTTTCTCAGAAACAATAGAGATAAGCAAAGGTGGCTGAGGAGTCATTTAGAGAGGGAAGAGCCTGGGAGACATTTGCATTTCAGTATCCAGAGTGAGGAAAAGCACACAAACCCCTCATATTAGAAATGGCTCGGAATAACTCAATAAGATGATTTTCAATCCCTTGGTTGTTTGCTCCAAAGTAGAAATAAAGGAATTAATGCCGTGTCAGTCTCTTGCAGAGGGACCTGCTGCAAGGGTTGGGGAAGGGAAAAATCTCCCTTTTTGCTTTCCCTTGGAGCATCTCTTTCTCCAGAGAGGGTTGGGGAAGGGAAAAATCTCCCTTTTCCATTCTGGAGAAAGAGATGCTCCAAGGGAAAGCAAAATGTGGGTCTCCAAAAGCAAAGAAGGGTTTTATTAACCTGGGCTGACCCCCAAGGGCTGCACTCTCCGGTCACTAACCTGCATGCCCCTCCTGTCACAGCTGCTCCCTTGGGACTGTCACTATTTGTGCTTCCCATTTGCTCCACGTCTATGGAGGTTTGTGGGTGCTGAAGTTGGCAAAGGAAATAAATCCCCCCTTATTTTGTTCTGTTAGAAAAGCAACTTTGAACAGAGTCAAATCTTTAAATAGACATGGAACAATTTCTGAGGCCTTTTTTTTCTTAAGTCTTGAACTGGAGTTTGAAATAATGCAGAATTTTTATTGCTCTAAATTAATGCTGTTGGTAGGTTGAGCCCTGGGTTTCCAGTGTAAATTTTAATCCTTCTGACGTGCCTGTGTCAGTTAAGCTGAAACTGTCCTGGGTTCTTCCCATGACCCTGGGGCTCCTCAGTTTGCATGTGCCTGGGGCTGTGGGTTTTGGGGCTTTGATTTTGTGATGGATCATTTTGCAGGCAGAACCACCTTTACTGGGTCTGCAGCAGTTGTGCTGCATTTAAATCTGGTCTTGTGGGACCCCTGGGTTGTACTTGGAGTCCAAAGAGCCACTCAGGAAATTGTCTCTATTGCTGAAAAGTGAACCCAGCCCTATTTTTTGTTTGTTTATTGGAGTCTGAGGACCAGTTCAGCTCCAGCTACAGTATCTGAGAATTACAGTGTGGTAGGGTTGCCTCCTTATAGAGGAAGGAAAATATACAACAATTGGAAATGTATGGATCTGCTGGGAAGGGAAGCCCTGGAATTTCTCTAATAGAGCCCAGAAAATCCCATACCTGTGTCAGCAGATGAGGCAACAGGACATTGTCCAGGGCTTAATGCTGGCAGCTGTTGGGTCTGGAGCCATAGGCTTTCCCAGGAATCTGAATTCAGGCCTGATTTTTCAAGTAAAAAATGCCAATTTTTTGAGAATTGAATGTACGCTGCTCAATACTCCAGCATTCCTGGGTCACTGAAACTTCTCTAATGAGAAATTAAGAGTGAAGCAGCCCCTGGAAGTGAAAGAAATGTGGTTTATACCTCAGGAGGGTGAGTCAATATCCCTGGCTGAAATATGGACACATGCTGTTAGTGCCCATCACTGCAGACCTGGGCTTGGCCCTGAGAAAGGGACCTGCCAATGCACTGCCCCGGCCTTGGGGTTTCTTAATAAGAAAGGCAAAATTTATAAATCACATCCTGTGGAGAACAAAAGCAGAACTGGTTGCAGAGCCTGAATCAGAGCAGCATTGCCAGGTCACCTGCTTAAAAAAAGAGGTGGTTTCATGGCAAATGTGTATTTGCACAGAATCACTTCAAAGTGCTTTTCAGGAGAAATTTAACTTCTGTATAATTTAAACAGGGAGCTTTCCTTGGACTTAAATAGGAATTGAATAATGCCACGGGCACTTCTGTATTCATACATGATTTAAGAGTTATTAAGATGGATTAACACCTTTACAAATGCTGGTAAGAGGTGCCCAAGTCACGAGTAATCATCACTGGCACACAGAGCTCTGTAATTGATTTCTAATTATTGATCAGAGCAGAGCTCCTTTTATACCGTAGCAACAAATGTTAGAGGATAATTTCTATTTAGAGGATAATTATTGCCCAAACCAATGCTGGTGTGTATACAAATATAATCTGTTTAAACCCCTTCGTGCTTTACAGAGTGGAGAATATTTCTGAGGTGCTTGAATGTGGTCTTGTCTTGATCAGAACCAGCAGCTGTTCAGATGCTTTAGTGTGGCTAAACAATGATATCTCAGTTTTCCATATTGGGTTGATTTTGGGGCTAGATGTTGTGTATTCACCTGACCTGATGGCTGCAGTCTCAATTGCTGATGAGGCTGTTTTGGGGTTGTTTTTTAAGCTCACTTGGTGCAGGACTCTCAGCCCAGCAGGGCAGGATCTCTCCTCTCACCATTGCCCAGGCTGTGTTGTCTTTCTGGGCAGAGCCAGTTCCATCTTCCCTCCCTCTCCCCCATTGTCAGAGAGACCTGGGAGAGCAGAAGGATGATTCTGGAATATTTTTCTCCTGATTTCCTGCTTGCTGTCTGAAAAAAAAAAAAAAATTATTGTCTTATTGTAGAAAAGGTCATCACAATGCTGAGAAATTGCAGAAATGTTTGATCCTTTCCGTGAAGAAGGACAGAGCTGGATGGGAGGGAAGAGGAAAGGGGGAAATTCCCATCGCCTGTGTGGGAATCGAGACAAGCTGATTGAGGGGGAGAGAATGGAAAACAGGGTGGATCTGGGAGCTGCTGGAGCTTAGAACTGAGCTAAGAAAGAAGCGTTGGAATGGAGGTGTTGGACTGGCAGGAGCCCATCTGGAAGTGGCTCGGTGGCGGCAGGGCCGG
This sequence comes from Corvus brachyrhynchos, assembly GCF_000691975.1. Lineage (NCBI taxonomy): Eukaryota > Metazoa > Chordata > Aves > Passeriformes > Corvidae > Corvus > Corvus brachyrhynchos. The sequence goes on from NW_008238347.1 coordinate 964,232, forward strand.
GGGCATCCCCGCGGGGGCTCCCCGCACCTCCCACGCCGCTGCCGGCTCCTTTTCCAACCGGACCCGGGGGAGGAATTTTCCTGGAGCGTGGCTTCCAGCTGGCTGTGGGAGGTGGTGCTGCATCGCCATCTGCTCAGGAGGTGGGAGAGAACAGAAAGGGCTTTTTCCCTGTGCTATTTCAAGAAAGGCAAAAAAGGAATTCATGTGTTTCTGTGTCAGAGTTTGCAGCTTTCAGTAATCACAGCAAAACCCCGTGGAACAGCTGAAGAAGTTCTCATGTAATGGGAAATAATTATTACAGTCAATTCTTTCCAAGGTTATTGTAGCAGCATTTTCTTTTCTCCCAGAGCAATGCTCTGTTATGGATAAAGAGTTAAAAGTCGATTCTGGGCTCCTATACTAAAAATTCATTATTATTGCTATTATTATTATTGTTACTACTTTGAATTGGAATTGTTGAGCCACAACATAAAGGAAATGGCAAACAATCAGTCAGTGCTGCTCCCAGGCAAAGGCAACGAGTCCTGTAGTGAAGGGATTCATCCTTCCAGTGTTGGAAAGGGGGGAAGCAGAGAGGGAATCTTCACCAGGAACTGTGGAGACAGGACATGGAATAATGGGGGAAGCTGAAAGAGGGGAAATTTATGTTGAATATAAAAGATAAATCCTTCCCTGGGAGGGTGGGCAGGCCCTGGCACAGGGTGCCCAGAGCAGCTGGGGCTGCCCCTGGATCCCTGGCAGTGCCCAAGGCCAGGCTGGACATTGGGGCTGGGAGCAGCCTGGGACAGTGGGAGGTGTCCCTGCCCATGGCAGGGTGGAACAAATGATCTTTAAGGTCCCTTCTGATCCAAACACATTCACAGAAGCTGGGTCTTTCCTTCCATGGCCACCAGAGCCAATGGTGACCAATATATTCCATTAAAAAGTCACACACTGTTTATCTGCTCCTAACTGGTCTCTGAAAATCTGGTCATTGAGGCTACCCAAAACTTCATTGAAACCATTTTGGGTTTGTTTCTGCGCTTGTTTTTGCGTAGATGGTTTGACACAGTGAAAATTATTTCTGCCTCAGTACAACTGGTAATATTTGGAATGATTTTTCATGCTTTTACTAAGTCCTGGTTCAGCAAGACTTTTCTGGAGAAGGGACTAGAACAGAGGTTTGGCTTAAGCGCAGAGTGGTGATGATGATGTTAATGCCCTTCACTTTTTATTTTCTAATCCTAGCATCATTTTGGGTACCCAGATAATGGCTGGATATGCTTTTCCTGGCAGCACATTTGCAGTGCTCCATTGTAATGTTCTCATTTCAAGGTGACTATTCCCCTGAAATGCAGCACTCCGTGATGCCCATCTCCCCTGGCTCAGCCCTGCTTGCAGTGGACTCTCATTTCAAACCCAGGGAACCGGGGACTGAGCTGCTGAGCCCGCTCCAGGCAGCAGCGTGACACCACCCGAGTGGCCTCGGTGACACTGCCCCTCTGGGAGGGGGGGCAGCT
>NW_008238347.1:966241-985639 GCF_000691975.1 Corvus brachyrhynchos
GGCGGGGGGAGGGCTGGCAGCCGGGTTTGTGCGGGGCTCTGTGTCAGTAGGTGTCACCATCCGGTTGCTGTGCGCTGGAGCGCTGCTGGCACCGCGCCCGCGGAGCTCCTGCCAGCCGCTCCCAAGCCCTGCCCCGGGACAGGATCAGCCAGCCAGAAGCTTCTCGACACGCAAAGAGGAAAAGATACTCAAAGCTTTACTCGCTGTCCAGAGTGATGCTCTGCAAAGGGGAGCACCTGGCTCTGCCGCCTGGCACAGGTGCCAGTGCCACCAGTCCCGGCCACAGAGGCACCGCGCCCGCGGAGCTCCTGCCAGCCGCTCCCAAGCCCTGCCCCGGGACAGGATCAGCCAGCCAGAAGCTTCTCGACACGCAAAGAGGAAAAGATACTCAAAGCTTTACTCGCTGTCCAGAGTGATGCTCTGCAAAGGGGAGCACCTGGCTCTGCCGCCTGGCACAGGTGCCAGTGCCACCAGTCCCGGCCACAGAGCTGGGGCTCGGCTTAGCAGGAATCAGCTCCCGTTACCTCCTTCCCCTTGGAGAGCGGAGCTAACTCCCGGCTGAGCTTCTGGGATAAATCTTTGCCCAGAGCTGCAGCTCCCGTGGCTGAGCCTCTCTTTGCAACCACGCTCCCTGGGCTGGTAAACCCGGCTTAGAGCTCGGCTGATGGGCTGGGGGATTAACGAGGGCGGGAGCTGGAACCGCCTTCCCTGGGGATGCTGCAATCCCATTAGGGCAGTGAGGAGACTTCCAGAAGGGGTTTGGAGGGGCTTCTGAGCAGACACTGTCTGGGAGAGTGCAGGGGCAGGATTATTGCTGTCCTTGCTGCTCTGCCCACTCATCTGCAGCAAATCCGAGCGAATTCCTGCTCCAAGGAAGAGGAGGACTCTGTGCTGCAGAGCCTCAGCTTGGGCCCCTTTGAGCAAGGGAACCCCATGGTCCCGTAATGACCCTGGAAATGACACAGGTACAGGGCGAGCTCTGCTGGCAGCCCAAGTGACACAGAGAAGCTCTTCTGCGTAACTGTGCAGAGTGTGAGCTGGGGTTTCACAGGTGTGCAGCTGTTAATGCCCTTAAATCACCATCCTGATGCTGTGTCTGTGACTGTGCAAATGCCCAGTCCTTGGTAAAAGCTCCAGCCGTGACCCAGGATCCTCACCTGCATGGCAATTTGGTGGAACTGATTAATTTTCCCTGTGTAAGTGGCTTTGTGAGGAGCAGAGGAGTCATCCAAACTCAGCTCCAGTGCAGCCACTTTCATATCCACCCTAATACTGTTTCCTCCAGTAGAAGTGGAGATTTAAGCTAAATCAGAAAGGCTCAGATATGCTTATACTTTCTATTCCTTCCCTCCTCTCTCTGTTCCCATTCCCTGTAACTGCTGACATTAGTTGAAACAGCAGGTAATACTTTTTCCACAGAACTGGTGTGCAAATGACACGGGATTTATAAACCTGAAGAGGGTTTGCTGGCCTTCCCAGGCTTGCAAACTCAGAAAAAATTCACCTCAGCTGCAAAATACCACTGCAAGAGGGGTATGTATCCAGAGGATGGTGCAGTGCTTGGACCGCCCCCGGTGGTGGCTGCTCCTCTGCCTGGCCCTGGAAGTGGATGAGACCTCACGTTGGGCAGCAGAGCCCAAGGCAGTGGCCCTCAAGCTTTAAGGTTTATGGTCCAATTGAGTGAATTCAGGATATTTTTGTATCTTTTCTCAGGAAAAGATCCTGGACTGGGAATCACTTTTCTGCCCCTTTATTCCCAGTGCTAAGGTGGATTTGCATGTCAAGAAATTCCAGCCTTGAGGGATTACCCCAAGTACATCCCCTGCCCTTGCCCTCCCAGCTCTGTTGGGGATGCAGCCTCATCCCATCAACCCCAGTCCCACGAAGAATTTGGTTGTCATGCAGGTAAAATGTGAGGGCAAAAAGTGGAGTTAATCGTGCAGCAGAGGTGAGGCAGTGCAGGGATTCTCATCATCATTACTCATTTACAAGATTGGTGAAGAACAAAATAATTACCAAACCATCCTGCTGCAAGAATGGAGCTGGTGCTGGCAACTAATGTGCTTGTAGGCTTTTGTGAAAAATGCAGGATTATCCCCTTCGTTTCACCCGCTCAGCTCGTTTCTAACTCATTTTGCTTTGCTGTTTCTCTAAAGAATGCCAATTGTGGTTCATGGCTCCATCCCTTCCTGGCTGACACATTGATCCTTCCTCAGGAGGCTCCATAGCCTGTTCCTCAGTAGCTCAATGTTATATTTTAACCTCAGTCTAATGATTTCATTTAAAACACTGAGACCTTCTCCTGCTGCATACTTGAAACCTGTGACACTTGGCTGTGGTGCTGCTTTGCCCTGAGCAGCCCAGGGCAAGCTCAGGTGGCTTGGGAACGTGTGCAGGATGAAGTCTGAATGGAACCAGTATTTTTAGGAGGGAACACAACAGTGGTGTGTCCTGCTGCATCTGGACTTTTCCATTGAGCTCCCTTTCTTAAGTACCCTCCAAGGAAGAGGAGAGAAGGGCCCCGTGAGCACAGAGATGGGAGGGGTGTTTGCCAGATTTAAGAGGCTTTGTGTCCCACTGTGGACTGTGCTTTAATGAGTGTGAAGACACTCCTGACTCCCTGCCTGAGGATCAGAGGTGTGTGCCAGGTTGCAGCTGTGAATGGCAACGTGGTTTTGGTAACAATCCACCAGTTTTGGCAAACGCTTTGTGATTAAATTGTTTATCACACAATAAAACCAAAGTCATGTGCAACTGAACATGAGGAAGTCAAAGCTTTGAAAGGAGGTGTGGGTTATGATTTGGATTCTCCATTTTTTTCAATCTCAAATTGGTTTATTTATGCTTTTATTTATTTATCCCTTGTTTGGCAATTACAGCTGAATCAAACAAGTGCTCTGTTTGTGGGGTTTTTTCCCTTTCTCCCTTATTTTCACTCAGTGAGAACTGGGAACTGGGCTGGGTTCTTCCCCTGCTGGGTGATGCCCCCTGGGCTCACTCTCCTTGCAGGGATGGATTCCACCTTTGGGAAGGACAATCACTGACCTTCAAACCTGTAGTAAATGGAACCAAGCCTTGGTTATAACCAACTTCACAGAACTGGAGAGGAGTTGCTGCTGTGTTTCCTTCTCCAGAACCCCAGAGTCCCTCAAGGTTCCTCAGCAGCTCTTCTGCTGCTCCTTAAAACACATCACTTCTGTGATATGCTGGTAAATCAAAAGAAAACTGAACAGGGACCTAAGAGCGAGCTCTTGTGGCATTTCCTCTTTTCCTCCCTCCTTCAGTGTTTTGGTTGTTGATAATTTTTGTGCTTTCCTCACCTTGCACAAATGCTGATGGTGCCTCGGGTTGGTGCTTCTGCATTGTTATTTCATCCTGTGCTCCTCCTTTCCACAAGCAATTTGCTGGCACGTGATGATTTGCTTTTCCTGGCACCCCACTTACATTTCACTTCTCTTATCAGTTGATTTACTGCCTCTAGACAGAAGATGAATAGTTTGCACTTTGTACTCTTAAATCAAAATGGAATGGGAAAGACTGGTTTAATCATATTTTATTCCTACCCCACTTATCTGTATCACCTATTGCTTAGCCCTGTCAGGAGTGATATGTCTGCAATTTCCTATCTTTGCTGCTGGCTCGGCACAGGACCAAGGCTCTGCTTATTCATGGCTCCAGCATTGTTCTATTCCAAAACTGGGAGAGGCTCTGAGCAGCTCCACGTGACCCCCATGGCTCAAACAGTGAGGCAGGGCAAAACCAGCCCAAAAATGGTTAATTTTGCCATTGAAACCACATTTGGAACAGGGCCTGTAAGCTGGGGCTTAGTTCAGCCTGACATTTATATCTGGGCTTCACATTAGACTTATTCCAAGAATTCCAGCCGCATCTCTTGTTTTACACAGAGGAGGAGCAGCCAATGTACCTGAAGGAGTAAAGTCCACTAAGCATTGGCCTAATGGTCATTTCACTGTGGCCTGATGTAACTTGTGCAATCTGGGGCTAAGTGCATGAAGCACTTCTGATTTCTGGTTTGAGGTTTATTTGTTTATTATAAGAGTCAAAAATTAAAGCAGCTTGGTTAAAATATTTTAACTGTATATAACACACCTATTTAATGCACCTTTTTTGGTGATGTAGTATTTTGTTCTTAAAAAAAAATGTTTGGACTGTTTTTTCAATGGACTTTGAATTTCATGGTTCAAGCTTTGTGGATACACCTCCCAAATGCTTGGCTAATGCATGTGGAAACAAGCAATGCATTGCTTTCATGGTCAAAAATAAATCATTAAAACGATTCCCTGTAGCCTGGTGATGCAAAATGGCTTAAATCTCAAAATACTGCAAGGTGAAAAAATTAGATTTGAAAATTCAGTCCTGGAGTGAGTAAGTTTCTCTCCATACCTCCTGTATTTGTGTGTATGTGGAGCATTCCAAGGAGTTGTATTCCAAGGGGAATCTGCTGGGGGCAGGATGGGTTTTGCTGCTTTTCTCTTGAGCTGGATGGGAGCTGACGGGGTGTGTGAGGAGTTGCTGACCTTTTCACGGGGCTGCTTTTCCACCTGAAGCACCTGACGGTTTCTGCTGGGCTGTGCTGAGCTCTGCTGTTACCACAGAGCAATTAAAGGTATCCTTCAGTTGATATCTGGGTGCAGTTTTCATTTTCCTCCTCGCCCGTTGCCAGAATCCAGAATGATTTATATGGCTGGAGCAGAACCACGTGTGCTGTGAGCAGTTTATTCAGAATTTCCCATTGCTTCCCCTGGAGTGGGGCTGCATAAATGATACTTTGTGGTTTTAACCTGTTTGCTACTTTATTGGCCGGGAATCAAATGACAGAACAGCTTTTGCCTTCGGCTTCCAGGGCTTGGGCTCAGGACAGGCTCTGGGTCATCACTTAAGGCTGTGCCCCTTTTAGGGGACCAAGCTCAAGTGAATTGTATCTTCCACAAGGCTAAAGCTAAAACCCAGAGTCCTGGCTGAACAAGGCTTCTCCAAGTTATGCAGTTCACTGTTTCGGTTTTTTTAAAATTTAAGAGTATCTTTACAGCTTTTTCCACAGTCCAGTTAAAAATCCCATTTCTATTTCATGTTGTTATGTACAAATTCCTTTTCAGCTGCCAAAGGAAGTTATTGTAGTCCAATGATTATAAATGATCACAATGCATTATGGAGATAAAATCCAACTTCCAGCTCAGGGAGGCCCAGTGAGACATTGCCCCCCTCAGCCTGGGGGCTGTGGGGAGATCCAGGAGGAGCTGAGGGGTGAGGAGAGGCAGCTGGAGGATGCCCAGCTTCTGAGCAGCTGATACTGATTTGAACCGAGTGCAGAAGCTTGTTTTCATCCCAGGTCTTGGCTTGCCCCATCAATAACATCCCTTTCCCTTATTTTTTAACATTCTTGGGCTTTACTCAGCCTGAATTTGTGTTTGGGGCCGGGGGGCTGCCGAGGCTGCGATCCCACTGCTCCGCTCAGTGCCCATACTCCAAGCCAGGCAGGGCAACCCGAGGTGTTTTCCTCTCCTGAATCAGTTAAAAGGTTCTAAAACACACCCAGCCACCCTGGCAGCCTTTGGGAAGAGCCCCTGGGCTGTGCAGAGGGCAGGGCTGACCAGCCTGGTGTGCAGGTGCTGTTTGGAGGGACAGAGGGCAGGGCTTGGACCACCCAAAGCTCTGCTCAGGGGATGCTTCTGGCAGGGGAAACTGAGGCTGCTGGATGGACTGGGCTGCTTGTGCACCCTGAGTGTGGTCCCTGTAATGTGTAGGAGCACCCAGTGTCCCCCTGGAAGCACCAGCACAGCAGGAGCTGTGGCTGCTGGGACAGGACAAAGCTCAGGGCATCGACAGGCATCTCCTGTGTCCTCACTCTCACCATGGACCTGAGCTGCTGCTCTTCCCTTGCTGGTTGTCTCACTGGATTTGCTACTTTGAAGATTGATGTGGCACCGTGTCTTACCTGGGTGTATCAGGGAGATCTTACTGAGTGCTTCAAAATGGGGCTCATCCTTTTGGGCCGAGCTTTGCTTGGGCTCCCTTGGTGATAAATGAGGGAAATGTCCCCTGGTGGGGCTTGCCTTCCTTGGGAATATCAGCCTGATGGTGCTTCAGCAGCTGATTGGGGTGAAAAACGTCCTCCCTGCCCAAAGGCCACAGCTGGGAACTGAGAGTGGTGGAATCGCAGATGGCCCTGGGAATTATTCAGCCCAGGGAAGAAATCTTCCTAATTTGCATCAATTCCAGTCACTCTTGCTTTCTTCTTTATCGGGAAAGCAACAGTAGCTGCAGGATCCATGGCTGGTTTGTGCTTGCTGTCTCTGGAAATAATAGAGGACTTATGGAAATCTCAGTTAGGAAAGTGGCAGTTTTGAAGTGAATCCCTTCGATTCAGTTTCTTGCAGAACACATTTAAAGAACTCTCAGTGATCATTTTCATGCTAAAGCTCAAATTGTCTTGTTAGATTGTTGCTTTTGAGTGGAGAAATGGATTGACATTGATTTTTTTTTTCCCCCCCTTTTACACTGATATTCAAGTTTTTTGTGTCAGTCTGATTTGACAGAAACTGAGATCTGTCTTTATTATTTTTAGGCTACTGACAGCTCAGTGTTTTTGACAGATAGAAGGATATTTTACACCCTTCTGATAGGGATTACCCTGCTTAACATTCGCTCTTCCCCGCATTTCTCTTGAATGCATTACAGAGTTGCCCAGCTGGATCCTGGTTAAGACATGCAGAGCTTTAATACATTTATTTATTAATTATCCCCGTGATTTCTGGGGTTCAGGCACCACACCCCTGACCTTCCCCAGCCATGGCCACAGCACCACCACATTCCCCAAGCCCCTGCTGCTCCTGCTGCTCCTCGGTGCTGTTGGGACCATGGACACCGAAATTCCTGCCAGTGTGCACTGCCAGTGCCCTGGAGCTGCAATCTTTTCTACATCAAAAAGTGAAGGTGAGGATCCCAGGCCCTCAGCACAGATGCATCTCTTGCAGTAAATGTGTCCCAAATGGGGTAAGAGCTTTGCTGGTAGGTTTTAATTTTCTCTGCAGGTAAAAGCCATTTCTGTGCTGCTTTGGAATGAAACCAAAAAGAAATCGTGCCTGAATAAGCTTTTCCTGTTAGAGCACAGCTCTGGCTGACAGAGACCTGAGGAACTGGAGGGAGCTGAAGCTACACAGATATTTTTTCTGGGTTTTTTTGGTTGGTTGGTTTTTTGGTGGTTTTGGTTTGGTTGGTTGGTTGTTTTTTTCTTTTGGCTTTTTTTTTTTTTTTTTTTTTTTGTTTGGTTGGTTGGGTTTTTTTTGTAATTCTTTTTCTTTAGAGTTATTGAGATTAACTTGTGGACTTGCTGTGGTCCCTCAGACTGACCCAGCTCTGTCTCTGTTCCAGTTCCATGTCCTGTAACTCAGCAGGGGCTAAAGCAGCCACAGCTTTGCTCTGGGTTTGGCAGGGTTGGGATGTCAGCTGTCCCCCATCTGAGGGCAAAGCCAGGTGGCCCCACTGCCCAGAGCACTGGGGTGGGAACCAGTTAGTCCATGGGAAGTGACTTCTGAGCAGCCTTGAGGATGTGACTGTTTTGCAGTGTGAAAATGGTTTGATTATCCCAGCACTTTGCACTCCCTGTGAATGAGTATTTACAGTTAAATGGAGATGTACACTCAGTGTGTGACTGCCCAATAACACTCAGTGCAGTTCCCTTTTAATTTAAATATCTTCTGTCACCCTGGCCTTGCTGCATCTCCAGTGGGGTTACTCTGGAAAGCTCAGGTGATTTGCTGAAATTACTTTTGCCATCTGTATCACTCTTTCTTTCACCATTATAAAGGCTCTGCTACCTCTAATGTTTGACTTTGCCATTGCCTGTCTCCCTCTCTTTAAGATGCAGTTACTACAGACTATTTCAGATTCCTCAGTGTGAGTTTGGAAGTACAGGGGAAGTGTAAATGTGATTTAAACTGCATTCCTGTGGTGTTCGTTGGAAATTGGGATGTCAATTTTTCACTAGTCCCAAAACAAGCAAACAAAAGCTTTCAGCTGGTTCTTATTCCCATGCTTGGTGCAGAGACATTTTGATTTCAATTCTCAGTTTGTCTGGTGTTGCCCAGACACTGAGGTTTCCATTGAAAACGCCAGGCTTTCCTACCACTTCATGCACCCTGGTTTATGTATGTACTTATAGGAACTTTAGTTATATACGTTTAGATATTGGGGATAAATCCTTCCCTGGGAGGGTGGGCAGGCCCTGGCACGGGGTGCCCAGAGCAGCTGGGGCTGCCCCTGGATCCCTGGAGTGTCCAAGGCCAGGCTGGACATTGGGGCTTGGAGCAGCCTGGGACAGTGGAAGGTGTCCCTGCCCATGGCAGGGGTGGCACTGGATGGGCTTTAAGGTCCTTCCAACACAAACCATCCTGGGATTCTTCATTTGCTTTGTCTAGGAGCCCTTTAAAGCACCCAACCCCTCATGGACAAACTTGCCACAGAAAATGGGCAATGTCCTCTTTGACTGAATTTTTAATGCTTTTCCTTGGCTTTTATGCAGTGGCTGAACGTCTGTCTTGAAGCAGGGAGAAGGGGATGAGTCTGTTTGCAGGGAGATGCAGACGAGGCCTTGGGGTGTTAATTAGAAGAAGGCTGTCACTGCGGAGTCGTGGGCTCTCCCTGCCTCCAGCCACGGCAGCTCTGGGATTTCCCAGCCCTTTATCCTCTCTTTCAGTGCTCCACTTAGAACAGCTGGGCTCATTGCCCTTACTCCTGCACCTTGATCTTGACCCAGAAAGACAATTACTGAAAATTCCAGGGATCTGTTAACCTCTGCGCCCTCCTGCAGGCCAGGAGCTGGAACTCAGCCATCTGTCCTGTAGGAAATGCTCAGGAAACCAAAGGGCACCAGTGGATGGGGAGCCAGGAGTGATTCATGGAGCTATTTCTGCACTTGAGGTCTCCTTTCAGCAGGGCCGATGCCTTGGGAAACATGTCTGGGAGTTTGTGTGCTTTTCGTCCCAGCCTTGGTCGTGGAATATCTCAGGTATAAATCCAATCCAGCCTTTTAGTGACTGGTTTGACATCTGGGGTTGGTGTTAATCCATGCCATAAAATGCTGTCTGTCTGTGCAAGGAGCTGTTCCCTTGTCTGGTAGTCCAGCTCTGCCTCAGTCTGATCTGAGTTACATCAAAACCTGTCAGTGTTAGCTCTTCTTTTATGGAAAAGTGCACTGTTTCCTGTTCCATTTTATTTTTCCCTTTCTAGACCAGACTGAAAGATGTATTTGACCACCAGAAGTTAATTATTAAAGAAGGAAGGGAAGATTCATTCCAAAAGTGGATGGTTCTTAATGCTCCTGGCGAACTGGCAGCGAGTGAGTTTTCCTCAGTCTCACTGGACCTCCATCCAAATATAGCTAAATAACAAATGAAAGGAAGAATGGAAAGAAAGTTACCTTAACTATTTTATTTTCTGAGGTGGTAATACGGCCTTTTTTTGCCATCCCTTTAAGGAAGTTTTGGGATCCCTTTCTAGATCTGTGTCCTTCACTGATTTCCAAGCCCTGTTGCATCCATTCATCAAATTCAAGCCATTCCCATAGGGAATAATGCAAATCAGTATAACAGAGAGCAAAATTTACCAAACCCAGGTATTTTGTGCAAGACAGCAACATATGTAAGTTAGTAAACATAGGTGAAATATTCCTTGAAAGAATAGAGTGATCTACGAGTACTTTGCTTATGGAAACTGTATTTAGTGTAGGGGGAAATAAATAATCTTGACTAAATGTGCCCCTTACTGTGCTTGTGCTGGGAGTCTTTGATAGGCTTTGGATAAAACTCCCAATTCACTGCACTCCAGATGAGTTTTGAGTCTTTCAGGCTTTCACTTAAAAGACTCATTAAGAAATATCCATTCCAGGCAGAGCTCCAACTAGCCGGAATGTTGGCTGCCAACCCTCCCAGAAACAGGATTTAAGGCCTCTCATGTGTTTGCAAACCAACAGCTCCAGATCTGTGGACTTTCCTTCCCTCCCCCTCCCATCCCACCTTAGGCATAAAAATATCAGCTATTCAATCCTAAAAAATACTGAGGCATTTTGAATTCTTGCTTCAAACTCCCTTTTCCTGGGAGAGCAGCATAAGGAATGGGTGCCCCCATTGCTGGTGCAGTTCATGGGTGGCACCTGCAGAAAGGTCCAGCCTGGGCTGAATTCCAACCAGGCACTGCACTTCAGCAATAAATACAATTCCCACCTTGTTAAATACCCATCTTGAGTTCAGCTCATGTTTATACATATATGGGACACTTAAATGTTAAGTGGGATTAATTAAAACTGGAAGTGTTTCTGTCATAGGCAGAGATATAATAAATAAAGGGTTGCGTCTGCTTTCAATATTGTAACTATCTCACTTCCTTTTAGAATTTGGGGAATCTCCCAGGGGAAAAGTGTGTCAAAGCCATGACAGTTCTGCACAACCAAATATTTCCACCTGATAGTAATACCCATGGAATCTAAGGTATGTGGCAGAGATGTCCCTAATGCAGAAGTTTTCTGCATGTGAACTTCGAGTCAGGTTCAATGTGTGGACTGGAATTCTGGTTGTTTTAGTGGCTGTTTTCTAAGGTAGCAGAGGCTGTACAGAGGGTTATTGTGCCCAGCTTCTGTGCCCATGAGTCACTGTGGGTTTGCCTCCATGCCCCCAGCACAGTGGAGCATTTGGAGAGGAGCTGTTTGGGAAGTGTGATCCCAAAAGCTCCATCCTGGCTACGGAAAGGGATAATTCATATTTAACAGCGTGGAGACAGAGCTGGTGTTCACTCAGACAATTAAAGAGGCTGAAAACTCTCTGCCAGCCCCAGTCCTTAAAACGCTTCCGTGTGCCGGCTCCGTCCTGTGCTGTGTCAGGCAGGTCTCAGAAGGAAGAGGGGAGGGAAATCTTCTCCTGTTTGTTTTTCCTGTCTTTTAGACCAGAGAGGGTTTTTGTTCCATTTCTGTCAGCCCCTGACAAGTGTTCTTCCCGCAGCCCTTCAGAAGTGCTTTGGAACATCTGTGCACTGTTGCCTTCCCTGGTATTTTCCTTTAAAGTTTTAATTTAATTGGGGTCCCGTGGACACAGGTTCAGTACTGAGCAGAGTATTCCTGCCCTGGATGTGCACTCAGGACAAGACTCCAGGACAGGGAGGTGTGCTGGAGACCCCTGCCAATCACAGGGAATTTCCCTTTAAATCCCTTTATTTGCAGCTCGGTGAGGGATGTGTGGAACCCGTGCCCTCTGTGGCTCCTGCACTGACAGCAATCGAGCTCCTCTGCCAGGTAACTCTGCCCCGTGGGGCCGTCTCACAGAGAATTTTCAGCTTCAAAGGCTCTGCTGTACCTTTAGAAGTGTAGTTTGCACTAATTTGCAAGAAATATTTGAACTCTCTTCCACGAGTTAAATTTTTGAAGCCAAAAATTGGGAAAGTCTGCTCAGAGTTATCAATGAAGTCGTTTCTGATTGATCACACAGATGTGCTCCCAGCCAATGCCTGTGCAAAGAAGGTGCCTCAGTTTGGGGTGATTTATTCTATTCAATAAAAGCTTTACAAGTAGCTTTAAGGATCAAGCAGCTTTAAAGATCATGTTAGCTGATAACTGTTGTGTTATTGTGTCAGAATTAGGACATAAAATCATTTAATTGCCCTATTCTGTGTGTTCAGCTCCTCAGGATGTTTTCCCTCTCCACCTCAGGAATCAGCACATTCCCAGGTGGATTACAAGGTATAAAATATAAAATATCCCTGTCAGAGGTGAGGGGCCTCAGGGGGCAGGAGAGGATTTTGGGTGGGAGGGGGCAAACAAAAACCCAAAGTAGAATTTGCTGTTTCTCTTTCTTTAAATTTGTCTTCTTCGAAGCCAATTCATTTATGAGGCAGAACCCTTGTGGAGACAGGTAATGAAGGTAATGAAGAATATTCATGGAAAGTGAGTTTTAAATTCAAACACGAATATAAATGTTGGAAAGTTGAATAAGTGAGTGGTTGGTGTTTAGTTTTTGTTATTCTGGGGTTTTTTGCTAACGAAGATACAGCAAACATTCTACTGCAACCTAAACCCAACTCTGTGCAGCAAAACTGAACCCCACTGTGAGATGGGAGAACAAATATTTGCATTTTAACTGCTCATAAACCATGGCTGCCATTTGGTAATGGTAGTTAAATCCACATACTGCCTAGTAAATCATACATTTAATCATTTTTACATGAGGCAGGGAACTCGAGGAGGGAAAAGGATTGCTCATACACTACTGGTAATCAAATTCATTATTATTTCACTCAAATAAGAACTATATTTTTCTGTCCCATACAACTTCCATGGCTGTCCATATTTATTCCAGCTGTCTGTGCAAACAAAAATAACTGGTTTAATCCAGTGCAAACAGATTTGGGGCTTATTTGGTAGCTTTTTTAAAACTTTACAAATGGAGTCACACAATTCCAGGCTGGTTTGGGATGGAAGGACCCTCAAAGCCCCACCCAGTGCCACCCCGCCACGGGCAGGGACATCTTCCACTGTCCCAGGCTGCTCCAAGCCCCTCCAGCCTGGCCTTGGAGCTGTTGAAATGTGATATATGCAATTAGACCAAAAAATGAGCCAAATCTCTTGTTGGTCCTTCAAATGGAGGCTTAAGAGAGGAAATTTGGTCTGTGGAAAAATGATTTAGATTTGAGTTAAGAAAGGGGGAATGGATTGGTAACAAGTCCAGCAGCCGCTCCTTCCTTTGGTTTGTTTTGTTTTAAGGGCTGCTCCTTTGGGAGCTGGGGTGACATTTCAGGGTGATAAAATCACTTGGTCAGGAAAATTCCAAAGCCTTTGTGCAGGCAGCCTGGCCTCCTGCCCCTGCCCCACCACGGAGCTCACAGGAAGAGCCTCTCGGTTCCTCTTGACAGCTCTGGGGCTTTTGTCTGTCTGATTTTTGACACAGTCAGGATCCGTGTTCCACCACACTTCCTCATGTCTCAGAGCCTTCTCCAGGGACTGCTCTGGCATCCAGCAAGGTGGATGATTTATTTTTATCAATAAGCAACTAGAACTTTCAGCAGCATTTTTCCTTTAGCAAAAAATAACTGCCTCAGTCTTGTGCTGCTGTGAGGAGAGCTGGGACTCCAAAGCTTGTCATGGATCATCCAATATTTTCAGGAGTTCTTGGGGAATAGGGGGGCCCTTGTAGTTTTTGACCTCTGAGCATCCAGGAGCTGGGTCCTGCCATGTGAATTATGGGGATAAAGCCACAATTTAGCACCAGGCTGTTTCCACAAACTGCTTTGGGAATTCAAATTCATTTTTCACTATGGAAAACAGCCCAGCCAGCAGTGGGTGGAAGGAGAATGATCCTTTCCTGCAGCTGCAAATGTTTCTTGCTTTGAGTATCTCGGGGATACACAAAACCATGGAGGTGCCCAAGTGTCCAGGTGAGAGTGTGCAGGGACTCTGTGTGTGCTGGGGTTTGCTGTGTGCCCTGCCCTTGCACCTTTGCACACTTGAGATGGTTTGGAATGCATCCTGCTGCTTCCCAGGCTGGCTCCTGAACATTCCATGGCAATTTCAAAGGTGGTCAGACGTTCCAGGCCACACACAGACAGCCCATGTTCAGATGTATTTTTACCTAATAAATACATTTGCCTTTGGTCAGTGGAGTTGGCAATTGGGGCTCACCAGAGTGCCTGAAAGAAAACTCTCAGCAGCAGCGGTGGAAAAGTGATTTTATAGCACAGATGGGCTTGCTGGGACTGAGAGAGCATTTGGATTGTTATTTTCTCAGCGGAATAGACTGATGTGACACCTGAAATGACAGTCAGGAATAGATTCTGAACTGCCACCTTCATCTCTTAATTAGTACAAGTAATTCTTTTGAACAAAATATGGTTATCATCAAGTTCATCCTGTCCCAGTGAGATTAAAGAGTGCTTGAAAGTCACTTTTTTTTGTCCCAGGGGTGGGATAATCCCTGTAATTACCTCATATTATCCACTGATATTCATGTATCATCTCCAGTGATACTGGGATCTTCTGCAGATCACTTTGAATATTCAAACAAGTCATGCTGAGACACTTCTCTTTCAACAGCTGAAGATTCCTCTGGTGGAAATGGTGACTGATATGAAACTCCTCTCACTGCTTGTTAAAAACATGAAAACGTTGTTAAATGTTCGGTTTTAAACTCATTATATTCAAAATATTTTAAGTACCGGGATTTCAGTGTGTATAAAAAATTGTACCTATTTGTTGCTCCCATTTTGAATTTAGTGGTGCACACGAAGAAGTCTTTTCACAGTGGGCTTTAATGAGAGGAAGAAGAGAAGGGAATAAAGAGGTTTTCATTATTTCAGGAAGACCAGGGAAAGGCTGCTTTGTTTCATGTATGGCCAGGAGATTTTCACCTTTGTAGAGAGAGAGAAAACAGAAAATGTCATATATGCATGAATTTCAACAAATATTTCTCTCTGAAACCATCGTGTTCTTCTCACAGTGGGTGTCATGTGAATTCCTCAGGAAGGGCTGGAAGTGTTAAGCTCATTTCATGCTGGTGAAATGTCAGCATGTTCAAACTAATAAATCCAATATGTCCAGTCCAGACATGGGGACTGTGGTGGATGAAGAGGTCGAGCTGCTTCCTGAGGATTTGAAGGTGTGTTTTGTGTTGGAAGTGCTCTCATTTTTTTTCTCCAAGTTCTGTTTCTGACCTGCCAGGTCTGGGTTTCCCCCAGGCCCATCACTCGCTGGGAATGGGGCTGTGGATGTGCAGATAACAATTCTCAGCTGTTTGTCAGCCTGGCTTGTCCTGCACATCCATCACCAAAGGCTGGGGGAGCTGGGCTTTGCTCTGGGGTGTAACCTTGCTTTGCTGTCCACACAGTCAGAATGGATCTTCTAAACTCAGGGAGAAGGATCACGCTCCTGTACCGTGATGGCAGCCCAGGAGAGGCACCCTGGGACAGGAAATTCATTCCTCAGAGGTGTTTTTGCACTGTGAAATGGGATTTTCCTGTGATGGATCCTGTATGAAAACCAAATCTCTCTGAAGGCAGAATGGAACGGTACCCAGGAGTGGGAGGGTTGTGGGGGCTGTGGGTGGTGCAAGGAGGAGCTGGAGCAGGGCTGGAGCTCTGGGGAGCAGAGTGGGGTGCCCTTGCCTGAGTTCCCAGCTTTCTGGAGGTCCCAGTTCCCAGGAGGAGGCTGCACACCCAGCATGGATGCACACAGGACTATTTTCCAAGTTGTGGTGTTTTCCACGGGGCACATGAAGGGATTAACGCCTGAGAATCCTCTTTAGCTGCTCTGGGGATCACAGCTTTCAGAGGGCTGCTGGAATTTCTCAAAACCTGTGATCAAGTGCCAAAGAAACGAGCTGGGAAGTTGTCGGGCTCTGCTGGCCGTTCAGGAGGGAAGTTTGCAAGGCAGCTCAAGAAGCTCTGAGGGATGGTGTCACTGCTCCAAGGGAGCTGCCAGGGCCTGCTGCTCTCCTCAGAAAGGACTGGAAATCTCCTCCTGAGACAGCAGCAATCAGAGTGTGATGGGCTGGGCCATCCCTGTTTGGTGCCTCATGGGGCTTGGAGGGCAGCAGGCAAACCTCCAGTGCTGCTGCATCAAACAGGGAGGGAAGAGCTGTTCTACCGATGCCAGGAGAGATGCCAGTGGTTCCAGGGCTCCCTCCCGTTCTGCAGGGGAGGGGATTGGCCATTTCCAGCTGCTGCAGGAATGTCGGAGCAACCTCGCCCCCCCAGCA
Source organism: Corvus brachyrhynchos (assembly GCF_000691975.1). Lineage (NCBI taxonomy): Eukaryota > Metazoa > Chordata > Aves > Passeriformes > Corvidae > Corvus > Corvus brachyrhynchos. Next base: position 981,994 of record NW_008238347.1, read on the forward strand.
GGGGATAAATCAGCACTTTGTGCCCTGCCGAGCTGACCCGTGTCAGTGGGTAACACACTGGTTTGGAGGGAATTTATCACACACAGGGGAAGGATGAGGGGATAATCTTGGACAGAGGTTTCACCTGTGCTGCAAATTAGTAAAATTTCAGGCTGGAAATTTGATAGTGACCCTGCCACCCCCAAATGAGTAAAAGGGATCTATTAAAATAAATGGGATTTAAGGCTGTCAGCACAACAGGCACTCGAGGATCCCCCCAGCCCTGGCACAGCTGGAGCTTCCACACTGTCCAGCCTTCTCCAGCAGTGTCTTTTCTTCCCCCTTCTTGAGCTGCCAGAGATTCCATCCAGTTCCACCCATCCCCTCAGCACTGAGCAGGGATGGGGGCAGAAATGAACTTCATCCAAAGGCTCCAGCTCTGCTGTGTCCCTTGAATTCCCAAAGGAAGCCACAGCACAGAGAGGCCCCTGTGAGCACTTCCCACTGCATGTCTGGGATGGACCTGGGGATTATCCATAGATCTGAGGGCTCCTTGGGCCTTCTGGGGCAGCAGATGCACGTGGAAGTGTCTGCAGGAGTGTCCCTAATGTGGGGTCAGGAGTAACTCACCCTGCTGGGGATGGGGTGACCCAAATCCTGCAGGGAGGGCAGCTCTGGGGTCAGAGCTCTGTGCGCTGTGCTGGGCACCTCCCATCAAAGGCAGCCACAGATGTCACAGGTTACTATAATTAGGCAAATGTTAAAATAACTCCTTCCCCCTCCTGGAATTAGCCTGGCTGCTTTTAAAGGATGGTTAGATAAGAGTGCAAGTCACAGAGACTCTTCGTACGCAGTCGCGGCTGCAGAGTTCAAAGAGCTCTGTCAAAAATGGGATGCCCAAAATTATGACCTACCTTTCCTTCTGTTTCACATTTCCAGGGAGTTGTTAAAAATTAAAGATGCCTTTAAGGAGCTTCCCAGAAAACTGTGAAAATGTAGGACATAGTGTACTAGTGGGTTACAGAATGAAGCAACTTTTATGCAATACATTGTGCTGCAAAGCAATTTGCTTCCAAGTGTCTCAAGTATTTCAATTAAGAAAAATAACGATCAAGGACAAACAACATTTTAGTAGGAGGGGATTGGATTATTTCTATGGTTACAGTGCTGGAGCTGCAATTGGAATCGAAGTTTTAAGATCCAGGTTACATTTATGTTTCTTAAAATATTGATGTTTATGGCTATTTTTTTACATACACAAAAAACTTTGGGTTTTTGTTTTTTGTGGGTTTTTTTAAGGGTGGACAGCTCAAGCTATGAATTAACTTTTTTGGTTTAAAGTTTCACTGCTTTAGCATCAAACAAAGGGAAGAATTTTGATTATTCCACTCTTCTAAATTAACACATTTAAATTGTGATCGTACACCATTGTTTCGTTGTTTTTTTCTCATTGAAGTGAAACCCCAAAGAGCAAAGAAGGATAAAAGAAATGCATTCATCTACCCTCCTCCTGAACCCTTGCATGAGGGCTTTGAGGGTTGTTTGGCTGCGTGGGGGAAGGATGTTTGTTCCTTTTAAAGCTCCCTCTCCGAGCATCGCTGCCCCCGCTCGCAGGAGGGTCAGGAACGGGGTGGGTTTGCTTTCCTTCCTGCAGCAGCCAGGCAGCAGAGCCAGAACCCATCCCCAGGTAAGCCAAAAATGCTGCTTTGGCCTTATTTCAGCAGGGGAATCAGAATTGCTGTGCAAGTGGGTCTTGCAGCACCTCGAGGAAGCTGCTGCCTCTCCTAAAAGCAGATTTATCTGTTGGAACAGAACAAGGTGAAGCAAATTGGGGTGGATTTAAAACACTTGTGGGTTTCTGCAGTCGCCCAGACTGCCAGTCTGCCAGGAAATGGCTTTTCAAAGCCACGGGCTCCTCTCCCCACGTGTTTTCCCAGAGCTGTGGTGGAGTAACCACGATTAATAGAGGGGCATTGCCAGTAAATGGTTGTTTCTTTTTAGGGGCTGGGGGTGGACATGGCTGCAACAGCTGTGCTGGAAAATATCTGGAAAAGAATACAAAATAGGTAAAATTCTTGCAGACTGTAAGGAAAGCATTTTAGCGACGTCCTTATTCCTCACCTCTCCCTGTCTGTGGGATTTACAGCAGGAACTGCATAGGTGCAACACTGGAAATAACCAGAGCTCCCAGGCTCTTTGTGAACAGAGGAAATTCCCTGGGCTGGGGGCTGCTCTTGTGCTAAACGAGCAGGGGCACAGGATGGAGAGCACAGAGGAACAGGGAGTGTCTCTGTGTGCTGCTCACCCAGCGCCTGCGCTTGGGCTCAGCTGCTGGGGGGACGAGCTGGGCTCCAGTCTGGACTCACTGCCCCTCCTTGGGTGGTCAGGGCACTGCTGAAGGTTTTACCTCAGTCAGCAGGAGCAGCCTTTGCCTGGCACAAAGGCAGAAAAGATACAGAACAAAAATTTAAAAAAAAAAGAAAAGAAAAAAGAAAATGGAAGGATAAAAGAAGGGGGAAGAACAGAGGAGCCCAGATCTTTCCCTCAGGCACTTGTCAGCTCTCAGCAAGGTGGTGATACAAGGACAGCAAAGTCCACTTTCTTCTCCTGCTCTATTAAAAGTTTGAGGGACAACATTTGTTTTCAGGTGTTTTTTTAGGAGAGGTACTGAAGTGTGGTATTGGTGTAGCAGCATTGCCTTGAGGTTTAGATGACTCTGCTTGGGTTTGGCAACGATTTCCTGAGATTTTCTGTCTCCTCAAGCCTAAGAAGGTCTCAAGGTCTCATTGCTCTTGCGCCAGTGTAGCCTAGCCTCAGCATGAAAAAAAAAAGTTCTGCCCTGACAGCATTGCACATTCAGATTAACTTCATTAGAACAGGGCGTTGTTTTTACTGAGCTGCTGGAATTCATCCATTTCTTTCTGCCCCTCTTCCACAATTTAAAATTAAAAACATTTTCTTGCAATTACCACACCTGATTTGCAGCTTAATGTGCAGCTTTAGGTTGCCACAGCCCGGCCAGAAGCTTCAAGGCAGGCTCAGCTTCCCCGGTCTGGGATTAGGGCGTTTGACTGAATTAGAACTGGTACTAATTCCATATTTACCCAAGCACAATCCTCGTGGAACCATCAGCTCCAAAGGGAAAAAGGGAATGGGGCTGGAAGCCACCCTGGACTGGGAGGGTGGGCCTGGGGAGGTGGGGACAGCTCTCTCACCTCCAGGGCTTGGGGACCCTCATGACTGATGAAGTTGAATGTGGTGCCCTTTGCTCTGAGGGTGACCGTGACCTGATGGAGAATTTTTGGTACCCAGGGTGTGGGACTTGTTCTGCAGGTTTTCTGTGGGAATTTTTCCCAAAAGGGATTGGGAAAACCTGGTTCCCTCCAAACTGGCGAGCTCTGCTTGTATTTTGACAGTTTGTTTATTGTGGATGCTCAGACTTGTCACAGAGACTCAGGCAATGTTTCTTCTCTCTTGTCTGGCTACGAAAATTATTTGGATAGGATATTTGGGGGTTGGGGTTTTTTAGTATTCTAGTCAAACTAAAATAAATAAATAAAAAAGAAATTATAACAAACTAGGGGATTAGAAGATGTTCTTTGGAAAATTTAGATAAGAAGTGGCAATTTCTGCCTTGCTGCAGTAGCTGCACCTTCCAGAGCACGCT
>NW_008238347.1:985697-1014270 GCF_000691975.1 Corvus brachyrhynchos
CTGGGAAAACAAGAAATGGTGTCATCATCCCTGCACAGTTCCATTACTGAATTGTCAGAGCAGCGTCAGATTCCTGCCAGCAATGATCCAACTCCATTTTCGCTTCCCCACGGCTCAGCGGCGACCTTGATGTTCTTGGGCACTGCTCGTGTGGAGCTGGCTGGGCCGGCGCAGGTGCCAGGCTGTGGCAGATAATTCCCTGACCAAGTCTGGGATCTGGGTGTGGAATTGGCTGCTGCTCTGCCCAGCACAGCTACCGGGGCCTTGGCTGAGCCTCCCAGCTGGGAGTTTTTAATGACCAGCAAGCCCTGGGCCATCTGTTCGTGCAGAGCTGTTGTTGAACACAACTGTTGCTGGTTTATACACTTCGGGTGGTCCTCTCAGAAGTGCTTTAAGTGAGACCTATTATCTAATTTTTCAAATGGACTGTCAGACAAAGATGTATTTTAATTAGTGGCAAAGGTGGGATCATTATCATGCAAGAGAACAGTAAAAGGCAGAATTGCCTGGGCAGAGTCCAGCAGAGCAATCTGTACCCACGAGTGGTGCTGGAGCTCCCTGGGGATGCAGGGATGGAGATTAGGGATCTCCCTCTCTCCTTGCCCTTGCTGCTCCCTCCATTAATGCCTGGGCTGCTGCCTGTGGGGCCATTAATGCCTTTCCCAGGGAGGTGTGCTGGAAAGGAGCAGAATGATGGAATCATTAAGGCAGGAAAAGACCTCTGAGATCACCAAGTCCAACCCAGCAGCACCATGGTCAGCACTAACCCATGTCCTCAGATGTCGTATCCATGTGGCTTTTAGGGTAACACAGTCTGCAGAGTCTGGCTTTTAAAGTCTTTTTTTTTCTGTTCAATTTCTTCAACTTGTTCATGAAGTTGTCACTCCCCATGTCCTGGGCATAGAGGGAAATCTGGGGGGGCGTGTGAGATGTGTTCATTTTTTATTCTCCCAGTGCAGAGATGTCACAAATGCACGAGCCAGAGAGGACCAGGACTCACTGTCTGTCAGTGTGTGAACAGTTCCTTTGCTGGATGTCTTATTAATTACACAGGGCTTTCAAAAGCCATCTTTGACTGGTGTAATTCAGGTGTGGGACAATGATTCATGGACTCCTCCCAGAAACAGCCACTAATAAGATAATCACACATGTGCCAGCTTGGCTTCCCCTCCTGCTCCCCGTGGTTTTCCTCCACGGTGTGAGGAATTCATCTCCCGCAGGCAGCAGAGTGTTCCTCACAAGGGCAGCTTGGGGCTCTGGGTGATGGGAGCAGCTGAATGCCCTGAAAGATCTTTGCCGCATTGAAGTGATATTTCCATCTACTACCGCAGGTGTTTGATAGTAAAGCTGGGCTCTGCTCTGTTTTCATTGGGATCTATAAAACAAAGTGAAACAAATCCAGCAGTTTACTGATCAGAGCTGGAGCCCTTTCTGGGTGCTCCTGGCAGTTACTGCCTCCTGTTCCCATCCCAGACATGAGCTGCTCTATCTCAATAACAGACATGGCTGCGCTCTTTAGTTAAAGTTATCGTTTCAGAGCCATTACTGCAAGCATCCCTCTCTGCTTCTCACTGCCAGGGACGGCCTTACAGGGGCAGATATCACTGAGGACTGGTGCCTGCACACGGTGATTCAGCAGCAAATTAAACCTTAGAACACTTAAACAGCTGTTTCTTTGTCAATTCCATACACTTGGGATGGTGATTTCTTTCCTTCACCGAGGACCTGCAGTAAGAGAATTCCATACCCAAAACCTGTGTTCTGGGTTTTCCGGTTTTCTTTGTTGGTGGTGACACAGGGAGCTGCAGGTGAGCCCTGAAATCAGCCCCTGATGCAGAAGCTTTTGTTGTTTGGTGGTTTCTTGGTCTTGTGGAACCAGCTCCTAATCTCTCACCATCATTTAAAAGGGTCACACCTCACAAGTGACCGCTTAATTTCTAACACAAATAAAGTGCAAGTGTTACCCAATTAGTGCACAAGAGCTGCATACAGTAATGTTTATTTTCCCCTCTGGTGCATGTGCAGAAATACTGATCTGTTTGTGAATCCCTTTAACCCTCAGGTGCAGCAGCAGCTTTCTGTGCCCCAGGGGATGCTCTGAAGTACTTCAGGCTTTTTTGGAGGATGGGATTCTCTGGAGCAGACAGCCAAAACCAGGATCAGCTTCCTCCTCCACCCTCTGCACTGGAAGTGGTTCCCCATTTCCCATCAGCCGGTGGAACTGGAGTGAGACAAGGCAGGTACATGGGGTTTAAGTGTGCTTTTCATTATAGGTTCTGGAAAATTCCCTGCGAGCAGCTGCAGCTGTGGCCGTGCTCAGTGGCCAGAGCTGAGCCCGAGTCACTGTGATGTTCTTTTCCCTCTGAGCTACCAGTTATGCAAAGTGAAGCTTTACCTGAGCAGGGATAAAGGTTTTCCATGTTTAGCTCAAAGCATTTAATGGAAAGTGATCTATCTGGGGAGAAAGGAGGAGGAGAAAGCACAATCAAACCCCCCTTAAACACAAGCATCTTATTTTAGTGCTGTGTCTTTCATAAATCCTAAAGGTTGTTTTGTTTCTGCCAACAGTGTTTTGTTTAAAATCAGCTTATGTTTAGAGTACAAGAAGGAGGAGAAAGAAGAACCACATTCAATAATTTTCTTCTGCTTCTGGTAGTTGTTCCTCACTTGATTACTTGCCAAAGTGCCAGAACTGACAAACTATGCAATGCCACAGAAGTGAAGGCAGTGCTGCAGCCGCTGTAAAGCTGCATTAGTTTATAAAGTGTCCGTGTTGTGCTTCAGAAAATGAATAGCAGGCATTCAGCAAACCTGTTGCAGGTCCTTTTCCCCTTTCTTCCTCTTTCTTCCTTTGCTTTTGGGCACTAAAAGGAGCGGAAAGTTACACATTTATTTACTTGTCAGCAGAGAGGAAGTCCTTCAAAAAGAAAAATTATGTGCTACCAAAACCATTTCAGGATGGGGAAGGGGATACATTGGATTTCCAGCCTGCCTGGTGTTCCTTTGGGGAGCTGATTTCCTGGGGTGAGGGGGCAAAGGGCTTGGAGGCTGGGGATGTTCAATACAGGCATTATTTTCCAGAGGATAACACCGAGATTTACTCAGTGGATTATTAAGTATTATATCCTGAATTATAACGAGCAGCTGATTTCATACTAAGCCTGGAATGTGCCGAGGGCTGCTGCAGGAAAACACAATGCATCAGAGCTGGTAGCTGAGGTTTGCCAGCGCTTTCTGCTTGTTTTTATTCGTATTTTCTCTGCTGTCCCCTGCGCGGAGGTGTGCGGGTCTGACGTGCCCTCCGGTGCCGCACAGCACGCCCGGGAAGAGCAGCATTCCCGAGGAAACCGCGGCCCGTGGGGGAATCCCAGCCCTGAGCCGCAGGAGGAGCTTTTGGGATCTTTTATGTTTTGCTAACTTCGTGTTTGAGGGAGGCTGAGCCGCTCCACAGGGAGCACAGAGAGAGCCTCAGTGGTGCGGGGAGGGAGCAGCATTCACTGCTGCTTTTGCAGCAATAAATGCATCAACATCGATGCACGTGGGAAGCACAGCTCCAGAGCAGGGCTGCACCTCTGCAGATGGAGAGAGGCTGTGAGAAACCCCAGAGCTGCGTTCTGCTCCCAGCAAAGGCAGCCTCGTGCTGGCCCAGCACTCTGCAGCTGAATAGTTACGCAAGATCTTGTGGCGTGGATACCAGCAGGAAAGAGCAAGAGCAGGTCATGGGGAAAGCACACGGAAAGCTGCATTTATCACACAATCTCAGAATGGGTTGGGCTGGAAGGGGTATTAAAGATATTTCATTCCCCCTCTGCTACAGGCAGGGACCCCTTCCACTGTCCCAGGCTGCTCCCAGCCCCAATGTCCAGCCTGGCCTTGGGCACTGCCAGGGATCCAGGGGCAGCCCCAGCTGCTCTGGGCACCCTGTGCCAGGGCCTGCCCACCCTCCCAGGGAACAATTCCCTCCCAATATCCCATCCATCCTCGCCCTGTGGCAGTGGGAAGCCATTCCCTGTGTCCGGTCCCTCCAGGCCTTCCTCCATGCCCTTGAACGAGTGAATTGAAGCTGCTGCACCGTGTGCCACTGAAGGCTCACCCAGATCTTTGCCTGCCCCTCCCTGGGTGTTGTTCCCACCTGTGAGTGACACTTTGCAGTGCCACCAATGTGCCAGGTCACCCCTGAGTGCTTTTATGTGTGTGCCTACATAACAAGGCACCCAAATTAATGCTCAATGTGCTTGCTTACAAAGGAGCAGCATCGAAGGGTTGTTAATTAATCGGCCCATATCAGCTGGAATGTCCTGGTGTGCAACAAAATTAATTGGCCGAGTTACTCCAGGAACTGAGCCCACACGGTGATGGAGCTGTGAGAGCTGCCAGGGCCACCCTGCAGCCTGCCAGCACCTCCAGCACGGGCAGCTCCAGGCTAATTCCTTCTCCAGGAGCTGCAGAACCCAGGCAGGGTCAAAACAGAGAGAAGCCCTCAGTCGTTATCCTCAGTCATTTATATTTAGCACCTCTTTGGAAGACGGGGGAGACAGGCACGGTGTAATTAGGTGTGGTTTATGCTAAAAGCAGAGCTGCACTGTAGGGCTGGAGTTATTAGAGCTCATTAGGAAGGGCTGGGAGGCTGGCAATGAGCTGATGGAACCTGCAGTGCCACAGAAGCTGTGAGGAATTGCTGGTGCAGGGGAGGTTTGGTGGATGGGAGGAAGGATTTGACTGGGAGGGCTGTAGTAATGAAAATAGGATGGATAACAGTAAAAAGGACAAGATTACGTCCTTAGAAACTTAAAAATGACAAAATTCTGCCCTAGCTGGAAAATTACAGTTTTAGATGAGAGAGGAAGAGAAGGACTTTAATGTCCTTGTAGATCTTGCCTTATAAACCAGAACTCGGAGCAGCTCTGCCAACCCCAGCATGGAGAATGGGCACAGCAGTTCAAAGTGAATGTTAATTAGAACAGGTGTGGAAAAAGCCTTTCTATTCTCCTCATCGGCATCACAGCCTGGCTTTCCTCAGGATTCCAAAAGGAGTTGGTTAAAACAGCCCAGCAGGACAAGAATCCCAGGATGGTTTGGGTTGGGAGGGACCTTAAAGCTCATCCAGTGCCACCCCCTGCCATGGCAGGGACACCTCCCACTGTCCCAGGCTGCTCCAAGCCCCAGTGTCCAGCCTGGCCTTGGACACTGCCAGGGATCCAGGGGCAATCCACACCCCCAGGAAAACTCTCCAGAGATCAATTTCTTTTCTGCAGATGAATCAGGATGGAACAGCAGAAGTGACTCCAAAACCGCAGGGATGGTAACAAGCACAAATGTCTCCTGGGGGAATGGAGACCAAAATTCCCAGAGGATGAGGACCTGGCAGCCCCATTCTGTGGGAACAGACTGTGCCAGGTCTGCTGTGCCCTTTTGGGGGCTTCCAGCTCTGCCTGCCTGTCTGTCCCCTTTGTTAGCAGCAGAGATGTTCGTATTTAGGAGAGGTGTGGTCTGTTTTCTCCACATGGATCGAAAAGCAGGCAAGACAGACGTGAATAGAAAATCCCCAGGTGTCTCCAGGGACTGTGGCACTGGAAGGGGAGGGAAAAGCATCAGTTTTTGGGTTTTTTGGGATGTGATGCATTTCCAGCACTGGCATGGCTGAGTCCCTGAGGAGAACATCAGGCAGGTGAGGGTATTTTGGGGCTGTGTGAGAGCCACCACGTCCCAGGGCTCTGGGAAGAAATCAAGGAGGCGCTGGCTGACGATAGCTTGGCAAGTGAGCAGAAATTTTAAAAAGTTCCCTTTTAAATCTGTGCAAGGCTGGAGCTGCCCCTCAAAGCGGCCCCGACCCACAAGGAAATCTCCCATTTTCTCCTCACCATGTAATTTCCCAGCAGGCTGATTGCTCCTCCACAGCATTTTCATCACGCTGGACGAGAAAGGGGAAAATTACTGACAATTAGCTGAACTCTTCAGGCTTCACTCAAGCAGAATCCCATTGCCTGCAACTGGGAACGCTTCCCAGGACTGGATTCCAACTTTTCCCCCTCTCATCATTTAGGAGAGGGCTGAAGAGAACCCCTGCAGGGCCCAGCACAGTGCTGGAAGAAAAGATCTTTTCCTTCTTGTTACTGGATGCGCTGAGAAATATTTCTGGAGAATGTGGTGTTTTGATCAGGGAGTCTATCACACCTGTGAATAGGTGTGATTAAAGCAGGATTTACCCTCAGCAATGATCTGGAGAGGCAGATGTGGGAGCAGCACCCCATGAGTGATTGGGAAGATCATTTCACTGGAGGTTTTCACTTTTCCAGTAGTTTTTTTGCGGAGTGTCTTTCAATGCATAATGTGAAGAAAGCACTGAGTCAACCAGCACTGCTTAATTCAACTAAGAAAGTTGTAATGTGAAGGAGAAACAAACACACCTGGTGGAAAAGAGGATGGGATTTATTCTGCTACTGTGTAGTCAGAGCCAAATGCTTTGAGAGAACCTGGTTGTAAAGCACTTGAAAAGCGTTCATCCAATAAACCTCTGAGTGACAGCTTCCCACATCCTGATGCCTGATGCATTTGGGATTTCTTGTCCACAGGGATTTCTGTAGGTTAAGTAAATCCTCTGTGATAACTTCTGAAGAGGGAAGTACCTGAACTCCTCAAGGAACAAACAGAAGAGCCTGGGCAGGTATCAAATAATAACAATTTCTGAAATATCAGGAGTCCTGCATCCTGGGAGGGCTCGGAGGGGGACCCTGCATGCCCAGAACAGGGCTCATTCCATCCCAGAAGTGTCTGTAAGGCTGTCCCCTCCCCAGGGAATTGGAGCCAGCTCCATTTCAAGCCCTGACCCCGGTTTTACCCTTGCCCTGGGGAGCAGAGCTGCCCATCTGGCAGAGCTGCCAAGGTGAGCGGGATTTTCTCCATGTGTGGATCCCACTGCCCCCTGCCAAGGGCCTGGGGATGAACCAAGGCAGCTCCTGATGCTGTGAGCCCCCCCAGGAGTGGGAGCAGCTGCCTCAGTCCAGGCTCTTCCTGGCACAGCGGGGAGCTTTGGCAGGCTCGGGTTGTGCCAACACCGCCGTGCAGCCCTGGCAGAGGCTCAGGGAGGTGCTATGGGGAGTGAGCGACGGTTCCTACCCCAATTCTTGAAACAATTGTGTTCAACAAGGTCCCAGTGGGCTCCTGACTCAGCTGACTCATCCCTGTCGCTCTCCAAACCTTTTGGAGTCCCCAGGGTGGGTGCAGTTCAGAGGAGCCTGCGAGCTGCCAGCATGGGTGCCACGGGACCAGAGGGGAGTTTGGGACAGGTGAGTCCCCCTTTGGTGCAGTGCTGCTGCTCTGATCCCCTGCCAGCTCCCAGGGACAGCGACAGCCGTGTGTGCACAGCTGGGGCTGCTGGCTGGGGCACAGGTTTGCGTTTGGGAGGGCACCCACGGTCATCTGTTTACAGGAGCTTGCTCTGGGGTTCAGAATCTCAGCCCTGTTTGACCATTACCTTGTGGTGGAGTGCCCATCCCTGGGGGGGCTGTAAGCCCCAGTGGGGACATGGGGTAGTGGTGGCCTTGGCACTGGAGATAGAACATTTGGACTTGATGGTCTTAAAGGTCGTTTCCAGCCTGACTGGTTCTGTGGTCCCTGATGGCTGGGGCACACTGGGGTGGTGTCCCCACACCGGGCAGGGCTGTCTGGGGGAGCTTTGTACAATTGCCTGATTAACTCTGGTGCTCTCTGCCCTCAGCCTGGAGCCCTTGTCCCTGTGCCTGCCCTTTACCCCGTCCCTCACCCTCCAGCCAGTTCTCCCCAAGATACTTCTCATGGCTCTTGCAGACAAATGAAATTTGTCTCTTCCCCCTCCATCTCCCCCCTCTTCCTGGTGCTGGGGCAGGCTGAGCTGGGCTCTTCCCTGAGCTGAGCTCAGCTGGGCCGAGGCCATGGACAACAAGCACATCCTTCAAACTGCAGCAAGGAGCATCCAGCCCTTCGCAGGCAGGCACAGAGCACTGGGTCAGCTCTGCTGAGGGGCAGCAGCGCTGCTCCGGGAGGTGCCAGTGCAGCTGCGCTCCCAGTTTAACCTCTACTGAGCAATGGGGAACAGAGTCTGTTACAGTAAATCTCTGTCACTAAAAAAACCCCAGAGCCTGTTCTGCTTTGTCTTCAGACAGAATGAACTGTTTCTGTCACAGGAGATGTTGCCTCACCCCTGCCAGTTAGAACATATTTGACTTTTCATTAATTTAAACTTAGAGGAAGAAAAATCTCTTTGCTAAGCAAAGAGGAATTTGCAAACGTGGGCATTTACAAACAGCTCCTCTTGCCTGCTCCAGAGCTCTGTGGTTTTTTCCTTTCTCTGTTTTCGAGTAAAAATGACAGGAAGGTCGCCGTGACCGTGGCTTAACAATTGGGCCTGTGAATTTGACAAATGCTGCAGCCTCACATGATTTTGCTTCCATGAGTAATTTTTTTCTTCCACCAAGAGCTCCTCTGGAGGAGGAGAAGGAGGAGGCTGACCCCGGAGCCCTCCCAAAGGCGCTCTGATACCTCCTGGTTTTCCCCTTCAGCAGGGCCATTTGTCTGGGTGCTTGACATTTGTCCTACGTTTTTGTGCCACCTACTCCAGCTGCCTCTGATTGAATCACTGCTGCTGTTATTATTTCTCTGTTCCTTGACTTTTGCTAGTGAACTGAAAATACTTCCATTCTTGTTTGCTATTGATCAGATAATTCACAGGTCTGAGCTGCTCTGACGTGGCCAGGACTGCGACTTCATGTGTTGGAAAATAAATACATATAAGGAGTAGTTTACACTTCTGTCCCTGTTCTTACACCGTGTTTTAATATTTGCAGTATGTTTTGGATGTGTTACAATTGGCAGTAATTCCATTACAAGGCATTTATTGTGTGTTTCCAGGAGGGGAATTGTACCTGGGAAAACAAAACAACTCAAAATTCTTTTGAAATTACTCAGCTCTGCTTTTATTTTAATTTTTTCTCCTTAAAAAAAAAACCCTGTTGTAGATGAAATAATTGCAACTGGTGCTTGCCTGAAAATTCACCAAGGCTTGGGAGTGTTTGCTCCTGTCCTCCTGCCCTGCTCAGCAGGGACTCCTCAGGAGCTGCTCCCACTCCCCCTGGAGTCCCTGGGAGCAGTGGGATTACCTTGACCTTAGAATTTGGGCTATTGATTAAACCAGGTGTCCATGCAAAGCAGTCTCTGAGTTATTTATCTCAGAGATCACAAATAACAGGATAATCCATAACCTATTCCACTTTTTCACGCATCTTCAACCAGGACACAAATATTTCTTTTTGCCTCCACCATTATTCCCACTCAGATGACTGCAGGGATACAGAATTGTACAACTATTTGCTTCTCCAATCGTGCTGCGTTTTTCCAATGTGATTTATAGACCTGTGACGAGGAGACCTTTCCCTAATAATGGATTTTTCCAAATGAATTTGCGTCGTTTTCATAGATCATACTCCTCACTTCAGTTCCTTTGCCTGTCATTTGCTCTGGCTGTTAAACAGCTTTAAAATTCAAGTGTGATTATTCAGAAATCACTTCATAAAACATTATATGCCAGGAGTCACCGGGCTCTCCCTTCTGTCTCACCCGAGGAAAGAGAAGCTGCTGAGTTTGAATGAGCAGTGGAAAGTTCATTAGGGATAATTGTTGATGAGATAGGGAAGTGAATTACAGAAATGAGATCAGAAACATGTAATTGTCTCCACCGTGGGCAGGATGCTCTACAGAGGGGAGGATGTGCAGCTCCAGGGTTGTGGAGGCTCTGGGACTGGGGAGGGACCTCTGGCTAGTGCAGCCTGGCAAAGACGGGACAAATCGGGGACATTTCCCTCTGTTCGAAGCGTGGTCCCTGGGCTCAGGCCCTGGGAGGGAAGGAATCAATGGGAAATGGTGGATTTGAAAGACAAAGAGGTGTTGGTGAGGCCGCAGGGGGTGCTCTGAGGAGGAGCAAAGTGGGGCTTTGGCTGTCACAGATTCCCAGAAGGGTTTGGTTTGGAAGGGACCTTAAGGGTCACCTCATCCCACCCTGCCATGGGCAGGGACACCTTCCACTGTCCCAGGCTGCTCCCAGCCCCAATGTCCAGCCTGGCCTTGGGCACTGCCAGGGATCCAGGGGCAGCCCCAGCTGCTCTGGGCACCCTGTGCCAGGGCCTGCCCACCCTCACAGGGAAGGATTTCTTCCTAATATCCAGCCCAAACCTGTTTTCTTCCCATTTGAAGCCATTCCCTGTTGCCCTGACACTCCATGCCCTCTAAAAAGTCCCCCTGTGTGGATAAACAGGTTTAAATCATTCCTCTGACATTTCCTTCTCCAGGCTGGTCTGACACTGTTGGTGTGATGATGAGCCCCAGGTGAGGGACAGGGGCAGATTCCACACACAGATCCCAAATGGGGCTGGCTTGTGGGAAGTGCTTTTATGGACCAGGAGATTGTAGTTACCAGTGTCTGTTTTCCTCAGAATAATGAAATGCTAAAATAACAGCACCAGTCCTGGCTCTCAGTGTCACTATTATTTGTTTTGCTTTGAGCACAAATAGTGGAGTATGAGATGGCATTTTCTTATCTGAGGGGAGTCAAAGGGTGAGAAACGGATCTGGGAAAGGATTTTTTTATTTGGAGTTGAATGGTAGCGGATGGAAGAAAAAGGAAGGAATCAGAAGCAATACTTGCAGTTAGGGGAGAAGGAAAAAACCTCATTTCTGTGCCTTTATGTAACTGAGGTACTGAAATGAAGCATTCAGTAAGAAGTGATGAGGGATATTGGGAGCTGGAAAAGAGGCCAGGTCCTCCAGAGCATGGAAATCGGGAAAGGAATGGCCAGCCAGTAAAAGAGTGGAAATACTGATAAACTAAAGGTGTCTGTGGGGGCTGCAGAGTTAACCTTGAGGAGGGAACGTTCTGCTGGAGCTCTGTGCAAGGTTAAACCTGGACATATTTTTCTCGCCCCAAAGTCTGCTCTTTCCAAGCCTCATTAACCATTTTGCTGAACATTACAATCATTTCTCTTCTGCCAGGTTAGATCACATTTTTCAACCTTTTAGGTACAAGACCTTAGAATTATTGATCCAATGAATCATACTGGCTTAGGTGCTGGCTGCTGCTGCAAGCTCCTGGAGAAACCAGGATGTTGGCTAAATACTGAACAGATTTCTCTGAAATTCTTCACGTTGGGGGATGTTTTTCCATGTGGAAGAAGCAGCAGCACAGGGACATCACCTCTTTGCAGTTCTTAGGGTGCTGCATGATGTTTAAGGCTCCTAATGATGTCCAAAGACCAAATGAAAAACCCAAACAGGGATATTTTCTTTGTTATTATGAGGTCTTTGTACCACTGAGGCATTCTGAGCATGGGGATGTTATTTTGGTTTTTATTTGACATCTGGGTTCACTGGGTGTGCAGTGGGATGGGAAGGAGCAGGTTTGACTTCTTGGGTCTGCAACCTTCAGCCAGAGAGGGTTTATAAGGAAGAAATCTTCCCTGTGAGGGTGGGCAGGCCCTGGCACAGGGTGCCCAGAGCAGCTGGGGCTGCCCCTGGATCCCTGGCAGTGCCCAAGGCCAGGCTGGACACTGGGGCTTGGAGCAGCCTGGGACAGTGGAAGGTGTCCCTGCCCATGGCAGAGGTGGCACTGGATGGGCTTTGAGGTCCTTCCAAACCATTCTGGGATTCTAAGAATTTTCTTTCCAGTGTTTCAGGATCTGCAGGACCAGCAGGGATTGCAGCTTTTGGGGAGGGCAGAACCAACCATCTCATCCTTGGAAGAGCCCCAAAGCCAGGCAAGGCTGGGGAAGCAGGGAATGCTGCCTGCCCTGCCTGTGTTTGAAATGCCACAGGGAATTCCTGCCAGGGATAAGAACAGGACATCCCAAGCCTCAGACTTGTACTTGAACATCAGGTTCTTGTCTTCCAGCTCAAGTACTTCACGTTTGCTTTCTTTAAAAAAGCTTCTTAAAACTGCCAGAAAAATCCCACCTGGCATCCCAAGTGCTTCAGCATTAGACAGGAATTTTGAGTATCCCCCAAATAACAGAAATGAAATACAGTCTCTTAATTAGATAAAACATAATGATGTTTGTAAATACCAAATCATTATGCCAATATCTATTGGTAAAAATACTATTACTAATTGTATTTCCTTTGGTGTTTACAGAAGGAAATGCATCATTCATGAGCCTCACACCAAACTGGGATTACAAAGCTGCACGTGGATATTTAGTTTACCACAAAATACACACTGGCAACAAACTTAAGGCAACGCATCCTGCCAGGTCTGAGCTGCTCTCTGTAAGCTTCGAGAGAAATGAGCTGTGTGATTTAATTTGTAGAAAAGTGTTTTGGTAGAATTTGATAATCAAGGGTGGACTTGGAGATTTTGGAGGCCTTTTCCATCCGTAATGATTCTATAATACTGAACAGAAATTCCCAATTCACTTCTCTGTTTTGTAGGCCTAAGGAGATGGAAATAGTTAATAATTTTGAATAAAACCAACTTTCCTTTAGCAAAGCAAACAGCAACAAAAAGCTGTGGTAATTCTCCTGCAGCCTTCCAAAGCAATTATGCTGTAATGACTGCTGAAGAGATTTTCATGTTGTTTCAAACACTGGTTGGAACAACTGGAAGCTACAAATTTTTTCTCATTGTGACTTTATTATCTGAAAGGAAATGACTAATTTGGAGTTGGTTATTATTGTTTTATAGCCCATGAAATATAAGTATCTAAGTAAACATTTCCATGAATTTAAATATATAATACACATAATGTGAAATACATAAGCCCTCGGCTTCTGGGCCAGATTTTACTGTATTATTATTATTATATTTATGCCAGAAAATAAATGTTCTCTCTTCCTAGGCCTGTTTTTCACAGTCACTTCTTCCCTGAGGTCAGATGTGTGGTGAGCAGAGGAGAGCAGCACAGAGAATCGTGGAATCCCAGAGAGCTTGGGTTGGAAGGGACGTTAAAGGAGGGCTCATTGCATCTCCCACCTCTGCCTCCTCCGGCCATGAGCTGCCCCTGGAGCAAAGGTGTCCCTGGGGTGAAGCTGCTGGCAGAGAAAGCACTGGGCAGGTGCTGTGCAGGTAACACATTTTATAAAGCTGGCCACCACCAGTGCTGGTTCCTCCTGAAAAACACATCTGTGAAGCACTATAAAGGCCCTGTCATTCATTCCAAGCCGCCCTGCGTTTGGGGATTGCTGGTGCTGCCTTCCAGCGAGGCAGCTCCCCGGTGCCTTCCTGCTCGGTGGGTGAGGGACGCTGCCGTGCGGGGGAGGCAGCGCTGTCCTCGCCTCGGCTCTTGGACAAAGCCCATCCATCCTCTCGCAGCGCCGCAACGAGGAGCGCTCCTGCCCGGCTGGCTCCTCTGGCCCGTGAAGAGCTCTGCATTTACAGCACAGCCTGTTCCCCCTGGAAATGCCGATATGACCCTGCTCCTTTGCGTTCAGCCCCGGCTCCAGCCCGGCCCCTCCACGGCATCCCCGATCCCTTCCCTGCCTCCCCTGCAGCTGCACTGCCCAGGTCGTCCCTGCCCACAGCCACCCCAGGTCCCTTCCTGGCATTCCCCTTCTCCTCCCTCACTGCCCGTGCTGCTGGCCCTGAGCTCTGCTCCACAGGGGCTTTTCCAGGCTGTTTTGGCCCTCATCCAGACCATGTGGGTTTCTGTCCCTTCTGAGCACAGTAAATCTGTCACTGGAAGTAGCCATCCATCCCTGTCGATCCAAAGCCCCATTTTCTCTGGAAAAGCTGGAAGAACATTCTCTCCATCCCATGTCCTGCTCTGCCAGTGCTTCCCCTCAGCCCTGGGCCTGCCTCCCTCAGCTCCCTTTATTCCCTCGTGCACAGGCAAAAGAATTCCCGTCACTTTTGTGACCTGCTCTGTCACCCTTGGCATTCCTTTGGGAATTTCTGCGTGCCCTGATGGCTGCAGCTCATCCCTCCTTAGGGAAATGACAGGCTCCAGCTCCTGTTCCCTCTCTGTTCCCTGTCCTGTCTCCCAACCTTTGCCATGCTCTGCTTTTCCCTCCTGACTATCCCAGGTTATTTGCTCACCACCTGTCTCCTCTGCTCTATTCCTTACAGTGCCAAGAAAAGTGGGATCCTGACTCCTAATTTCTAGGCTGGACCACAAAGAATCAGGATTATGATCATTGGTGCCATTCTGATTTATTCTGTACCAATATCTGTTTATAACACAGGAGCTTCATTGTGTGTAACAATGGAGATAAATTTTGGCCCCTTATTTTTCACAGCCATTTTCCAGCTGTATATCATCAATTTGCCTCTCATTTAGATACTTGCTCCTACTTCAGGAAAAATAAAAATATCCCAGTTGTGTAGGTAATAAAGCTGGGGAAACAAACTCGGAAGGGCATTTTACAATGGAATTTGATTGTGATAATTTTTCATGTGTTAAAAAAGGAGCACGCTGGCTTTCTCTGGGAACTGTTTGGGTTTATGCTTTGTTGGGATTTTTTTTCCATCCCCAGCTTGTAGTCACGTGGAAAATCTTTTTTTTTCCCAAGGGAACAGAGAAGCATCTCTGCGTTTATTAGCTGAGTTCATTGAAGGACTGTATTTTATAATTTAATGAGGCTCAAAGTTGCATGGGTATCAGCTGAAACAAAAACTTCAGGCAGTGTGAATTCAGATTTTGGAAGTGCACCTCCCTGCAAGTCTGTTGTAAATATCTACAAAAAATACTGCAGGTGAATGGCTTGGCTCTCATTCGTTTTTGTGCCACAGAAATTCCCTGGTTCCTTTGGCAAGTTGGAGTGGGGGATCAGCAAAATTCTTAGAATCCGAGAATGGTTTGGCTTGGAAGGACCTTAACGTTCATCCCATTCCACCTTCCACTGTCCCAGGCTGCTCCAAGCCCCAGTGTCCAACCTGGCCTTGGACACTGCCAGGGATCCAGGGGCAGCCCCAGCTGCTCTGGGCACCCTGTGCCAGGGCCTGCCCACCCTCACAGAAAAGGATTTATCCCCAAGATCCCATCTAAACCTACTTCTGTCACTATGAAGCCATTCCCCCTTGTCCTGTCCCTCCATCCCGTGTAAACTGTCTCTCTCCATCTTTCCTGCGCCCGCTTCAGGTCCTGCAAGGCCACAATGAGGTCACGGCAAAGCTTCTCCTCTCCAGGCTGAACAATCCCAGCTCTCCCAGCCTTCCCTCCCTCTCCATCCCTCTGATCCCCCTGGAGCCTCCTCTGGGCTCTCTCCAGCAGCTCCAGGTCCTCCCAGTGCTGGGCCCCGGGGCTGGGGCAGCTCTGCAGGTGGGGCCTCACCTGAGCACAGGGGCAGAGGGGCAGAACCCCCCTGTCCTGCTGCCCCTGTTCAAACGATCCTGTCAGATATCCCTGAGGAATATCCTGTGGCTCCCCTTTCCTCACCTCCTCTTACCTCTCCTTTCCCAGTCAGTTTACCTGAATTTACCAACAAAATACTCTGAGTTTTATTTACTTTGTATGAGAGCCAGGAAATTGAAGAACTATTCAGATAAGCTGGAAAGGGCCCTGTTGCACAAGTGCTGGAAATGATCTGTGTGGTGGCTCTGGGATATTGTTCCTCAGCTGCAGTCCTTGGGAGCTCGGCACAATTGTTCCCATTCAAACAAAAGCAGCCTAATGAAAGTATTTTAATTTGCTGATCATCTATTCAGAGTGAAAGGAACGGCCCTGCAAGGTGTCCTTGGAGACTGGAAGTGAGTGTGGCAGTGGGAATCACACTATTCATACTGATTTACACTTCTCAGCGAGCTTCTGTGTGGGTAATGTTGCTGGAGGTTTCCTCAGCCTCACATTTCCTTCCCTCCACCTCACAGAGCCTTTTCCCTGGGCTTTTTGAAGGCCTCCAGGTTTAGTGGTGCTGCTGGTCCCGATGTCCCCGACCAGGAGGCTCCCTAAGCTCCCTGTGTAGCTCAGAGTGAGAGGATCTGCTGGAGAGTCATTCCAAGAAATTTAGATGCCTGATTTGCTAGTCGGAGAACCTTTCTGTTGGTGCAGCTTTTTTAAAAAGGATTTGTTTAAAGAGCTTCATTTCTGATGGGAATCCACATTTCAGGTGTTTTTTGGTAAGACCCCCTAGCGCACAGCTCCCAGCAGTTTGTGTCAGGGCAGCCAAAAACCAGGACAAAAACTCCTTTAGGAACACTGAGGGCAAATCCTCTGCTCCTTCCTGCCATGGAATGAGGATGCCTTGGGTGTGGGAACCACACGAGGGGAGATGAGGAGTGGATGTGGTTGCCTGAAGATAAGGAGAGGGTTGATCCAGCTTTGAGGTGGTTTTCAGCTGTACAAATCCATCAGTAATCAGAGTTATATTAGTTAAGAGCAATTAGCTTCACCCACATGTTCATAGCAACAGTAAGGGAAGAAGGTTTAGGGAACAAGACAAAGTATAAGACAAAAAGATTATATTGAATTTCTGTTCCATGTTGTGATTAGAAAGATGAAATATTTTTCACTGCATTTATTTTCTTACCAAAATTATATATTTTTAAAAATCTTTTTAAAACAAATATACAAACCAATTTCAAGTAAAGTCCCACCATCACGTCAGACTTTGAAGGTGATGCCAGAAGAACTGACAATAACATCTTTTGCTGATATGATTTCATCCACATATCAAAGTACAACAGAGCATGTAGAACTCGAAATTAAGACAAGCTGAGTCTTGTTGAGCACTTTCATTTCTGTGTCATTCCTCCCCCCAGTGCCCTTCCTGCAGTGCCAGAGCTGCTGAGCTGTTGCACCAAATGGCCGGGCAATATCACTTTACCCGAGGAACACGAGGTACTTACAGGAAGGAAGATATTTTTCTTTTGCTGAAATAGATCCTTAAAAAATATATTCTGAAATAAGTGAAAAGAAAGGACACACACTGCAAGAAAATGTCCATATTGAGGATGTAGATTCTGTTCCTGCTTTGTCCCTGTAATGCCTGAAGTCCTTGTGCTGCTGTTCGTGGTATATTATATATCACCTCTTTCCTGACTCTTTTTATTAAACTCCTGTTACCTATTCTTCCTTACCCTACTCATCATCTTCCCTCCTCTTCATAAAATGTTCTAAAAGAGAAAATTACCAAGCTGGAGGGTCAGATGAGAAGAAAATTATGAGCTGTTGGTCTGTGTGCTCAGCCTTCACTTGTGATTGCATCTGCTGCAGGTGAGGCCAGTAATTCTGGGAGCCCTGGAACAGCTGCCCCAG
This sequence comes from Corvus brachyrhynchos, assembly GCF_000691975.1. NCBI lineage: Eukaryota > Metazoa > Chordata > Aves > Passeriformes > Corvidae > Corvus > Corvus brachyrhynchos. Next base: position 1,002,908 of record NW_008238347.1, read on the forward strand.
AGGGAATTAGTTCTGATGGATGGTAAATACTTTGCCGGTCATTTTGACATTATTTTCAAAATTCTGGGTCAATTAATACTTCTTGAATGGATCGGAAAAAGAGCCACAGAACTCCTGGCGTTGTTTATTCTGTGTATGTCTCCCTCTACATATTGTGGAATATGGAGAGCTGGGGTTTGTTCATTTTCTTTAACAAGGAAATAAGATGGGTTCTGTTTCCCCAGTGGGGAGGATGTCTGGAGCTGCTGTTGTGCTGCTGGGGCCTGGCTGTGCCTGTGGTACTCTCAGGGCTGAATTCCAGCACTGCCCAGACCCCACGGGGGACAGCTGGGCCAGCACCCCAGAGCCAACACAGCCCCTGTGATCATCCAGAGACTGGAACGTCTGTGGGCAGGATGCTCCTGTAGCCATTTGAGGTGATGGTGCTGATGAACTCCAGGAGATGGAGAGCAGCAGCTCCTGAGTTTGCTCTGACAACCCCTTGCAAGTCCACAGCTGAGGGGGTCTCACTCCTCTTCAAGCTCATGCACCAACATTTCATGTCAGAGATATGAAGTGTCTCCTGTCTTTCCCTTTTAGAGAAGCACCAAATGCTGTAGCAGGGTTTCCATCGGGACATCAGAGGGGTAATTAGGGACACAGCCCTGTGGAGTGGGAGCCCTGGCACTGGAGAACCCGTGGGGAGAGGCTGCACATCCCTCAGCAGGAGGAACCATCCCATGGTTCCCGAGCACAGAACTCCCACAGTGCCCCAGAGACATTTGCTAGATGTGTGTAATGGTGGTGGAGCTGGGGTGAGTTTCAGGCTGCACTCTTTCTCCCCTGGTAGAATAAATGAGAGTTATTTTTTGGGACCCTGCTGGGTGTTGGTGTGGCAGCAAACCCTATTGATTGGAAAACAGGTTGTGTAGTGAGTGCTGGGGCTTGATTTGACTCTCAAATAACACAAAATAGGCTGTGTCTTTCCTTAGAGCATCTCAGACTGGAAGGGTTAAGAGTGAATTATGTGCTTTTAAAGGGATGTTAACTTGAGATAATGTACCTTCATTGAGAATCCTTGGAATACCCTTTATACAGATTTTGTGCTTGGTAGCAGTCTCAACTGTATCTCATTACAAGTGAATTGAAAAGAAAACTCCTGTATCCTCACTGGAATGCCCACTGGAGCATGGCACAGGAATATTGCTGCTTGTGGAGCAGTTGCTGCCTGCAGCCTCTTCCTGAGGCAGAGACACCAACCTGGGGATGGCTCAGTCAGAGTCCCAGGATGCCCATGTGGGATCTCTCTCCTTCCAGGGCTGCAGACCCCAAAACCACCCAGAAAAGTTCTTTCCATGGTGAGTGCATTAAGCCCCTCCTGTTTGCTGAGGATCACTGGATTGTTGCATGATTTGGGGTGAAGGGACCTCAAAGCCCATCCAGTGCCACCCCTGCCATGGGCAGGGACACCTCCCACTGTCCCAGGCTGCTCCAAGCCCCAATGTCCAGCCTGGCCTTGCCCACCCTTCCAGGGAACAATTCCTTCCCAATATCCCATCTAACCCTGCCCTCTGGCAGTGGGAAGCCATTCCCTGTGTCCTGTCCCTCCAGCCCTTGTCCCCGGTCTCTCTCCAGCTCTCCTGGATCCCCTTTGGGCCCTGGAAGGGGCTCTGAGCTCTCCCTGGAGCTTTCTCCTCTCGAGGTGAACATTCCTACGTAATTAACATTGTTTGCAGGTGGAAGAGTGTTTTTGGGATTTGATTACACACCTGTGATCCCAGCCTCACCACGGACAGCAGGAGCACTCCCTGAGCTTTGCTCTCTCCCTGACTTGCGCTGTTTGCTGTGGCTGCTCTGCATTTCTGCCTCTGTAACACAGCACAACCCCCTGTTCCGGTTTGGCCAAATTTAGAAATATATATATACACTCTGAGAGAAGGCACAACCACCCCTCCCCCCACCAGGTTCGGGAAAAAAAATAAATTTTCCTCGAAGGAAAGTGAAGAAGATAAAACTATTTATTTAACAAGCACACGGGAAAGGAAAATAATGTTAAATGGTAAAATCTTTCGCTGTAGAGGAAAAACCTGGGAAAGTGTTCGAGTCCTCCCTTTGGTCTCCTCGGAGCTGGGGCTTGGGCCGGGGCCAGGCCCTCTGTGCCCGGTGGAAAGTCCTCCCGATGTGCTCTGATGTTACAGCAATCAGGCAGTCCAGTAGAAAAGGGAGAAAATCCGAAATTCCAGAGAAGGAAAAGTTCAGCTCTCAGCTAACCCTGCCCTCTGGCAGTGGGAAGCCATTCCCTGTGTCCTGTCCCTCCAGCCCTTGTCCCCGGTCTCTCTCCAGCTCTCCTGGATCCCCTTTGGGCCCTGGAAGGGGCTCTGAGCTCTCCCTGGAGCTTTCTCCTCTCGAGGTGAACATTCCTACGTAATTAACATTGTTTGCAGGTGGAAGAGTGTTTTTGGGATTTGATTACACACCTGTGATCCCAGCCTCACCACGGACAGCAGGAGCACTCCCTGAGCTTTGCTCTCTCCCTGACTTGCGCTGTTTGCTGTGGCTGCTCTGCATTTCTGCCTCTGTAACACAGCACGACCCCCTCCTCACCTCTGTGCCTTCACCCTCTTAGCTTTACTATTTGGGGTACTGGAGACTTTGTTTTTTCCTTGGGAGTATCCAGTGCGTGAAGGAAAGGCACCAAAAAGAGATGCTATAAAAAGAAAAGAGTGAAAAAAAAGAAGACAATAACTCCGGAGATCTGTTTTTCCTATTGAAACACTGCCCGTTTCACGGCCTGACTGAATTCATCGTCTCAGGTAGCATGTTCTGTGCTGTACAGGAGGCGACAGCCGTGCTCTCCCCAGCTCCCCGAGGTAAGGGTTTGTGAGAGCTGTCACAGCACATCGCGTGGGGAGCCGCTGCCCGCGGCGCTGGCGCGGCACGCGGAGAGCCACCAGCCTGTGCCAGGTCCCGCCGTGCCTCGTGCCACCGAGGCTGCTGCTCCTGGCCATGGGGACAGCAGCAAGGCAGCAGAACCTCCTCAGGGTCACCGCAGAGCTCGGGGAGGGGGGGAGGAGCAGCTCGGTTTGTTATTCCTTCGGGCTGTTTCAGGAGAGGCGCAGTTTTTCCAGAACCCCCAGGAAATGTGCGCAGGGGGTGTTCCTCAGGATTCCTGGGCTATGTGTGTCCTTCCTGCTGCTCCCAGAGGGTCATCCCGGCCCTCGTGGCCTCGGCGGTGCTGGGAAGGGGCGGTGTGTGCTCCAGGCAGGAGGGATCACCTGCTGGGAGCCCTTCTCCTGTGCTGAGAAAAGGGAGAGGAGTCTGCAGCCATGAGAGGAGCCAATGATTCCATGTGCTCTGGGCCCTGCCAGGGCTACATCAAACACGGCTGCTCCGGATCAAAGCGCGGCTCCGGGAGGGATCTGTCCCCGAGTCAGAGCCATGGCCTGGGATGACCTCTGCTCTCCTTGGGAAATGGGGGGGTCCTTCACCTTCCTGGAAATATTCCAGAACTGGCTTTACTGGGACAAATCACAGGGCCACAGAATTGCTGATGTTGGACAAGGCCTCCGAGGTCACCAACTCCAATTATTCCCCAGCACTGCCAAGGCCACCACTGACCCCTGTCCCCAAGTGTTGCATCCACACAGCTTTTACATCCCTCCAGGGTTGGGGACTCCTCCATGGCCCTGGGCAGCTGTGCCAGGGCTGGACAGTCCTTTGGGTGCAGAAATGTTCCCTATATCCAACCTAAACCTCCCCTGGCACAGCTTGAGGACATTTCCTCTTGTCTCTTGTTCCCTGGAAGAAGAGGTGGACCCCTGGCTGCCCCCTTCTGTCAGGGATTTGTGAGAGTGAGAGGTCCCCCGAGCCTCTCTTCTCCAGGTTAAACACCCCCTGTCCCCCCCCACCCCCTCAGGTTTTCTTTTGTTTTACTCTAGTAGGAATTTAAACAATGCCTCACACCCACAAATTCGGGGCTTTTACATATTCCAGGCTCAAGTTCATCGCTGTTTAGGCTGAACACAGAACAAATAGAGAGAAGTGACTTCATTACTTGCACTCTGGAAGAGACCTGACAGCCATTTAGAAAAATACTTAACATTCACCAATTTCCTTGGTTGCTCCTGTCCCCCAGGAGCAGGCTGGGAACAGATCCATCTATCTCCGTCCCACCCGGCACCCCGGAGGCAGCTGCGGTGCCTGGGATTGGATTCCTGCAGTCAATAATCCCAAGGCTCTCCCTGCGAGGATGGACAGCGTGGGGACCCAGGGGCTGAGGGCTGGGGCTGTGCCCGGGATTGGATTCCTGCAATCAATAATCCCAAGGCTCTCCCTGAGAGGATGGACAGTGTGGGGACCCAGGGGCTGAGGGCTGGGGCTGTGCGTGGCAGAGTGCCTGGGCTACAACTTGTGTTGTCAAACAAAGCCTCCAGAGTGCAACCAGCTGATAAACAGACTTTTAGTTTGCATTTCTTAAATCTTTGCGTGAAAGTTGACCTTATTCTCAGTGGGAAATCTGGTCTGGTGCTGCATGAACAGAAATAGGTTTAAGCTGTGATTTATTTAGGTCTTTTAGCCTCCTTCAGAGAGAAGTTTATATTTGTTCATTCATTTCCTGGCTGTTGGTTGGTGGAGGGTCTCGTCCAACCATGGGATTCCTCCAGCCCTTTGGCCCTGCTCCTCCAGCCAGCAGTGGCTCTAGGGAGCCCCACTCCTGTGGCCCTAAAGAATCCCAGGATGGTTTGGGTTGAAAGGACCTTTAAATATTATATTTTATATATTACAATATTAAATTTACATCTTTTGTGCTGGCATATCCCATTTTACAGCTCTAAGATAACACTGCAAGATGATTTTGCACCATAATTTGGAGTCCCGCTAATTTTAAACACCTTTGCAGCCATGCAGTTTATGGAAAAAAGAAGAGGTTTTTACTGCCTTACGCTTTCTGTGCATGAAAGCTTTGAATTAGCGTCAGACCCTGGTGCAGCGCTTCTCCCCAGCCTGGATTTAGTGCCTGCTGACAGCTGGTGCCCAGGGCTGCTGTCCCTGCCAGCCTTCCTGCAGCCACTGGGCTCCGGTGACTTGAAGTAAGTGCTGACAGATTGAATTCCTTCCTGGAAGCTGCTTCCTTGTAATGCTCTCCCAAGCAATCCTTGGATACACTGGAGGTCCCTTACATTTCTATTTGCACTTCAGGTGGTAGTAAAATAAATCATCTGTGGCTGCTGGCAGTGCCAGCAGTGAGGGATGCTCTGCTCTGGGGCTGTGCTGGAGACTCTTGGTCCCAGCAGAACAGGAGTGCCGTGAGCCCAGGGCCTGCCACGTGAGCTCCTCCTGTTCAGATGGAGTTATCCTGCCTGCCTGGGAGCCGAGGATCCCTGAGGTCTTTTCCAACATAAATAAGTCTGTGATTTCATGGGTTCTACCCTCACCTCCAAGGAAAAGAGGCGATTTCCTCTCCTGGGCAGCTGAACAAACCAATGTGTGTCAAACACTGCTTCACACGAGACAGCTGGGCTTTGAAACGTGGAGATTGGCTCTGCCCTGACTTCCAGGAGCATCCCAGTGCTCGCACTGCCCTGCCCTCACCGTGGTGGGGCTGATGCCCTGGCTCCTCTTCTGCTGTGCTTTCAACAGATAAAAGGAAGGGATTATTAAGATGTTAAAGGCTGGGATTTCTCTGTAGCCACTGACTGGCTGGTTTGGCGAGTGTTGCTTTATCTGGCAGCAGAATCCTCAGCATCCCAACGCCTTCCTCGGGCACGGGCAGCACCCAGGGAAGAGGGCACGGAGATACCCAAGGTTTGCTTTGTGGGAACAAACAGAGCAGGCTGCACCCTGCCTTTCTGCTGCGAGCACGAATAAAGGTTAATTGACACGTTCTCATGTTTCCCTTTGTTAATTAAGTGTTGAGCCTTCAGTGCTTTTCACCACAGCTCCTGGTAGCTGAAGTTAGTCTTTTTAATCACTGCAGGAGAGGGCAGGAACTCCAGGACAGATCCTGCACAAAACACAGGGCTTTTCTTCTCTGGGAGCGTGTCTGAAGCCAGGAAAAGCTGCAACAGTGTATTTGGAGGAGATGCATTCTCAAAACAGCAGTTTCCATTTTGGTTTCTCAGAGATTTGGTTAAAAGTTCTGGGAACGTGAGGTGATTCCAGCTGAGGCTGTCAGGGGGGAAGCAGTGGTTACATCCCAAGCTGCACAGAAATTGTGTTCTCAGAGATTTTATTATTATGGCCTGCTGTGTTTGCTGCTGTTTCTCTCTGTTTCATGTCTTTATTGTATTAAGAAATTTCCCTCTTTCTCCTTCATGCAACAAAAACTCAACCAGATCTACATCAGTGAAAGAAATTGGGTTTTTTCCGACTCTCCCACGCAGTGCCTGCTCTGGGGGAGCTGGGTGGGGAAAGCAACAACTCTTCTGAGAGCTGGGGGCCTGGGGACAGCAGCAGCCAGCAAAGCGTGGGGCCACGAGGGCATCGTCCACCTCAACAGCTTCATAGTGCCCAGACAGTGAGCAGTAATTGCCATGACTTCACTGGGCTGGATCACGCTGGCTTGTACATTAGCACAGTGAGAACACGCTTTGTTGTGTTAATAAATAACTGTTAAGTTTAAGAAATGAATTCACATGGAAGGATTTATTGTGGTCTACAATTAGGGCAAGAAAAATGACAAATTTGTTCCTTAGAGTGCCTTGAAATAATTTCTATCTCATCTGATTAGGAGAAAAGGCTGCTTTGTCTTCTTAAATTATTTTTTCTCTATTTAAATAAATCTGAACTGCTTGCATGCCTGCAAGAATTACAAACGGCTGCTCAGACCTAAATCAAGTGTTGCAGGGTTGCTGCATGAATCTTCCAAGGCAATAAACTTTGGGTACCTTTGACAAGTTTTATGATCCCAGATAGGTGCACTGTGCTAAGGGCCATATTTCACAGCAACGCCTCTGAATAGATCATATCAGTTTTTATATGCTAATAATTTGTTTTGGTAGTTTAATACCAAGAGCTATAATTCATATCTATGGCTTGCCCTAGACTGTGGGTAATTTGAGTAACGGTTTGGGAAAATCACTTTAGGAACACTTTCAGGATTGCACTTTCCCATTGAGCCATTAAGGCAAGAATAGACCAGGCTGGAAATGTATAAAAAAATAAAATGAGTTGAAGCTCATCAGCTCCTGCTCAGGGTCATTCCCCCTGAAGTTTCCCTCTCCCTCAGTCACTGCATTTTCAGTTTGCTGAGTGTCTGGGCTCTTTTCCATTTCCTCTTGGGCTGGCAAATCAATCTTGTTATTTAGTCACTCTTTTTGCCTAGAACTAAAATCTAAATGGTTTTTTCCCTAAATTCCCTTCCAACTCCCGCTGATTTTCATGGTGTATTGCAAATTTCACCTGTTCTAGTCCGTGATGTGTTGTGGGAGCAGCTGAAACTCAATTTTGCTGTTGCAAACCACCCAATGCTGGCAGCAGGAGCAGTGTGGGAACGGTGGGAATGCTGTGGCAGTGCTGGAAAGCTGTTAAGCCAATTGGGAACTAGTTGGAGGGCGGGCAGGCACTCCCCAAACCCAGTCTCATCTCTGTAGTTTTGTAGCTACTCAAAATTCCTCTTTCTAAACACAAGATGTGCAAATGGAAGGGCTGGAGCCTCCCCTAGGCTGTCTAGGGACAGTAGGGACCCCCATCCTCCCCCTGGAGCCAGCAGGATCTGTGGAGACTTTGCTGTAGCTGCTCATGCTTTGGGGTAAGTGTTCCAGTCCTGCATTTAAGGCAGGCTGTGAAATAGTGTAAATTGGCTGTTATTTGGTTTTCTGCAGCTCGATAATTGAAACTAATAGAAGTAAATAGCAAATATTTCCTGGTGGGATGACCTTGGGAGCAGGAGAGCAGCTCCTTGTGTCTTCCTCCAGGGAAGAAAGTTAGAGGAATTACTGCCAAATAATAATAATAGCAGCAGCAGCACGGGCTGTAATTCTCCACTCTCCTACTCCAGCAACACCTGAACAGCAGCGGGAGGAAAACAAGTCATTTATCAGGGATAATTCCGGGTGTGTGGAGCAGGGCTGGGGAGAAATGGGCAGAGCCTCCTTCTCATCCCAGCCATTAAGGATCTTGTATCTAATTTTCCCATTTTGGCAATCTGTGCTTGCTCAGGCCCAGTGTGGCTGTGGACTAATCTGAGTTGTGAAGGGAGACGTCCCCGTTTCCTTTTTCAGGCTCTCTGAGGTGTGAGATCTGCTGCAGCCACCCCCACTTCCTAATGAGGGATCCGACCCCGTCGCTCTTCCCGTTCCCTGTGCCTCTGCTCCCCCAAATCACCCACCCCAGCTCACATTCTGTGCTATTTCCTCAGGAAAGCGAGGTTCGTGTGATACCCACAGAAATGCTGAGCATTCTGCAGCTATTTTGGTCTCTGGAAAATCAAGGAGATTTGACAGAGGGAGAGAAAACTCAGAGATAATGAAATACTAAAACTCTCAGTAAATGGAATTGGTTAAAGGAAAGGGCTGTCCTAAAGCAAAGCAGGAGAGAAAGTGGGCATCAGCAACTGTTTGGCAGCAGCACCTGGCCAGGAAAGCAGCAGGGGGAGAAATCAGGGCATCAGGCACATCATAAGCACAGCTGGTGTGAGGGGGGGTTGTTAATTGTGGGGCTTATGGAAAAAAGTGGTTTGGACTCCATTCCATACAGAGAGTGCTGGAGGAAGAGGAATGGACTGAGGAGTTGGGCAGAAACCCCTCAGCAAGGGAGAAAGAAGCGAGTGGGTGAGAGGCACCAGGTGATTTCTGGGTGATAGGAGAGCGTTCCTTGCTAAAAGAGGGAATTCTGCCACAAATGAAGTGAGCTTGGTGTGTTGCTGTCTGAAGAAGGGGACTAAGAGCCAGAAGGTTATGCTGGTTTCTGGGGAAGGAAAGCAGCGAAATCCTGGGATGGCTGCACCTGCAGGGATGTGGGGGATGTGACTCCCAGCTGTGACAACACGGCTCGGCCTGGGAGAGGGAGAAAAGGTGAGCAGGAGCATCCCAACAAACAGAACAGGGAGCTGCTGGCACACACGGAAAGGGGCTGAGTGGGTCTGGAAGCTGCAGAGCTGCAGGTCGACTCCTCACCTGTAGGACAGAACAGTCTGCACCAAGCCATAAACCCTGTAAACCTGTGATTAAAACCACTGAAGCGATCTCGGCTGCGATCTCGGCTGGGCCAGATGAGCTTGGCACAGGAGTTGGGCTGCCCTGCTCCTGCCAGCTGGGAAGATTTTTCACAGCCCCCTGAATTCCCACAGCTTGAGTGCTGTGCAGGAAAAATATTAGGGAAAAAATAAGAGTAAAAAATTGTCAAATGAGAATAAAGACAAAATAAGAGCAAAGGAAAGGATGAAATCAAATAAGAACAAGGGAGCCTGGTCCCTCATTATTAATCTACAAGCTGGAGAATATAAATAGCAAATGAAGGTATTTTTGTGGATTTGGTCCTGATGCCAAACTTGTATGAGATGGGCTCTAGGGAGTTCCTCTTGATTAGGGGAAGGATTAATGTAAAAGGTAGGGAAGTAGGGGCAAATCCTGTGTGAACAGCTGCCTTGTGCAGCAGAGTAATTAAATAAGATATTCCCAATGTATTTGTTGCAGTGGTTCAGTCATGGAACTGCTCAGTGGATGAGGTTTGTGCAGAACCCACACGAGGGATGGTTGTTTCTACATGGATTGCCTGTGAGTTTGTGATGTATCTCCAGAATGGCTGATAAGGGGCTGAGGTGGCTGTCACAAGTTTAAAATGCCTTTGGACTTAACAGCTTTGCCACTGGACTCAGCATTTTCTCCTACAAGTGGGAGCTGTTAAAGGCTTGAGAGGGCAGCACAACCTGGCTTGGTGGGAGTCAGACAGACCAAGGCTTGGAGGGAAAAGCAGGAGCCGTAAATGCAATTTCTCCTTGAAATCTTTATCCGGGACCAGTCCATCCAAGCAAGCTGAGACCGTGTGGGCCAAAGCTTGGAGTTCCCAAGGCTCTGGGCAGGAGTTTGCATCCCTGATGCAGCAGGATGTGGCTGTGCCACACTCACAATTGCAGCTGGGAAGCACAAGAGTTTAAACCATCGTGAGGACAAGGCTGGCTTTGGACGTGAGTGGTTTTATCCTAATTTTAAAGCTCTGAAGGAGGGGATGTTGTTCTCAGGTACCTCTGAGAGCTGTTGTTCCCAGCAACCTCCCCGTGGTCGGGGGACAAGGCGGGGCTGTGACGGTGCCCGTTGGATCCATGGAGCAGAGAGGGGCTTCCAAAGGCACTGAGGGAATCAGCCACTCAATCCCCACCCATAAATGAACAGCAGCCTTGCAAATATCCCTTCCCACAGCTGAGTAAGTCTCGGGTGAGGTTTATTGTGCCACAACACCCCCCTGAAGGGAGAATGTTCTGCAGGAAGTTTCCTGTGCTCCTATTCTGGAGGAGCTGTGTCTGCTGGGAAAAATAAATCCCCCAGGACCTTCTCAGGCTCCTCCTGCTCTGCTTGAGGCATTTGGTGCTCCCTGAGCCAGGGGCTCCTCTGTGCTGGAGCTGAGGGGTATGGCTGAAGGTTGGAAAAGCCTTCCCAGTCCATGGAGTCCCAGCTGTGCCAATCCCACCTTATCCCCAGCCCAGAGCACCAATTGCCACCTCCAGCCCTTCCTTGGGCACCTCCAGGGATGGGCACTCCAAACCTCCCTGGGCAGCCCCTGCCAAGGCCTGAGCACCCTTTCCATGGGGAAATGCCTGCTGATGCCCACCCTGAGCCTCTGTGCAGGGGGCTGATCTCTCCTGGGGAGGGCTGAACCCCTCTCCTGTGCTGGGCTGATGAGTGTCCCCAGGGCTCATTGCTCCCCAGCTACTCATCCCAGGATTTCTGTCTTGGTCCATTTCCCGAGCTGAGCAATTGGAATAAATCATTTAGCAGGAGCTGGGAAGTAAATCAGCTGGCACTGAGCACTGTGCTGTTTGTCACCTCCCCTCTGCTTCTCCTGAAGAAACACCAGATTCTCACCTTCACCAAGTCCTGTCTATTAAAATCTAGAGCTGAGTGATCACATGAAGGAGTCCAGGCCCTACAACGACGAAATGAATTTCTGGAGAAGCCAGTTGGTGACCTTTCCCTCTCAGCTTCCCTAGTGATTCACAGGTTTTATTTTTTGCTAAGCACAAAAGCATTTTCCCTGGCAAACACTCCTTTGCTGAAGGTGAAAATGAATAAAATAAGCCCACAACACCCTGAGGGGAGGGTTGGGTCTTTTCACAGCTCTCACTATTTATAACAGCCCCAGCTGAAGTGTGCTGAGCTGTCTGGAGCAATGCAGGCGATTCCCTGCTCCAGCCCAATTCCCCAGGTAATTCCTGTGTTAACCATTGT
>NW_008238347.1:1014284-1021733 GCF_000691975.1 Corvus brachyrhynchos
CAGCAGGAAGCTTGGGGAATCTGGGAACTTCACAGCCTGAGATAGCAATGTGATCACTTTAAATGATAGGTCTGCTCCTGGAGGGCATTTGGCACTTGACTCTATTAAAAAATTCATCCAGAATTGATATACTGCATTTTTCATTTCAAAAATCGCAATCAGGTAGCAAAGTCTGAGTATTCAGACGAGTGTAATATCTTTTCAACGTTCATTAATCTGAGTCAGTAATGAACTGCAGGTAAAATGGAGGGATAATTCAGAACAAGTAATTTATTTGGTTATTTTTCTTATCTTCCCTATTATTAAATAGCCATGAACAGTTTAATTGACCTTCCTGAATTTTTCATGCCACATTCCAAGCTTTTGTTGGTAGGTGGTTTGCAGGTGTTGAGGGGTCAGTGTCAGCTCCTGACCGGGCAGAGTGGGCAGTGGTGGTGGGGTCCCTGTGTCTGGAGCAGTGCTGGTCACTCACAGCTCTGCCCACGGCCTGGGGGGCTCCCTGGGATTTATCCTTCATCTTCCTCCCTCAAGTCATGCCCGATGGGGAGAACAGTTCATTGTTTTGTCTTTACTGTTACCTTGACTTTATTTTCAGTTTCTAAGCTCTCTCCTCAGTGTCTGGTTTAAGGCTCAGTTCCCCAGCTTTGCTTCATCCACTGGGGATGTTTCCCAGACCTCTGATCTCCTTCCTTGCCCTCCTTTGATTCCCTTCACTTGCTCCACAAGTTCACTAGCACAGAGTGTATAAAGCAGATTATATTTCTCCAGTTAGGACTTAGTGGGGCTGAACCCAGGAGAAGGATTATTTCCCGAATTTTGATGGTCACAATTCCGTTTGCTGTCCCAGAGCAATGGCCTCTCATCCTCAGCTCCCTTCCCCACCCTGGAATGACACCATTGATTATTTCTGCCCAGGCGTGGGGTCTGCTTTGTCTCTCTTGAACAACAGGCATTCTTTGAAGGTGATTTCTGCAATGGCAAGACTTTTCTGGATTTTAATTCCGTGCTCTCGTGTGCTCGCAGTCCTTCCCTGTGCAGTGCCAGCAGCCAATTTAACCAGCACATCCCTCCTCTGTCATGCAAGTCATTAATGAAGGAATTAATAATGCTGAGCTCAAGGCAGGTCTCTCAGCAACTTGATTCATCTCTTCATTTTCAGCAGAGCTGTTTCTGGAAAGGAATGGTCTCCCAGTGGCTCTGTGAGCTGTGGAGATGGCACCACAGGCCAGGGTGGTACAGAAGGCTAAAGCCAAGCTCTGAATGTGTAGTGTCCTGTGGGAGGAGGTGCAGTTGGGATGGTGCAGTCCAGCAGTGCTCTTTGCAGCTGCCCACAATTTTGGTGTCTTGTTGCTTTTATGGAAAGTTAGTTTTTCTGGGAATGGATGCCTTTTGAGCTGGGATGTAAAGCAATATCCTTTCCTTTTCTGGAGAGAGACTACTAACAAGAGCATGAGTGCCAGGACAAGGGGCAATGGCTTCACAGTGACAGAAGGAGGTTTGGATTAGAGATCAGGAAGGAATTGTTCCTTGTGAGGGTGGGGAGGCCCTGGCACAGGGTGCCCAGCTGGGCTTGTCCCTGGATCCCTGGAAGTGTCCAAGGTCAGGTTGGACATTGGGGCTTGGAGCAGCCTGGGACAGTGGGAGGTGTCCCTCCCCATGGCAGGGGAACAAGATGAACTTTAAGGTCCTTCCAACCCCAACCATTGGTGATTCTACAGATGTGGTTCCTTTTTCCCCGTCTTTTCCTCTCCGGCCTTCCCCAATAACAGTTAAAACACTGATATTGATTCAGACAGTCCTTTAAGTATGCAAAGATAAAGTTCATCAGCATAACCAATTTGCAAACATCTAAATTAGCCAGGCACTCTCCCTGCTGCCTTTGGAGGAGATTATAAACTTCCCTCTTTGTTCCAGCATTATTGTGCCGACCATCTGCTCTCAGTTAGCCTTTTCATGAAGATTGAAGCAAGGAAAGCTTATTAAACACTCAACTTCCTTGGTTAATGGCTTTCCCTCTCCTTTTTCAGTTTTCCTTTATTACTGATGCACTTATGGAATGATCTCCTGTTAATTGCCCCCCGCTTTGTCCCTGACCTCTCCGCCCCTGTGGCTGCACAGCTCTGGGGAGGAAACACTCACTGAAGGCTTTAAATGCTGGAGCTCGGGCTGTGCCTGAAATTCCTGCACAGGAAATCCATGGAGAACCCAGAACCAGTTCCCACCCTCCAGTGGCACTCGTGGGTCAGGACTCCCACGTGACAGAGCAGGGGTGGCAGGGTCCTGACCGCGCACCCAGTTGGGATCGATAGGTGAGAGAAGGCAAAGCAAAGTTGTGGAGATCAGAAATTCTTTCAATAGGCAATTTGTTCCAATTTCATTAACTTTCTTCCCAGATTCTCCTCTCCTGACTCACCCTGTTCTTGGTGCATCATCTACATTATTTCGAAGTTCTTTAGAGTTCTCTGGGGATTCCCCCTTCCTGATCCCCAGTCCACAAGTAATTGTTCTCCTCCCTGATCCCTTTAAAACAGCTGCTGCAGCAAGTTTCACCTTTGGATGTGTGTGACCTCGAAGGCACAAGAAAAATCCTTCTCAATTACACTGGACAGCTTCTAAACAGATTTCCAAATGATTCCAGCCCCGTGTACACACACCAGGGCTTGAAAAACCCAGCAGTCCTGGTCCCCGAGCTATAGATCAAGAGAGGCTTCTGGGCTGAATCCGCTCGTGGCACAGCAATTTAGATAATAGGATGGGGAACATAATAACATAACAGTTCAGCCTTGCAACTATATTTTTTTTGCTCTCACACCAGAGACTGAGGCAATGAAGAGAGCTCTGATTTGCAAAGCTGAATAAAACAAAAGCACAGAGGAACCTGGCTGGGCGTGCTGACCTTCTTTTCAGTTTTCAAGCAACTCGAAACTGAATCTTGCTCAGAACTGGCCATTATCCTTGTTTCCTCATGCAGAGCCATTAACCTCTAACTTACAGCAGCCAGCAAACTGTTATTTGCTGGTATAAAAAAACCCCTGGCCTTCCTCATTTTCTCCTGAGACATCTGAAAATGGGTAAGCTTTGGCAGATCCTAATAGTTCCAACCTGCCCTGGATACTGGGAGAAAATCAAAATGCATGCTGGGGGTTGCATAATGCAAAATGGCTGAAATGCAGCAGAAATTTGGACTCTTGTCTAAATCCTTGGCAGCTGGAAACAGGAGTGTTGCTTGCAGGGTGCTGCCTTTTTTGGGGGAGGGTTGTTGGCCTCATCCCAGCCCTCAGGTAACGATGTTTGGAGGCAGCTCTGGGCAGTGCTCAGGTAAAAACGGGGTTGTCATTACTTCCACTAAATTAAATGGAAATAATTTTTGCTTGCAAGCATTTCCCTTGTGTGGGGCAGTTCCTCACTGCATGTGATGCTTACATTGTGTGCAGCACCTTCAGGCAGGGTGGGGTTTTGGGGTTGCCCTGTGCAGAGCCAGGAGTTGGACTCAGTCCTTGTGGCTCCCTCCTGCCCAGGGCAGGGGTTCAGTCCCCGTCCCTGGAGGGTTTAAAAGCCCAGTGGATGTGGCACTTGGGGACAGGGGGCAGTGGTGGCCTTGGCAGGGCTGGAGCAGGGTTGGACTCGATGTCTCCACGGGCTTTTCCAACCTAAACCTCCTGCTGAGTCTCCTCCCTGCTCTCCAGTGCCCCGTTCCAATATTCAGATATTGGATGATCCCAATATTCAGATCCGAGCTGTGCGAAGGACAGCAGGGAAGGAGGAACTGGGGACCAAAGGTAACATTCTTAGCTGCAGCTCCCACAAGAAATCTTCCCTTCCAGCGCTGCCCACGGCTCCAGCCACTTGTAGCTTTTTCTTTCCCTGGCTCTTTCTTTGTCGCTCTTTGGTGGAGGAGAAGAAATGCAAAGCTTGGTCTGGAATCCCTAATGGTGAGCCAGGTGCCTGCGGGTAGAGTGCTCCTGATCGATGCTGTGGAGATGAGTGGATTTGCCAGACTGTTTCAGAGGGAGACGTTTGGGTAAGAACTGCAGCCAGTGCACTGCAAATTTCTGCCCAGGGGGAGCAGCACTTAGGGGGCTCTGAGAAAGAGGAATCCACGGAGAAATCAGGTGGTGTTTTTTCAGCAAGTCTCTTTTTTGACAGAGAATTGAAATACTGAGCCAATTAAAATGCCAAGGACTTTTCAAAACATAGACTTAACAGAGAAAATATGACTTTAGCAGTAGATGATGTAAGCAAATAAAAAATCCTGTTCACTGGCATTAACTAAAAGTGGTTATAAATGAGCAGGGTTTTCCTCCTTCTTATCCATGGCTTCAAGCAGCCACTTGATAAAAATGTAACTTCCAGCTCAGTGATAAAGGGTTTAAGGTCTGTGTGTGGTGGTGGAAGGGGCAGCTTGGATGCTCCAATACCTCGTGGTATTTTCTCATATATAAACTGAAGAGCCAAAAGACAGGTGGTGGTCTAAAGGTCAGCACAATAAAATAGCAGGATTTACTTATTCCCCTCAGCGCTTATGATCCGAGGAAGATCTCTTGTTTCAATTGATAAGAGTTCCAAAAAGCTGCATTAAACTTTGAGGGAAGAGGAGGTCGCTGCGGGGTCAGGCGTGGTGCAATCCATCCGCCGCTTCCTCCGAGCTGGGAGAAATAATTAACCCAAGTCTGGGGTTTTTTTGTGGGAACTCATTCAGGGTCAGGAGGAAAATGATTTTTTCTCCTCCCCACAGTGTGTCACTGGGGATATTTGCAGGCAGTGCAGCTTTCCACCTCCAGCCCAGCACCGTGGAAATGCCACCGTGGGCGCCCCAGCGCCCGGGCTGTGACGAGACACGTCCTGTGCCAGACAAATGTTGTGGAGCCCTCACAGCAGAAACGCTTCTGAGTTGTCATTTGCCCTTCTCACCCTAGAAAAATAAAGACCTTTGAGTTATTTTAGTTACTGAATTGGAAACTGTTAAATTGTGCTGAGGCATTGCTTGAAGCAGGAGGAAAAAAATGGTTGGGAAAGTGGTTTGCTCAGTAATCACCCGAGCTGGAGCTGCCTGTTCTCTGCATCCACCGTGGCCACCAGCCATCGAGAGGTTTTTCCTCCTGAAGGTCAATAAAAAAACCCTCACCTTTTTGCCAATTTTTAGTTTTATGTGATATTAGAAAAGCTGAATCATGGTTTAGTTCCAAAAAATCTTATTTAACATCTTTTGACAGGCGCTTAAGGCCTCCTTCCACCCCATTGCTACAGGCCCTGGGTTTTTATCACATTTCTGCTGCCTCTGTTAAAGTCTTGTTCTCCAGGTGCAGGGGCTGCATGGAGAAGCAGAATGAGGTTTGTTTTCGTGTTTCCCTTGCTGCTAATGTTTTTACAAAGCTGTTGAACTACACTTGCTGGGTTTTACCTTGACACTTTCATTTGGAGGCAATCTAATCTGTTCTGACTGGAAATTTGAAAGTGGAAGTCCCAGTGCACGGCAGAAGCAAGGCATAAATTTCATCATTCGTGACCCATTATCAGTTTTTTTTTTTAATCTGCCACTTTAGAAACCGTGTGTTGTTCCACTCCAGGTGTTTTAACAGCTCATTTTCCTTTGGCTGACATTGCTGTGTCACGGTTCATGTCTTTTCTGACATGAAGCTATCAGGTTCCTCCATTTACTCTTCCATTTTATCCCTGCTTACAAATGAGGTTTAGAGAAGCTAAAACCCCTCTGTGTCTGAGGTCTCTCATTTGAGCAGTGTTGCCCTTTGCATTTTATAGTTGCTGCTGTACAGCTTCACTTGAAGGACTGAACATCCTGTAAAATACTCTGAATAATTACTGCTTTAAATAAATACTAGAAAGCCAAAGCTGTCTCAAATACATCAATGAGCCTTTCATAGATTTATAAATTCCTGCAAAGTGAAAATATTTCAAAATTTCTCGGTG
Source organism: Corvus brachyrhynchos (assembly GCF_000691975.1). Taxonomy (NCBI): domain Eukaryota; kingdom Metazoa; phylum Chordata; class Aves; order Passeriformes; family Corvidae; genus Corvus; species Corvus brachyrhynchos. The sequence goes on from NW_008238347.1 coordinate 1,020,213, forward strand.
TTCCTGTTATCTCCCAGTGCTCTTTGCCAGATTGGCTTCAAAGCTAGACCAGAATTTGGCCTGTCTGTGGTTTTTTAGATGCTCCTGGTGTTTCCTGGTGTGTCCCCTGCCCTTCCCACCCTCTGCTAAAGGCAGGGCAGGAACCAGGTGCCCAAAGGCCAGGCTGGCAGCTCTGCTGGTGCCTTCTCCAGGCAGCACAAAAACTGGAGGTGTCACTGTCTGCATTAATATCCCCTCATCCTTGTGTGCAATCATCTGGTGTTTTTCACAAAACTCACATACATCTTATTTTAAAATGTGGCAGGAGCATGTTTTTCTCTCTCTGCACCCATAAATAGAGCGGGGGGGCTGGAGCTGTGCCCCCTCTCTGACTGATGCACCGTGCCACGGGCTGCGGAGGAAATGCAGCACTTTGTCACTTCAGCCGGTGACAGCGTGAGTCACCGAGGGCCAGGCTCCCCTCCACGAGGGAGGTGTTGGGCAGCCCAGCCCACGGCGGCAACTGGGACCACTGGGGGGAAAGGCTGACGTCACTGGAGAGAGAGCCCTGCTCCGGGAAATATTCCAACATTGCGTGTTTCTGAATGCGGCCCAGCTGAAGTGGGTCTCAGCACAGCTGAAGTGGGTCCCAGCACAGCTGAACTGTGTCCCAGCAGAGCTGAACTGGGTCCCAGCAGAGCTGAACTGGGCCCAGCACAGCTGAACTGGGCTCAGCAGAGCTGAACTGGGTCCCAGCAGAGCTGAACTGGGCCCAGCAGAGCTGAAGTGGGTCTCAGCACAGCTGAAGTGGGTCCCAGCACAGCTGAACTGTGTCCCAGCAGAGCTGAACTGGGTCCCAGCAGAGCTGAACTGGGCCCAGCACAGCTGAACTGGGCCCAGCAGAGCTGAACTGGGTCCCAGCAGAGCTGAACTGGGCCCAGCACAGCTGAACTGGGCTCAGCAGAGCTGAACTGGGTCCCAGCAGAGCTGAACTGGGCCCAGCAGAGCTGAAGTGGGTCTCAGCACAGCTGAAGTGGGGCCCAGCAGAGCTGAAATGGGCCCAGCAGAGCTGAACTGGGTCCCAGCACAGCTGAACTGTGTCCCAGCACAGCTGAACTGGGCCCAGCATAGCTGAACTGTGTCCCAGCCCCTGTCCCTGCAGGTCACCAGCCCTGGGGAGCTGCAGGAGCTCAGCTCCAGAGGTGGCTTCACAACTCTGCCTTGGTTTCCTTCCCTCCCAGATCCTCACAATTATTCCTGTTGTTAAAGTCCTTGTGAGAACAACTGGATTTTCTTTCTGTGCTCCAGAGAAGTGGTTTATGAGACAAACAGAGAATTTGCACCTCGTGTGGTTCTGGAAAACCTCATTCCCTTCACATCACCAGGAGCTGCAGACACAGAGGATTGAGGACACAAAGCAGGTTGGGGTAATTTGATAGTAAAGGTGTTGTAGGAATGTACAATACATCATAACGTGTTCTCCCAGGAAACAAGTGACAGGATGAGAGGACAAAACCTCCAGCTGCTCCAGGGGAGCCTCAG
>NW_008238347.1:1021760-1024425 GCF_000691975.1 Corvus brachyrhynchos
GAAAGGGTGGTCAGGCCTTGGCAGGGGCTGCCCAGGGAGGTTTCGAGTGCCCATCCCTGGAGGTGCCCAAGGAAGGGCTGGAGGTGCCCAAGGAAGGGCTGGGGGTGGCACTCAGAGCTCTGGGCTGGGGACAAGGTGGGATGGGGCACAGGTTGGACTCGATGGGCTGGGAGGGCCTTTCCAGCCTCAGTGACTCCGTGATGTGTGCTGTGGTTTTCCTCTCACAGGACAAACTCTCCATGGGATACAGGTGCAATACCAAGTCCCAGTGTGGGAAAGAGCTGAGAACTTGGCCAGGCTGCTGCTATGGGGGAATTTCCCCTAAAAGCCCAAGGTGAGACATTCCTTGGCCCTTCTGAGCTCCTCACCGGTGCCAGAGAGGCCTGGCCCCCATTTCCATGCTGCACCTCAAACTGCACCAGGAGTTACACTGTCGTTAATGAAATAAAATAATTTTATTTTGAATTATGAATATTATAGACGTTGTCTCTTGTCCTGTTTCTTTTTTTTCTTTTCATTTCTGTGAATAATCTGTTTGCTGACAGTGTTTGATGATCCTGTTTGCCTGCAGCTGGCTGTGCTCTCAGTGCTGGTAGGTTTTCCCTGGGAATTAGATATCACTGAGATATACAAGTGCTGCTCCAGCCAGTCCTGCCTCTGACAACGGAACAGGAATGTAATGGAGTTTTTCAGTGTTCTATTATAACTCTACCATATATTACTTATACAGTACCTACCTGGGAGTAATATATTTATTTTATTCCCTGGCAATTCGAAATTGCCTGGGGAAGAAAAAAAAAGCTTTGTTTAAAGCAAAAATGATAAAAAATTGTTATTTCATCCCAGAATCAACAAAGTAACCAATTTGACCTCCCGTTAGATATTTCATTTTAGTTGCTAAGTAATTTACTATTTTTTAACACAGAAAAACATTCAAAATGAAATATTTGACACGAAGTATTTTGATGAGAAAGAAAAGTTACTTAAGTACTAAAAAATTAAGACAACTTGTGGCAATTGATGGACAGCTGTGCAGGATTTGTCAGCCTGCAACGGAGTTTTTTCCAAAAGAAGTTTTTTAACAAACTTTTCCCCAGCTCAAGGTCAGCCCAGCCACACACATATACCATGCTGAGCGTTCAGTCAGACCTGCAGAGATTTATGGGCTTAAGAGAGGAAATTTATCCTCAGTGCCTGCACTCCCTAAAATGTAGTAAATAGTAACCCCTGAGGGAGAGCTGCTGGGTGAAGCTCCAGAGGTGGAGACGTGATTTCCATCCCACCACCACCCCCAGCCACAGTTGTTCTTTATTTCATTTGTCATCAAAACATTGCTGTGTTTCCTTGGGGTTTTTTATGATCACAGAATCCCAGAATGATTTAGATCTTAAATTCTACCCTGTGCCACCCCTGCCGTGGGCAGGGACACCTTCCACTGTCCCAGGCTGCTCCAAGCCCCAATGTCCAGCCTGGCCTTGGACACTGCCAGGGATCCAGGGGCAGCTTCTCTGGGCTCCTTGGCTCTGTCTCCAGGTAGATTTACACCCTTTTTTCTCCCCTTTCAGCTGAGCCCTCTCCCCACCACGATGCAAATGAACACATTTGTGTGACCTCATCCATCAGGAGAGCGCTGATGTCGCCTCTCAGATGCCCCAAATTAAAACAATCCATTTCTGTGGCTGTGAATCCTCACCCAGCGTGCCAGGGAGGGCAGCTGGGGGGGAGGGACGTCCAACCCCCTGAATGGGATGTTTTGAAAGAGCCATCATTAAAATTGCAGCAAGTTGTGCTTCTCTCATGGCTGGGAGCTGGGACATGGTGACACCCTTAAAAGGAATTATTTTTCAGTGCTTGGGTATTTTAATCCTTTCTTTACATTTCCTTTTAAAACCGTATTTATAATTTAAAGCCCACCTCTGTGTGCCTTAATCCGAGACTCTCATTTGATTTTATTTTATATCTGTGATATAAATCTTTGATCCTTATTTTAGCTTTGTCTGGAATGCAACCACTAAGGAACATGCTAAAGATGTCTCTGATTTTCTGTCAGGATCAGGATTTTCACAGAATTCAGTGTAAGGTAATGCTTCTTCAGTCTAGTTCTCACATTTTAAGAATAAAAGTCAATGAAATGCCACTACAGATATATTTTTTTGGTGCTGTAAATTGCATTTTGATGAATCTTCACTCCTGAACCAGCCCTCCTTCAGCACTGCCAGGAAGCCTCTCTTGTTGCTTCTAGCAAGAATTGTCATGGTGATGCATTCTGTTGACCACATTTTTGAAACACAGATTGTTTCTAATTTTGTTTCTCCAGTTTACTCTGGGTACTGCACCATCTCTGTTTCTGTCCTCACTCTCTGTTCTTTGGAAGATTTTTATCACGACAAACCGTGAAAATCCACCCAGGAGGATCTGCCCTCGCCCTTTCACGTGTGCCAAACGTGTGGCTGGGGAAGGCTCTGCACAGCCACCCATGTGAGGAGCGGCTGAGGGAGCTGGAAAGGGGCTCAGCCTGGAGCAAAGGAGGCTCAGGGGGGACCTTGTGGCTCTGCACAAGTCCCTGACAGGAGGGGGCAGCCGGGGGGGTCGGGCTCTGCTCGCAGGGAACAGGGCCAGGAGGAGAGGGAACGGCCTCAGGCTGGGCCAGGGGGGGCTCAGGGTG
>NW_008238347.1:1024482-1051372 GCF_000691975.1 Corvus brachyrhynchos
TGGAGTGCCCATCCCTGGATGTTTCCAAGGAAGGGCTGGAGGTGGCTCTCAGAGCTCTGGGCAGGGGACAAGGTGGGGGTCAGGCACAGCTTGGACTTGATCGTCTTGGAGGGCTTTTCCAACCTCAGCGATTCTGGGATTGCAGAGGGTCCCTGCGTGCTCCCCTTGCAGGAGGGTGACTCTGCAGCCACTACAGAAGATGTACTTGAGATGGTGAATTGCTCTCTGAACGCAGGAGGAGAGGGGGACAGACCAACAAGGTGGGGAGTGCAGAGCTCCTTGGCCTTCCAGGGCAGGTTGTGCCTCTTGGGGAGAGGCCAGGCCGTGCCCTGAGGAGCTCTCAGCCCTCAGAAAGGCTGGCAAGCTTTTCAGTGAGATGAGAGCTCCACGAAAAAATTAAATTTGGCAGTGACAGTGCAGTACTTAGGTTCCTCTCAAGTAGTCTTGAGATATAAAAGCGTTTCTGTGGGAGTTCTTGGCTGAGTGAGAAGGCTGAGAGCGGAGTCCAGCAGCCTGTGGAGTGCTGCTGCTGTATTTGTTGCATCCTTGTGTTGATGGCTCGAAGAGGAAAGGGTGGCCTGAATTTGTGTCTGGGCATTTCTTGTGCATCCACTCACAGAGCAGGGGTTCTCCTGAGGGGCTGCTCTGGAGCTGGGAAGGGAGTCTGGAGCTGCCAACAAAGCCCTGAATGCAGAGGGAAACTGGGTGCACTGGGTGCTAAATCAGCAGAACTTCTGTTGGTGCTTCTGTCTTCCTCCTCCACAGCCCCAGACCTTTGGGATGGAGCATTTCCCATCCTGTCCTGATGGCTGGGATGGATGGGCACTGTGTCATGGAATCCTGGAATGGGTGGGGTTGGGAGGGACCTTAGAGACCAATTCACTGCACCCCCTGCCTCGGGCAGGGGCACCAGGCCAGGTTTTTAAGGAATGGGTAAATCAGATCATCTGGGCTCCAGGAAAGAGCTGCCCCAGGTCCCTGGGGATGGGGAGCAGGGAACAAGGGGAAATTTGGACAGCTTCCCATGGGTTAGGATGTGCTTCTCACATCCCTGTCTCCACATGGCTGTTAAGGAATGTGCTGTGTCCAGCCATGGACAGAAACAGTGGAACACCTGGGACAGCATTTGTGGATGTTGCTGAGAAAAACAGCTTTATTTCTGCAGAGGGAATGTTATTTCTGCTCTCCCTAATCTCCAAAGGCGAAGCTGTCTGTGTTTTTCAAATAATAAACCCAAGCATATTTTGCATATTATATACCCAAGAATATTATGTTTTCTTCTGTTGTTCAAGCAATAACAAATTGAATTTGAGGAATGCTGTTCGTTTTGGCACAGTTTCAGAGAGAACATTCCAAAGGAAAGGAAATCCTTCAAGGAGAAGTGGAAGAGGATGAAAGCTGCTGGGTGCTTCTCCCCATTTCCACGTGCAGAGGTGTCCTTGCTCAGGGACATGCAGGGGACAAACCCCAGGGAGTCGGGAAGGCTGAGCTCCAGCTGCACGACAGGTAAAGCCAGGCTGTATGGAAACATAAATATTTTCTATGTGAATAGAAAAATTGAAGGGAAATCTAAGAATATGTGGGAGCAAAGGCTTGAAAGACATCTCAGTGGAAACTCAGCTCATCCGCAGGCTGAAGAACAAGCACAGAACATGAGGAATAATGTCCCAGGTTATGGAGGAAATCTGGATTTAGAAGAGGTGGCAATCCCCTATAGTTTATACAAATGTCACCAAGTTTTTTAAAAGTTAGGACATTTTGGCATCAGCTTGACAGAAATAGAAATTATTCCATCATTAATGCACAGCCTGGTTTGCCAGCAAAGAGGAGTCTGGAGGAGCTCCGTGTCCCCCTGAGCTCCTGGAGTGGTGACACGAAGTTCTGTGGTTTTATTGCAGGAACGGTAAATTGCAGGAGTCCTCTCGATGGGAACCTGCGGACTCTGTGGCTGCGTTCCCTGTTTTCTCCATCCCAGTGAGGGCTGTGCCTTCACGCACACCCTGTAGGAGCAGTACGAACTCTGCCAAGGCCCCGAGGTGCCAGCAGCGTGCGTGCTGGGAGCAGGAGCAGTGCGGGTCTGTCCTGCCCAGCCGTGCCAGCGCTGCCAGCATTCCCTGCTGGGTGAGGCGGGAGCTGGGAGCGCTGGAGCAGCAGAGCTGCGTTTCCAGAGAGGAGAGGAGGCAGCCCTGGTGCTCCGCTGTCATGGCAACGAGGCCGGGAACGCCGGGGATCAACTGCATCCGAACATCCCAGCCCTCACTTTGTGCTGGGATGTGCTGCTCACTGGGATGGCCTCAGCTGGGAACTGGGCTGGGTGCCAGCGCTCCCCGCCACGGAAAGGACACTGCTGGCAGCAGAGCTTTGGAGGGGAGTTGATGGCAGGGCTCTGCTCACCAGAGAGGAGAGGTACCGAACGCGCGGAGGGGACTGCTGCTCATCTGGGACCAGCCGCGAGCTCCCACCACCCTTCTGGCCATCACCAAACGTTCAAAACCACCTGAAACCCGGGATTGTTAATGCTGGGTGCTCCTGTTCGGAGGTTCCTCCTTGGATCCTCCTGCAGCTGTGCCCAGCTGTGCCCCAGCCGCCCCGGGCACCCCTCACCATCCCGGCTGGCGTGGAGGTCAGGAACTGGGAATTGCAGGAGCTGCTGGGGGTGGAGGGGGTGTCACTGGGACGAGTCCTGGCTGCCACAGAGGAAAACCTGACCCATCCTTGGGCTGATCTGGGTGGGCCTGCCTGGAAATCCCCGGAAATGGAGAATTAACTGGCAATTCCATCCCTTGGGAGTGCTGGGCTTTGCACCTCAAAGCTCTTTTCTCCACACTCTGCTGCTGAACTCTCCTAGATAAACACTACCATTAGGTAGTCCTTTAAAACCTGGTTTGGGAGCATTTTTTGTGATTCAAATAATTCTGAAGGACAATTTTTTATATATGGCATTGGTCAGCTTGTGGATGTGACAGCTTTTTTAGCAAGAATGACTTTTAAATTGAAAATATTGAAATGTTTGAGCAGTTGAATAATGGTCATAGTTTTCCACACCTGGTTTTTCCTTTGATCGCACACCCTGTCCTTAGAAAAGGGTTTAACACATTTTATTTTCTTTTTAAATATAAGGGGTTTTGATGAAGAGAGCATCTTAAATACGTCCCAGTGGTGAGGTATGAGACCTCTGTGGCTGAATTTGACCACCCACACCCCCAAATCCCACCCTGGTTTCAGTTCCATCTTCATTCAGTGTGAGAGTACACTTGGATTTATGTGACACCCCTGAAAAAATGGGTTTATAGTGAGCACAAACAGAAACTCATCAGGAATTGATCCTTTCATCCAGAGCAGTCAAATCTTTTTCTCCTCTTTGCCTATTTTCACACCTTTCTCAGCTCAGAATCGAGGGAACCAATCTAAGCCAACCCAGACTGCCTCAGAACAAATGGCTTTTGTTGTCTCCAAGTCCTTTAAACCCAATTTCTAAAGCTGTTTTTTAATTTAGTTTGAAGCTGTTTTCCAAAAAAAAGGGATGTTTTAGGAAACTCCTGCAGATATTGAGAAAGGAAGATTTTCACATAGTTGGATTTTACATCTAGATTGGATTTTATTGGATAACCACTATCTTTCCTAGAAAACATCCCTGCCTTCTGCCTGGTCCTTGTTTCCTGGTTTGGATTTTCTCACCTGTTGAGAAAGGAGTTGATGAAAAAATGTCAATATTTTAATTGTCAAAAGAGAAGAATCGGAAGTTTGTTGGGAGATATTTAGCACTTGCTGGGATGTTTTTTATTTGCTGGATGTTTCTATTGCTCTGTAAAGAAATTCCTGTTGGAGAGGTAACTCTGCAGAAGTGTGAGGAGCTAATTCACACGGTGATAAAATAGTTATGGAAATGAGATGGGGAGGGCTCATTTATCTGAAAGATTACTCGGGAATGGCATCAATCACCAGGATTGGATAATGAAGCCCTACTGGAAAAGCAATGCTGTGGCCCCTCATACCTGAGCACAGAGAAGGGGATTTACCAGCTTCCTGTGGGGATTTTATATCTGCTATAAATAGATGGCACCAATATTATTTTGCAGTTAGCTTTGCCTTTGTGCAGCATGGGCAAATGATTGGGTTTGCTGGCAAAGCTCGGTGCTCTGGAAAGGTCAGGACAACAACAAAAAAAACCCAAAAATTTGGCATGGAATTAAAAATAATATAAAGTAATATTTTAAGATTGAACATAATATGTATAATATGCAACAAGTAAATTAGTAACTCTGAGATGTAAATAGCACAGAGTGCCAGGACGGTTTGTGTGGGAAGGGACCTTAAAGATCCTCACGTCCCTCTACACTTCCACAGCTCACTGAGCAAAAATTGGATGGCAAAGGCCTGGAGCCTGGCCCTGATTTAGCTTTAGCCCATCCATCTTTGCCTACAAACCAAAGCAAAACTTGCTCCATGTTTTTCATGACAAGGGCAGAAGCCCTGAGCTGGCAGTGGGGACCAGTACAGCTTTTCTTTGGGATGGGGAGAGGCTCCAGCTGTGGGGCTGTGCTGCCTCCATCCCTCCAGAGCACAGGCACACTCGAGGGGAGATTTAGATTGGAGATTGGGAAGAAATCCTTCCCTGGGAGGGTGGCCAGGCCCTGGCAGAGGGTGCCCAGAGCACAAAACTCAGTAGAACTCCCCTCCTCCTCAGAGCGTGGCAAAAACACTCGAGGGGAGATTTAGATTGGAGATTGGGAAGAAATCCTTCCCTGGGAGGGTGGGCAGGCCCTGGCACAGGGTGCCCAGAGCAGCTGGGGCTGCCCCTGGATCCCTGGCAGTGCCCAAGGCCAGGCTGGACATTGGGGCTTGGAGCAGCCTGGGACAGTGGGAGGTGTCCCTGCCATGGCAGGGGTGGCACTGGATGGGCTTTGAGGTCCCTCCCACCCAAACCGTTCTGGGATTCTGGGAAGTCTTTGTCTATCAATCAGGTACACAAACATCAAGGGATGGCAATAAATCACACCAAACCTGTGAAGAGTAGATGGGATGTGCAGGACAGACCCAGCTGATGCACATGGTGTTTATTCAGCCAGTCATTAAACATCTGCCCCAGAGCAGCTCTGCAATACATCCTTCCTGCAGGCTGACCCACAAGATTAGCTCCAATTGCCTCTCTCTATTGTTTTTAAGCATCCCCCCCCTTTAATTTCTCATTGTTATGGGTTTAATAATTTTAAATTTAAATTTTAAATAGGTTTAATAATTGGTTTAATTAGTTACACCTCTCCAGCTGTAGAGAGAGGGAGATATGTGATTTTTCATTTTGTGCCATGCCGTGCTCTCAGGACAGTCTGAGTGCTGAGGAGAGACTCCTCAGAGATTGTTCTTTTGATTTTAATGCAAAACTCTGTGCTCACGTCACTGAGGAGCAAGTCTCCATAGCAAGGAGCTGTGCTGGCTCAGATCCCCTCTGCAGACGGCTTCAGGTGGAAAACAAGGCAGATGATCTAAATTGGAAGTAATAGGTAGGAATGTGGGATGCAAGAAGATTGCAGATGCACCCTGAACCTGCAGGATTAATGAGTTTGTGCAGCTGCAAAATTCTGCCTGGGAGAGCTGCTAAAAGCTCAGGCAATGAAAAGCACAGGTACTTGACCTTTAGGACCCCCTATTAGGTTGTAGCATTTTTAACGAGAGGGTTAAAAATGCTTATTTGTAGGCTGGGGGAATTTTGGCCTGAGATCTGAGAGACTTTCCTGGGAGGCCTGTGACAGCCTTTTCCCTTCTCCACTCTGCACAGAACCCTTGCTGAAGCTGTTCAATTCAGGCAGCCATACATCCTTCCTCAGTCTCTTCTTTAGAAGGTAGGTGAACTTTAATATTTAAACTTACAGGTATCTTGCAAAATTCAGACTTTCCTTTTTATGGCAGGGGAATCCCAGAATCCCAGAGCATGGGTGGCCATCAAGCAAACCAAGGCAGTGTTCTGATTAAATCCCAAATCCCCCGAGTGCCCCTGCCCAGCCCCGGGCTCCTCCTGTGGCTGGGAGCCTCTCCCTGTTCCCTGTGAGGTGGGAAATTCTCCTTCTCACCTTTCTCCACGTAGGCCTTATTGATACCTGGCTGTTTGCAGCCCCATAATTTATGGCAAGCGGAGCACTCTGCTGGAAAGCCAAACACACAAATGCCGGCACGCCGGGTCCCGCTTCAGATGTTTTGCAAATACAGATGAGGTAAGGAAAGCCATAAAAGCTTCTGAGGCCCCTTAATTTTTCTCCTTTGAATCATCTATCATAAAACCTCGCCGGAGATGGGATGTGCTCACTCAGAGGTAGAGCTAATGTGCTCTTTGATGCTGGTGTTTGCGAAATCTCTGCCTTATTAGCAATAAATTCCGGGGCTGTGGCTGGCCTGGAGGAACGGAGACTTTTGCCAGCCTGTACATTGTAGGTGGCACTTGATAAATGCTGCCCAGGAATGCTCTGGAAGTGGTTGGGTGCTGAGCTTGAGGAGAGGAATCACCAAAAACTCGGATTTTGGGAGACAGAGTCTATCACAACAAAGCAGGGAACGCGCTGCTGGCATGCAGCTCCTGCCAAGTATAAGCTGAAACCAAACTGGCAGAAACACCAGGGATTAATTTTTTTTCAAAAAAAGCTCCACTCTTTGGGTGTAAAAACCTAGAAAATCTGTTTTTCTTGCTGTTTCCTGTTCATGGGACCTGCCAGGCTGCTCCTAAACGCGTGTGACACTTTTCCAGCCATGGGCGAGGTGTGATCCCGAGCTCACGTTTGGTTGTGCAGTGCAAACAGGGCCACAAGATTTCCTCCCACACAAATCTCTCCGGCTTTTGCTGTTCCTGAGCTTTTCCCAGCAGCATTTAACAACTGTGCAACGTCCCTGAAGCTACAGGGATTGAGATCCTCAATGTGGTGGAAGTCTTTCAGGGAGGGATGGAAGGGCCGGGCATCCCAGCAGTCTGAGATAGCTCAGGACAAGTAAATGAAGAGTTTTCCTCACTTCTTGCCACCCAGGCGGTTTTTGGCAGCTCTCAGCATCCCCTCACAGTGGGGGAACGTGACAGGGTGTTCTACCCCAGTGGTGGATGTTTCTCCTTGTGCAAAATCCGGGAGAATTAAGGTGAGAACGTCGTGCCTGACATTGAAGGGACACTCAGTCTATACTAACTGCATTCCTGGAGGTGTCATTTGGGAATAAAAAGTATAAATTGGCTGATAAATAGTGATGCATTCTCAAAAAAAAAGAAAAATCATACTTTTCTTGATTCAGCTCTTGGAATTTTTGGTTGATATCTGAGCTCCATGGTCTGATCTATCTCCGATTCTTCCTTTCTTGTCTAGATGGTTTTATTAATTGCAACATTCTCAGCTGTTGTTCTGTTTAGGCAATAGAGAATAATTCAGCCTGAAGAAAATTAATTTTCCTGTTTCACGTGGTTTTGTGTCTCTTTTTTTGTTTGTTTGTTTGTTTCTTGTAGTTTTTAAATGAATTCTAGAAAATAGCAATGAAAATATGGGAGGGAAGTCTGAGGTAAACATTGATTTTTACAGTGCAATAATTTATGGTACCAACTTAATAAGTGGTGTGACACGAGCAGCTCACCCCCCATTTATCATGCATTGATAGTTTGATTCCAGAACTTTTAACACCACTGCTCGCTGTGACATAATAAAGGACCTGCCAACATTCCCATTAAAACCATGAGATTTTAGGAGTTCTGCTTCAGCTATAAATATCAGTATTTGGAATCTATGAATTATTTTGCAGAGTAACAACCTCGGAATTACTTGTTCCAGCAACTATGAAGAAATAGGACTTTGACATTTTTGAACTTCAGGAGGACATCTCCCCCTTCCCAGAAGAAAAGGCTCAGGGTTGCTTTTCATTATGTCCACCAGCAAAAGTTTACCAACTCGGAGACAGCTCCTGAGCTAAAATAAATCACTTTAATTCCACAGATGGCAAGGAGGAGACAGCAATTTACATTAAAAGGTCCTGATGAGAGCTGTCTGGAGCTGGGGCTGGCTGGCATAATGGCTCCAGGCTAATCAGACACCTCCAGGAGCCATGCTGTGGTTCTGGGCAGGGAAGGGAAGGGCCAGAAATAGCAGCTGACTCCTAGGTCTGCTCTCCATGGCCCAGCTCAAGGACTTCCCAGACATTCTGGTCAGCAAGGTCACATGGGAGCCTGGTGACTGCCAGTCTCTCTGCAGATCAGGATGTCAAGTCCAACTATTTCTGCCTCTCACATCCCTTTCTGCTTCTGTAAGGGATGCTGTGGAGCAGAAGAGCCCCCCTGACACTCGGGGCTGGCTGCCCTCCCTGGGCTGTGCCTGGAAAGCCTGGCTGGCACACTCAGCCCTGCTCCAAAGGTTCTGGGGGATAGCCAGGTGCTCCACACCTGCTTTTCCCAGGGAAACCCACTCCAGGTAAGCTGGGTGTTAATAATTCCGGACACAGGGCTGGGTTAGAGCCCAAGGGCTGAGACTGCTTCACCTTCTGCAGAATCCCACTGGGACAGGGTCCTGTAAGCTCAGTGCTCGTTTCTCATGGAATCATGGACTTGCTAAGGCTGGAAAAGGCCTCTGAGATCAAGTCCAACTGTTGATCATCAATCCAGCTGTTGGACAGCCGTGGCCATCCTGGTACCTGTGGGATTTGGTGGGGAAGTGTGAGGAGGTGGGGCTGTTGTTCTCACCCAATGGTTTCCCATTAAAACAGTTTGTTTCCATGGAAATTCCTATGGGAGAAGATGCATTTGTTCCCAGAGCCAGCCCACAGAAATGAGGTGCCCCCGGGTCCTTCCAAGGTGGGGCTGTGCTGGTTCATTGGCTCCTCACACTGTGGCTGTGGGGTCCACACGTGGCACAAATGCTCCCACAGGAAGGGGACATTCCTGGAAATCCACAGTGCTTCAGAGCACCAGGCTCTCCTGCCAGCATTCACCAGCAGCACCATGGAATATTTCCTCTCCTTTGGCCTCGGACCTTGGTACTCAGGAGAACATGTAATAATAAAGGAGCTCTTCAGCCCAAAACCCATGTCCTCCCTTCCATTCCTTCTGGAAAATCCAGAAATTCCTCTCATAACTGAGGGCTCAAACAGCTCCACCTGCCAGGTTTGTTGGTTCAGGAACCCCTCAAAAGGGATACATGGAAAACAGAACTTGTGGGTAATGGGATAATAATGAAAAATAAGTGAACTGGTGAGCTAAATTCTATTTATAGCCAGAGTTTCTAAAGAATTGTAATAAAAAGGGTGTGTGATTGTTTGTCTTAGCTTAGGCTGTAGGGATTTAATGTACATTCTAGAAGTCATTAAACAATTTTGTTGGGGCACTTGATCTCCATGTTGATACTTTATTACCACAGATCACTTGGAAATGGGAAAGAGACCTATGAAATTGGAAAACAAATTACAGTTTGTTGGGTTTTTTTCAGTAACTAGCTCATTTTAAACCCCATTTTTAGCAAGAAATAATGACTTGCTTTATTTAGAGACTATTTAAAATGCTCTCGAGGTATCTATTGAATATCTTGACATCACAGATAAATCAGGAGCAGACTCAAAATTAGCCCTGCACTGTTCTATATTACAGTATGTTCTGTATTACAGTTACATTATCCAGCCCTTGTACAACGCACCTCAGAGATGGCAGTAGAGACGGGGTCTGTTCCCAAAGCTCTTTCTAACGTATGGTCATCCTTACCCCTGAAAACCTGCCAGGATTTGTCTCTGAGGCACAGAGTTGGACATCTGTGTGTGAGGGGGTCTCCAGCAGGCTGAAGGTGCTGGGGTTTGCGGTGTTTTCTGGTTTGGTGTTGTCAGTGCATTATTTATATATCCAAAAGTAGCCAGGAGAGAGGTGGATGCTCATCTGAATTTTAGGGTAATTGAACTGACCTAATTCCTGTCAAAAATAATCAGGATAAAACCTGCACTATTCCAAGATGGAAAACTGGGCACCAGGGTCTGGTTGTTGGGGCTGCTCCAGGTGCTGCTCCTGTGACCTGGGGAGGCTGGTGGAGGGTCAGGACTTGCTTTGTGATGCCAGAACCGTTGAGCTGCTTCCTTGGTTAATTAAAATATGCACCATTAACAGTTGACTTTGTGCCTTCCCAGACTAGGCAGGTCCTTACTGGGATGAACAGGGTGCTTACTGGGGTGAACAGGAGCCTTTCCATCACTCCAGTGTCTGCTTCAGCTCTCGCTTCTCCCCTTTTCCTGCCTGTGATCCCTCATCTCCTCCAGGCTCTGGTGAGATTCCCCAACCCAGGGAACTGCACAGCCTTTGGGATGGCAGGGAACTTCGCAGGGCGTGGGTTTCCCAGCGATGGGCATTCACTACGGCTCTCCCCCGGCCAGCGCTTGTCCGAGAGCCGCGCCTTGGCTTCCCGAGCAGCTCGGCTTAGGCTGGGCTGAAGCAGCTCCCCCCGAGCAGGCCTGCAGGGTTAATCCGAGCAGCTGACTCCGGCAGGAATTCTCGAGCGCTCCTCGTGTTTGCTGCTGGAGAACATCGGTAGTGCCGTGTTAAACACGGAGGGGAGCGGGAGCAGCCGGGCTGGCCCTGCTGGGCTGGCAGCACCAGGCTCCGCTGCCGGCATTCAGCACCAGCACCACGGAATATTTCCTCTCCTTTGGCCTTGGACCTTGTTACTCAGGAGAACATGTAATAATAAAGGAGCATTTTGAGTGATTTAGTTAGAAATCCATCAGACTGTCAGACAGTCTGGTGGCATCAATAATTCCCTATTAAGCCCTCTACACCCATTATGGTTTGTGCTTTTCCTTTTCTTTTTTTTTTCGAAGTTAGTTTCCAGGCAACCAGTAAGAACTGAATTGCATTAAGCTATTAATTCAGCCTTGCACGCCAGCTCCAGCTTCTGCAGCCCAGTTCTTCCTCTCCTGTACAAGTTTCCTCCTAAAACCCTTTTCATTGGTTTAACCTTCAGTGGTGCCCAGCCCAGAGAACTGGTGTTGAAATGGCAGGGTCTGGGTTGGGTTTGGGTTTCAATACTGGCTGGTGGGGGGTGGTTTTGAGCAGAGTTCTGAGGTAGGTTGGTGTTGGTCACCATAAAATACACCATGATCCCCTGGTGTGTTCTTCATCACCACATCAGAGATGGCCTCAGTAAGGTCTGAATTAAGAAGATTCTTGGGATTTGAGGGTGGAGAGGCCCTGGCACAGGGTGCCCAGAGCAGCTGTGGCTGTCCCTGGCAGTGTCCAAGGCCAGGTTGGACACTGGGGCTTGGAGCAGCCTGGGACAGTGGAAGGTGTGGGATGGGATGGGATGAGCAGAAGCAGAGTCTCATTTTTGTAATTTGTAATTTGAACACAGGCAGATGTTATGTCAGAGATCCCTTCCTTTCAGGGGAACACGTGGATTTAAGAACGTGATTTATTAATTAATCCTTGTATGGGCAGTGCCTGTGCAGCAACAGTGGAACAGTAAAGAAGCAGCAGTAATGAGATGGAACCACCCCGAGCGTGACATGAAAATCCTCGCAGAAGCTAAAAGGAGTAATTTGGGTGTTGTGCTGCAGAGTTAATGAATGTAGTGCTGGAGAAAGGAGCTGCACTGGCAGCTTGGGAATGAACTTCCCTGCTCATTCCCTGAAGCAGGGCAGGGAGGCTGAGCCCATTGGTTTTCCTTCCAGGCTCAGCTGACAGGAAGCTGCAGAAGTGGGATGGAGATCTGGGCTGCACTTGCAGTTGTGGCTGATAATTACAATGATGAGCTATGAAATCCAACCTGGACTGAGCTGTGCTGAGCGGTCAGAAAGGTCCTTCACCATTCCCCAACCTGTGAGCTTTGTCTCAGGCTTTCTACTGGGGTCAGTGACTTGTGGAAGTCACTGGAGGAGTTGTGCTGGGGATTTTTGATGGGGCTACAATTAGAAAAATCAATCTTAAGTAAAAGAATTTGTCTTTATTCACAGCCAAAAAATAACAAAGAAATTTAATAAATAAATGTAATACTCAAAAAAACTGAAAGTGAAGCACCAAGAAAAAGCCATTTCAGATCAAGCTGCCACAGCTTTTTAAAAATAGTTGACTTGGGATAGAATTTTAAAAAGTGATTTAAAAAGAAAAATTACTAAAAAAATAAACTACAGTTTTGAGCTCTTTCCAATTTCTGTCATTAGAGATCTCTGATATAAGTCTGAATCACAGAGGTGACAAATCCAGGCCCCAAAAGGAAACCATATCTTCATCAAACTTCGCTGGAGAAACGAAATTATTAAAGGTCTGCTGATTATCAGCAAAGCACATAATAAATGCTCTTCCCTGCAGCAGCCATAAGAACTTGGATAGTTAAAAAGGGGTTTCATGCCACACTGGTTGCTCAGATTTTTTGGGACAATTACAATCACCAGTGTTTTCCCCTTACATTTATCACTAGGACAGGGATGTGTTGCCATCCTCAAGGGCTGTGGCTCTATCAGCAGATCCAAAAAACCCCTGTGGTCAAGATGCTGAATCTAATCCCATTCTCCATTTCTGGGCCATATTTTATTAAACATTTTCATCACTTTCAACTGTGCATTCATACCTCACCAGATTTATATCTGTAATTAGGGGATCGTTATTTACCAGCTGGTAAAAAGACACCTTTCAGCAACATAATTCAAATGTCAGGAGTTACTGCCAGTTCCAGATTAGTACTACAGTTATTTCTTTGGCTACAGGTTAGGAACGTGGCTGCTGTCAGAAACCTTTGGCAATGGTTCAGAAATACTGGGAAACAAATACTGGGAAACAACTATTTGTGTTTTTCTGAAGAAAATCAGTTGTATGTGAAAGAAGGTGCTCCTTCTCCAAGACCTAAGTTCGGTAATGAGTTGTTTTTATTTAACAAAGTCTCTAACAGATGGTGTTGCTAAATTTTGAATATTAGGGCTGCTTTTGCAAGAGGCCTCCACACAGGCTGATGTAGCACAGAGGAGGTTTCACACTTCAGCTCGAGCTCAGGGCTGATCCTGTGGTCACTCCTGGGGTTGGAGCCACCCCCGGGTGACCCCCCTGTGTCTGCAGCCACTACCACCCAAAGCACTGCCCCGGGAGGGGACCCTGGTAGTGACCCCAGGAAGACGGGGGTGCTTCAAAAACAAATATTTATTGTGTGTGCTCTGTAGGAGGAATCACAGAGTGATGGAATGGGTTGGGTTGGGAGGGACCTTAAAGGCTGCCATGGGCAGGGACACCTCCCACTGTCCCAGGCTGCTCCAAGCCCCAATGTCCAGCCTGGCCTGGGACACAGCCAGGGATCCAGGGGCAGCCACAGCTGCTCTGGGAAATCCATTCCAGGGCCTCCCCACCCTCACAGTGGCTGAGCTTTGTGGATCAGAGCAGTTTCTGGGTTATCTGAAGTTATTTTGCAGTTGGATTCTGGAAGGTCTGTGCTCAACACCACCTTTATGGTCAGTCCTCTAATCCCACCAAAAAACCCATTACATTGAGACACTGTGTTTTCCATAAATCCACATTTCCTGGACAATAAGAAGCAAACAGTGGTGCTGCCAGCTGAGTCTAACCAACATCCTTCTTGTTCCCTAGGGCTGAAATCCTGGAAACAACCAATCTCTCACCAAATCCAGCATCATCGGTGTCACCCCAGCACGGCCACTTTACAGATGTCACCCTTTGGTCACCTGCCCATGCCTTTGGTGCTCCAGCAGGAAGGTTTGGGCTGATGATGGTGAGACACTTCCCACGCTTGTTCAAACCCAATTTATACCCTTTCTTTGGTTGGTACCACTGCTCAAACTCTTTGTTGTGCTTCTATAAATGCTCTGATCCTTTTGAAATGGGGGTCAGACATTTGCTTGGTTTCATTCCTGCAAAGCTCTCCCGGTATCAGAGGTCATCCCTGGCTGTTCAGTCATTCCATGCACTCAGAACTCACAGAAGGACAAAACCTTCATCATTAAAATTATTTTCTCCATAAGCAACACAAGATGGTGGGGCTTTTCCAACGTGGGAATGCAACTGATGGAAATGAAGGGTGACTGTGCACGTGTAATTCAAGGGAGTAGCTTTGGGGAAACATCAGCCAGGGGAAAAAGGAAAAGAAATTTGAATTCAATTGGATTTTAGTAACTTCAGCTTGGGTTTGAATCATATTTACATGCTTTTCCCTCTCTCCTCTGTTTGCAAGTTTTATTGCTATGGTTCTCATGTCTTGGAGCGATGTGAATTAGTGGGTTTGTTATTGCTGAGAGGGAGGGGAACTGCAGCAGCAAGAAATGAGATCGTTCCCTGGAGTCCTACACAGGAAAAGTGTGGAAAACCTGGAGCTGAACCCAGATCCCAGGAGACACTGAATGGCCCCAAAACGTATGGTGTGGTGGGCCAGGAGCTGCCAACAGGAAGCTCAAGTCAAGGTTTAAAACTCAATTAGCATGAAGGATGTGATGGAAATGGGGACATTTAGGGCAAATCCTCCCTGCCTCGCACGGAGACCCAGGAGCTTTGCAGCTTTCCTGTTTTTGCCTTCAGCGGTGCCCAAATGTGAGAATTTTGTGCAGTTTCAGAGCGAGGATGAAAGTGAGAAATCATTTAACAGCCAGAGCTCCAATGGGAGCATCAGCAGGAGCTGGATTGATGGAAATGCCCCAAATTGAGGGTGGTTTCAGGGTGATTGTTTTTACTGTTGGTTGCAAGCTTTCGGTGAAAGCTTTTCTGAGGGAGTATTTTGGGACAAGGCAAAGACTTCTTGCAGGGTGAACCAAATATGAAATTACAGTTCTTTAACAGTAACTGCACTCGTAAATGAAAAATATGATGTGGCACAGTAAAAATAAGACCATTGTCCTGAAGTCTTTGTCTGTGTCCTTTAAAGTGTACTTTGGGGATTAATCATCAAACAATTGTGTCACAGCAATTCAGCTCAAGTGGGCTTTTGCTTATATTGCAGCCTTAGATTACACACTCATTGTCAACTAAATAGTTTTAAATAATGCAGCTGTTTAACTTGCCTGGTTTGGCTCTTGGCTGGCCGGTGTTTGCTGGGTGATCTTTGCTTCTTCACCATCCTGTTCACATCCACGTTCTCTGGAGGCCTCTACAAGAGAGGTGCAGATTCTTCCTCTCTTTGTAAACACATGGAATCCAGCCCATTTCCATCTTCTCCAGACCCCAGTCCCACACTCCCACTGCATTTGTGGTCTGGAGCACTCTCAACACACAGCAAAATGACCAGGGAAAGGCACTGACTAAAGAAGGACTTGAGAGCCAACGTGGAGCCCTTGAGCACCAAGGACAGTGGTGGAGCTGGAACAGGTCTGCTTCCCACAGGGAATGTACTAATGGTCATTTTTCCCATCTCCTGATTTTTAAGACTGTGTTCATAGAATGATCAAAGTTGAAAAAGACCTCCAAGATCATCAAGTCCAACCTTAAGTGTTCCTGAGATATGAACGATGCCACAATTTTATTGGTATAGAAATGGAAAATGAACTCCAAAACACTCTGATCTAGAGAATTCCAGCCGAGTTCGGGTGGGAATTAAGCAGGAGAAGTTTCAAGTAATTCATGTTTGAAACGCCTTCATAACTTTTGCTTCATAAAAACAGAAAGGGACATAAAGTGATGGTAAAAATTCCCATTTTGGAGGGGGAAATTCTGCTTCCTGGCAGTGAGGATAAAGGAAATTTGCTGTGTTTGAAAAGGATTGTCAGTGGTTACTTTGATTTCAAATGTCAACTCAGGGCATCTTAATCCTGCCCACTCTAGAGCATTGCTTTGATGGGAAGCTGGTGATTTATGGGATTGAATTAGAGCTCCTGTTTAGAATTAATGTCTTGGTTAGAAGCACTAAAACCTCCTGCAAACTCCTGTGGTTCCCCAGAGCCAAGGCTGGGCAGGCTCTGCCCTCTGGAAGTGCAGGGAGCTGGGAGCTGCCTCTGGTGGCCTGGGGCTGCCTTATGTAACCCCTGCTGCTGGAGTTACCGAGTGTAAATGGAAAAGTTGCAGAGGAAACACAAGAAACACAAGAGATTTTTTTCCTCCCTAAGTGCTCTCACGGGTTTGCCTGTCTTTTACTTGTTCCTCCTTCTCCAAAATTCCATTTTTTTCTCTTTTTTCCCCCCTCAAAGAACATGAAAAGGAAAATTGCTAATGAGTCCAACCACCAGAAAAGTTAAGGGATGTGTTGAGGACATGGGTTTTTCTCCGTGGTTGTGGCAGAGCTGGAGCCCACACGGAGTCTCCAGCCAGCACTGCCCTGCACTTATCAGCCCTCTCTCTAATTAAATTAACTGTCTGCAATTAACACACAGTCCAGCATCACTCTTTTAATGCATCTTCTGGTTCCCCAAACTGAATTGCTTTTAATAAAAACCTTATAAAAAGCAAATTTATTCTTGTCTACTCACGCCAACCCTGAGCCACCATTGGTGTGTCTTAAATATTCAGTTTGATTTAGGCAGAGTTGGGCCCTGAGCTAATGGAGGAACCAGAGTGGGAATAGAAGACAACTTCTAAACTTAGAGATAATGCAGAGCACCATCAAGGTGGGTCATTAAAGAGGAAGGAGAGAAACTCTCCAAGTTTAATACAAAAATAAATGATGGGTTTAGCACTGCTTCATGAACATTGCATTTCCCAGTAGTAAAAGCTTCTTTGTATCTGGGTCAAGAGAAAAAAAAAAGTAGCTAAAATTAAGAAACACTTCTAAGTTTGGGGTTATTAGAAGTAAGAGAGGTTCAGTGAGAAATTCTGGATTGTCAGTGGTGCAAATGAGGTTTTCCTGATGGGCTGGTGAGTTTGTGTTGGACTTTTTTCTTAAATATTTGCAAGAAAATTAAGGGCAGCACCTTGGTTCTGCAAATATGGACATCGGGTTTTCCTCTTTCATTAGCAGGACCAATATTTGCTGAACTGAACCTGTGACCCCCAGGGGAATTCACAGAGAGAAGGGCCAGGGATCTTCCACTGCAGCGAGGGTTCAAACTGGGGAGAGTGGGAGCTCTGCACTGGGTGCTCTTAACAGAGCTAACGGGGGGAAATTATTGAATTGGGGACCTTTTCTATTAAAATACACCAGTGTTTGAGGCAGAATGTGTGTTTCACCCACGGAGCTCCTGACTGTGGCTTTCTGGCTGACATGGGTCTTGTTTCTCCTCCTGTCTGCCTCTGCTTTGGTGCTCTCAAGGGCTCCTGTTGCTTTTGCTGTTCAAGCCTGGTGCTGTGCCCCTTGCTAGCATTGCTCAGCTTTATATTTGGAATTTGATATCCATGGAAATATGTGGAAATCCTTCTAATTTTTGCAAGCCCTTATTTAAATGATAAGTAATTAATTCTCCACTGTGGCAAAGCTCAGCATCCCTTCCTAAAGGTGTTGCATGTGCCTCTGAGGGACATTCCTTACTTCAAAATTCCATAACCCAGAGGAAACACTGCACCTAAATTTGAGGGTTGGATTTGGTTGGTCTGTGAGCTGTAAATTCCCCATTACCATGTCCACAGATGGCATGAGTCACAGGCCTGGCTTTTCCAAGAAATTCCATGTTTCCCACCTGATGGAAAGCAGGGAGAACAATTCAGAGTGATTCTCAAAAGCCCCTACATGGACCAGTTCCCTTGGTTTGGAAGGGTTCTGTGTGATTTATTAGTCAGAAATTCCATCATATTTTGTACCATCCTTCACAAATCTCAGCTCCAATTTCTTCCCTTCTCAGAGCTGTCTTGTGAATAACAAACCCCACATTGTTCTTGTGTGTGTTCTTCTGAATTTATTTCATATCATCTTCTTACAGGAAAGGAAAAAAAAAAGCAGCTCCTCTCACTTAGCCCCCTTTGGGACAGCAGCCACAGATGAAGAGCAAGCAATCAACATGTCAGGATAAAATTAGATTGCCACGGAGTACAAGGTTTGATCCAATATCTGTATCAGATTTGGGTTTCAGCTCTGCATATCACAATAAAACAATCCTTGCTGAAGGTGCTCGGCACAAAGCAGCTCCTTTCACATCTGGGGAAAGCTGGGAAAGGGGCAGGCTGAAATTGCCTGTTTGACACTATTGCCTCAGTATTTAATTGTGGTTATAAACGAGGAATGGCTGCAGGAGGCCCCTCTTGCTGTGTTCTCAGGGTGAGCCCAGCTCTGGCTTCAGGGTAGGGCCGAGATGGAGCCAGACCAGGGCCTGCAGCAGCACCAGGAGCTCGGGGAGCATTTCCTGCACAAATCCCCCCAAATCCCCCTTTCCCATGCTCTGCTTTTCACTGGGGGCTCATTTTGAAGCAAGGAAAATGGATTTATTTCAGATAACTGAGACGGGAGATGGGTCTGGCAGCATCCCTAACATGATCCATCATCCAGTCCGGAGCAGAGCCAGCCCAGAGCAAACCTTAGGGCTGTGTCCAGCTGGATGCTGGGTCCTGAGCCAGGCCCTTCACTCTGCAGCTCAGCCCCTGCTTGGTGACACGGCCACAGCCCTTGGGGACAGCTCCAGGAGGGCCAGGGGCTGCATTACAGCTTGCACAGAAAAGAGCAACATTCTGACACAGGTTTTCAACAAAATGCTAAGTAGTAATTCCAAGAAATTATAATACTTGTTTCCATTTAATTGGAAATTTAAAATATTCATTCAAATATGTTTGGTTTGGGTCAGACAAAGTGTTTTGGCTCCCCTGAAGGACCTAAAAGAAGCCAAGTGCCAACAAATTGGAGAATGAGAGCTCTGTGCAGACATAGCCACCTCTGTCCATGCTGTATTTCATAAAAGCCTTTTTCTAACTCTTTGTGCCTCTTCCACCAGGTTTGTGGTTAACAATAATTGCCTCCCAAAGGGAGTCATGAGCATGGCTGTGGTTTGGATGGAATTTTTGGGAGGGTATTGAGGCAGTTCCACTCTTTAACCCTCAGGCATTGCGATTTGTACCGCGGCGAATCCTGAGCCATCAGAACGCACTGCTAAGGGCAGTCCTCGATTTGGACTAATTGAGGATAAAATCCATTTTCTCTGGGTGTAAAAATATTGATACACACACACAGAGCCTGTTTGTAACCCTTGTGGCCCACTTAATCTCCTGTGTAAGGAATTTGACCTGGTTCCGCTTGTCCCCAGCGCCAGGATCCGTGTGAGGAGACGGCCAGGATGTCCTCTGTCCTCGTGTTCTTTAATTCTCCACACTGGCTCCCCCTGCTCTGCCAACAGATTTCGAATTAAGGCTCCAATCTTTGAAATTAATGAGTTTTCATCGACCTCAGTGGAAGTGGATCAGCTTTGAGACTGGCAGGCCACCCCGCCGGTGCTTCACTAAAAGTAGTTCACCTACTTTCAGACAATTCCTGCACCTGGGAGCGCCTCCTCTGAAGCCCAGTCCTTTGGAGCTCATTAAAGCCTCCATCAGTGCCCTGCTGCTCCCGACAAAGAGGGTTAAATAATGACAGTTTTGATTTTGTCCTGCAGTAACTCCAGGTTATTTTGAGTTCCTTTCTCTACTCCTTTAGCTCAAGCAACCAGTCTAGAAAGCTCTTATTAGCCCAGAATTTCCTGAGAGAGGAAATTCAACACCTGCATTTCCCAAAGCCCTAAATGGGGCTTGAAAAATCTGATTTCAGTCATTACAATAAGGAGGCATCTCAAACAGAACAACATTATTCGAGCAGCTCATAGGCGATGGAGATGTTCCCAGTCCCTGTACATTGCTTTTTCTTTCTGTGGAAAACACAGTGAGTCTTGGAGAGTCAAACATTGCTGGGTAGACCCTGAGCTCAACCCTGTGCTCCCACACCACGTTCCCACCCACACCTTGGAGAGGCTTTTCCATGGCCCCACACGGTGTGGTTGGATGGAACAAGAGCCATCAAGGACCCAGCTGTCCTGTGCCCCAGCAACCTGGGGGTGATGCAGCATGGCACAGCATGATCCAGTGCTGCCTTCCCCAGAGATGAGCACCAGGATCTAGAGGCCCACAAGGTGAGCACTGAGAGAGGTGAAGCCAGGGAAAAATTCATTTCATGGAGTATAATGGGCATGGGCATGGAAGAAAGCCATGGTTAAGTACCAGAAAATGGGCAAAAGTCATGATTGTCTGATATTCAATTTATCAAAGCAAGTGAATAAAGGTAAAAATCTGTACCCTAAACCCACATCAACAGAAAGGAGCTGTTAGCATTACCTGGGGAGACAGGGCTGTCGATGTATTTTGCCTGAGTTTGCTGTTGTGGTACACAGGGGTAAAACCTTGCACGGACCAGGCTTGCTACAAAATGAATGAGGAAGGACATCGAGGGAATAAACAAAAGACATGAGGAGAAGATCTGCACTGGTACAAAATGTGCACAACCATGACGAGTCCTTAAAGAAAAAAAAGTGAAAACTTCATTTACAAAGAGCTCTCCTGACTTCTGTCATAAAATGTTCCAAAACAATCTCATGACTCAATTCCTGCAGCCATTGAAGTAGGAAGAATTACATAAGATCCTTGCTGTTTGCTTTATTTCATGCTTAACTCATATTCCCAATGATTCATTATCAAGGTTTGTCAGGATTAATTAAGCAGAGTGCCAGCTGTGATAGGATTGGCTACCACGGCACCTTCCTGGGTGGGGACTCCACCAGCATCGCTGCTCCTGGAGAATTAGGGAATAGCAGCCAGAGTTTAGTGCTTTGGGGCTAACTGGGCTGGGCTGGTCCAAAGGGGAATGTCTTCAGTGCCTAAGTTCCTCCTTAGCAGGAACCGGAGTTTTCTGTAACTCCATTACAGCAAACAACAAAATCTGTGAAGTTCCCAGGATGATTTTATTTCTCTGGTAAAAGCAACCTCTCTTCAGTTCAACAAAAATCATTAAATTCCCAAAAGGATACAGTCTGAAAGTCAGGAAGGTGTGAGTGTGGAAATGTGTGGTTATGGAAGGTGTCCTGTGGAAGATGTGCCTGCCATGGCAGAGGGTTTGGAATTGGATGGGCTTTAGAGTCCCTTCCATCCCAAACCAGTCTGGGATTCCATGGTTCTGTGACTTCGTGTCCAAGCTTTTAATGCTGATATGAAATGAGCAGTGGGCTCATAAACTCTGGAAGTAGTTTCCAAACCAAACCTTTCTGACCTGTATTTGGTACAAGCAAAGTCATCCCTCAGAGAATCCCTGTGCTGTTGA
The DNA here is from genome assembly GCF_000691975.1 of Corvus brachyrhynchos. Taxonomy (NCBI): domain Eukaryota; kingdom Metazoa; phylum Chordata; class Aves; order Passeriformes; family Corvidae; genus Corvus; species Corvus brachyrhynchos. The sequence goes on from NW_008238347.1 coordinate 1,045,587, forward strand.
GCACACCATGCTATTAAAAAAAGAGTAATTAAGAGTAATTAATTTCTGGGCAGCAATGGCAAAATATCAAGGACTCCTTTACAGGGATGTGAGCCAGGGGGGTCCATTGGCACTGCAGTGACTGCAGCTCTGCCCATCCCAACGGGATCCTCTTTGGCAGTGTCCAGGCTGCAGCACGGGATGTGGGGGAGCAGAACTGGCCCAGGAACAATTCCAGCTTGGTGCTGTCCGTGCTGGGCTCTGCAGGATGGATGGTCCTTTCCAAGGAGGCACTGGGGCTATTTCAGGGGAATCCCATCCAGAGGCTGGCAGGAGGAGGATGCCTGAAGCTTCACAAGGGTGTGTTGTGTGTCCATCTCCTCTGAAGGGGACCAAGTGCCATGCCCTAATCAGGGGCTGGGACAGATGTCACCAGTTAAAGGCGTTTTTCAGGAATATAGAAAGCATTTTCTGTCTGACTTCTTTGGGGGAAAAAAATCTGTCAAATATTTTCAAAGTGTTTTGCTTAAAATCTGGCAAAGCTGTGAAGGACAGAAAAGGGGCGCTCATGGCTGGGAGGGAAAAGCCTCTCAAGAGCATCCTGAGTGATTCCACCAGCTTTAATGACACTTTGTCCCTTAGAAAAGTCCAGGCAGTGCAGCCAGAAGGGGAGGAGGAAACCTGCCTGTGCTGGCTGGGCCCATTTATTGTCTGACATTACAACACTATTATTATTTGGAGAAAGCTGTCTTATTTAATTATCCTGAATGTGCAATTCCATCATTTCCAATTCAGCATTGGAGGAAGATGTTCCAAGCATCAAGCGAACCAAAATATTCTTAGTAAATAAGTAGCTGAGAGAATAATAAGTGTTTGGAAAGAAGAAGTTATTGTTCCCTGTGAGTGGCAGCGAGCTTAATGATTTGGCTGGAGTGCCCATCTAATAGAGCTGCCTGCTTGAAAGATTTGTGATCTCCAAGGAATGGTTTGAAAGTGTCTCCTGTGCAATTGATTGATCCATTCCTCTCAAATGCTTGGATGGCTTTCAGAGCCCGGGACAGGGATTGATGGGGCTGCAGGGGGTGGGAGCTCTCTGTGGGCTGGTGGGAAACGCCGCGAGTCTCCTGTCCCCGAGGCAGAGGTGACCAGAGTGACCTGAGCTCCTGTCCAGAAAGGGGGAATTGCTGAGAGCTCACCCAAAACTTCCTCTTGGGAAGAGCAAGGGCCTTCCTCCCCTGCCATTTGGATCTTCCCCTGGTGGTACCTGACCCCTGCACTGGGACTCTTTTGTCTAACACAGAGCCACAAAATCATTGAGATCTAGGTTCAGATCATCAATCCAATGGTAAACCTGGCTGCCAAGCCCAGATTGGATGTTTTGGTTTCCAAAACATGTTTTTGGCTTTAAAACTGATATTTACGAAATTTTTGATTTGATTCTGAATTTGTTTTTGGTCATTTCTGAAATGGTCTTGTTGATGGAGACAGTTATGGTTTGAAAACCAAAACAAATTAATGAAGAACCCAGGACTTGTTGACAATGTTCTCCCCTGGTTATGCTGCAGGTTCTGTGTAGGTCTGGTGGTATTTTACATAAATAACCTGCATTGAAATTACAAAATTCACCATCTCTGCACTTGCAAAAGCTTAGAGTGTGGGGTTCTTTTATTATTATCAAAAATTCCTTTTCCAGGGTGCCGAGCTCCTCATGCACAGGATACGACAGAACAGAGAATAATTTACAGTAAAGATCAGAGCAGTGGCACCTTCTGCCCCAGCTGCTCCTTTAGCACAGAGCCTGCTCCCATGGACAGACAGCTCTTGGAAGGTTCATCCCTTGGCAGCTTGGCCTGGTCCCATCGTCACCAGCTTGGTCTGGTCCCAGTGCCACCAGCCTGGCCTCAGCTCATGGCCAAGGGCTGCTCCTCCTCTTCCCAGAGCCTTTTGCTTCCCAAAGCAGCAGCAGCCAGGGCACAGAAGGCAGCAGTCGGGAGGTGCCTGGAAATGGAAAACAACTCTGTGTGTGATGTTGTGGGCCTTTGAGAGCATCAAATGAAGGGAAATGTTTCTCTCCATGGGATGGCTGAGGTTGGCTCTCAGAGCTGCTTTGGTCTTCCACAGGGTCACACCAGTGTTGCAACAGAGAATTAGGCCCGGAGACTTCATTTAGCACAACGTGTTCATTGCAGTTTTTTCTTGGAAACAATCCATAACGTCTTGTAGGTTTAATAGCTTCATATATTTTATAAATTACAATCTATTTATAATTTTAATATACTTTAATATTTTAATATTTTATAATTCAATAAGCTACAAATACAAAAATAATGTTTCTCTTACATAAATAAGGATCTAGCAAGGTATCTAAGCGACCATATCCTTGAAGGGAATTTGCTGTCCCCTGTCCTCCCTGGAAACCAGAGCCTCACTGACACCTTCTCTTTGTAAACAGCAACAACAAAGCCCCAAGTTAAGGATCTGAGCTTTTTGCTGGCCTCTGCTCCAAAAATCCATTATTTTCTGAACACCAGATAAGCAGGAGCTCTGGCTGCTTTCCCGAGCCTGACTTCACCCAACAAATTAATTGCTTGTACCACGTCCATTACAGTTGTCCAAGCTGACCTCTGCCTGCGCGGCAGCCTCCGCCACATCTCCAATATTTGAAAGATTGTTTTATTCCTCCTTCCTGCTGCTCCATCACTCTTTGGGCTGCTTCCACTGGTCGGCCGTAACAGGATTTTGTGTTTGCTCTGCCAGCTGCCCAGATAAAAGCAATGTTTAATTATACAGCAGCTCTGACAGGAGATCCTCCTGCGATGGAGATCACGCCACACCCCGAAGGATGCCAGCGACGAGGCTGCTTCCTTCCTGGCAAAGTCTGCTTATCCAGTAGCAATTTGGCTGAATCCATGATCTTATTTGACAGGCAAGTTAAGAAATGGTTGTGAATATTCTCTTGGATGTGTTTAACCAACATTTACTTCTAAACAAATTCTCTTGCTAAAAAGAATAGGCTTGGGTTGGGTTTGTTTGTTGGGTTTGGTTTATTTTTCTGGTGAATTTTTGGTTTGTTCTGTGGTTTTTAGAGTTTTTTTGGTGAAGGAAATCTCCACAGGGGACATGGAGTGTCCCCAGCATTGCAAAGCCTCAGGCAATGGGAGGGTGCTGCAGGTGGAGAGACACAGGTGGGACTTTGGTTCTGGGTGCCTGGGCCTACCTGGAGTGGTAGCAGTGCATCAAACCCCAGTGCTGAGCTCCCTGCAGTGTCGTTCTTTGGGTGAGAAAAGCAGAATTGCTTCACTCGTGTGCCAGGAGGTCTCCAGCCCATGCAGGTGTGAGGACAGAGCTCCCAAGGCTGAAGGTGAGGAATGTGTTCAGTCTCCTGTGCTGGGAGCTGGGTCTGGCACACGAGTGACTCACAGTGAAGTGAAACACAAACGTCACACTGCAATGACGTTCCCCATTTCCATATGCTTCTGTCAATATTCTCATTAAAGACATAAAATGCTGCTTTACTGCACAGCATCCCCTCCTGAGCTGTTCAGGATCACGGCTGCAGCTTTCCTGGGAGCATGTCATACGTGGAAACACTGCTGGCTCTGAGAGTGGCAGGGCTCAGGCTGGAGTGGACATGACTCAGTTTTCCTCAGGAACTGCTGGTTGAATGCTCTGAGTGTGGCTGCTGGGCTGGGCTGGGGGGGAGGGGAGGAATTCTTTAGCTGCAGTGGGACAGGGGATGTGGCTCAGCACAGGTGTGACAAACTCACTGCTGGGTTTAGTCAGTGCTGCCTCACCCCAGGTATTCAGCAATCCCAATTAAATCGCAGAATGACAGAATCATTTTGGTTGGAAAAGGCCTTTCAGATCATGCAGTCTGATACCTCTCTCAAGGAAAACAGCAGTGAGAGATGCACAGGCTGTTATTATATTTAACTTCCTGTTGGAGAGGGCCAGATTGGGTGTAGGTAGCTCAGAGCACAGAGTGGATGGAGCTCAGGTACAATGAGAGGAAGAGTACTGCCAATTTGAAGAGTTCAACTTAAAAGGTAGGAAATTGAAAACTGATAAACAGGATTTTCCAGGAGATGCCCAGTGGTCCTTGTTAGCACAGCAGCCAAGTCCTCAGCAAGAGTGGGAGAGGGACTGGGTACTTTTATGGATATCAGGAGTATCCAGAGTAATGATTACCGTATCAATTTTTGTAATGTAATTAGAATAATCTTCAATGCTTCAGGGTTTAAAGAGATAAAACCAGGAAGAGATTAAAGATATCTGCATACTGCAAAACTTTGTCCTTTTCTTCTGATACCTCTGCTCCTAATCCAAGACAAGCTGCTGGGCTGGGCTGGACCCTGGGTCTGCCTTGATCAGCTGTGGCAGTCCCTGTGCTCCTTAGGGAATCTGGAGACTGGTTCTTTGGGTAAACCAAGGTGTGAGGAAGAGCAGGATGAAGTAGAGAGCAGATGGGTTTTCTGTGGCTTTGGGAGGACAGAAGTTTATGTGATTATATATGAGTAACTGCAGATTTGCCCAAAGGGAAAAAAAACCAACACAAACCAGGAAGCTTTCAAAATCATGGGGCGACTTTCTGCAAAACAGTGAGATTTATTAGAAGAAGTGATTTATCTCCACATCCTTTCTGAACTGGAGCACTTAAGGCAAACTTGAGGCTCCAGAGTCAGAATCTTTCATAATAACAAACAGAGGTAAGATTCTGATTGAGGACCTTTAAGTGTGCAAGAGGTAAATAAGCATAAAGAGCTCTCCCTGAGTGTGCACATTGAGATGGAAAAGAGGATGGAGCTGGTGTAACAAGGAAGAACTGGGAAGGAAATCCTACTGTGCAGCAGATGAAGTGATGTGAGGAGTTGGGATGTGTGTGCAAGGCATGGGGATGGGTGCTGCTTCAGCTGGGCTGAACCCTGCTGGCTGGGAGAGGAGTGGGAGTCTGAGAGCACTATGGAAAATCTCCGAGGAACTGGGTGGTCCTTAGGGTCCCTTCCAGCCCAACCCATTCTGTGGCTGCCAATGTAAAGGGAATCACCTTTTTAAGATGTGTGGGTGATTTGAGGGTGGGGAGGCCCTGGCACAGATTCCCAGAGAGGCTGTGGCTGCCCCTGGATCCCTGGCAGTGCCCAAGGCCAGGCTGGACAGGGCTTGGAGCAGCCTGGGACAGTGGGAGGTGTCCCTGCCCATGGCAGGGGGTGGAATGAGACAATCATTAAGGTCCCTTCCAATGCAAACCACTCTGTGATTCTGTGACTGGGCTGTTATGACACATGGGGTGCTGCTGGCCCAGAGTGTGTTAGGGGCCAAATGATGAACTGCAGCTACATCTGGTCTGGTATTTATGAAGGAGGAGTTGAAGGTTGTCTCCAAAAAATGTGCTTGGTCTGATGGGAGCATCTGAGAGATGCATCCTGCATTAGTCTGGAATTGGGAATGTGGCAGGGTATGGATTGGCCAGTCAGAAGGGAATGGCAACAGGTGGTGTCCCTTTGGGTGCTACAGTTTCGGGGTGAAGGGAACAAAACCAGGATGTTCCAGCATCCTCGAGATCTGGGTGTGCAGAAGAAAAATGGGTCTGGAGATCTTAAAATAGAACGAGATCAGCTGCATTAATTCGGGTTTGGGAGTACGGGGTTACATCCAACATCCAAACTCCTCCTCCTCCCCACCGGCTCCACTGGCACCCACCTCGGCGGGCGGAGGTTCTCGTTCCCATGTCACAATCCAGATTGCTGCTTTGGATGCCCTGGGCTGGCTGGATGCTCCCGCTGTCCCCGGCTGTCCCCGAGCCCCGCGGT
>NW_008238347.1:1052948-1053765 GCF_000691975.1 Corvus brachyrhynchos
GCAGAGCCGGAGGATTAAAGAAGCGTGTGTGTGTGTGCGGGGGAGATGCGCTGCAGCGCCTGCCCGTTCTCGCCCTCCTCGCCTCTCCCCTGTTTGCGCTGCGATCGCGCCCCTCTCGCCCCCGGCGCCGAACCTCGGTGGGTGTCGGGGCACGGAGACTTGGCACCCCCGTTGCGTCCTCCTGCCCCCGGTCCGTGCGAGGGCATCTGTCCGGCTCTGAGCAGCGTTGGATGCCCCGGGGCGTGGGGGTGTCCCCCCGGGGGCGGGATGTCTCCCCGGGGCGCTGCTGCAGCCGCCGGGCCCCGCAGCGAGCGCCGGGTGCCCCTCGGCTGCGATCGCGGGTGCGATGACAGTGACAGAAGCGCCACCAGATGCATCGTGAGCAGCGGAGTTCCTCGCTCCCTGTCCTACGCCTTCGCATGCGGAAGGTGGTGGAGGGATTTTTTTATTTCTGTGCAGCGGGCGGAGAGATCCCCCGCTTTTCCCAGCTGGAAACTTGTGAGGTTTTCACGGCAGATCCACTCGGTGCTGTCAGCAGCCGCCGAGCCTCCTCATTCCCATCTGGCTGCTGGTGCCATCTCCGGCCGCTGCATCCGAGGCGAGCGGGGCGATGCCGCCCTCGCTCCTCGCTGCCCTTTGCTCTGCCCGGCCGGGCTCTGCCCTGGCCATTTACCCGAAAGAACACCAAGGAGCTGCTTCTTTTCCTTGCTCGCCTCCCCTCTTGGCAGATTCAAACGCATCGCTGCCGGATTCAGCGCTGTGCCGAATCTCCCACAGTTTCTGTGGCTCCCTCCTGCAGCTCCTCGTGTGGCAGCGC
>NW_008238347.1:1053859-1060340 GCF_000691975.1 Corvus brachyrhynchos
AGCCAGCAGGGTGGGATGAGGCAGCTCTTCCTCTCCAGTTCTCATCCCAAAGCAAGTCCTGGGGACTCCCTACCCAGATCCAGTTCAGAAGGGAAACTGAGGCATCAGGAGCGCTTTGGATAATGCCACAATACCTGCAAGGTCTTTGGTGATCTGTTACGTAATGGAGTTGGCAGAAAATAAGATATTTGGGCAGTTTGTCCATGTAGATATATTTATATAAACTAAATATTTTAATGTATTGTGACTAAGCATCTGTTCAAAACTGCAGTTTAGCCAAATCATCCAGAAAGCAGGAACTGGCCTGTACTGAGGGATTTTACTGAATATATATTTTGCAGCTTGGATGAGCCGCCTTGAAGCAGATCTTCCATGCCATAAAGCTGTTCCCTACTGTCCTCTCCTCCTTCAAAACACAGTTCAGAACATGTTCAGCCAAAGAGAAATAGAAAGGAACTATTTTAGGAGGAGAAGTGGACCTGTTCAACAACTAAGTGCCATTGTGTGTGGGTGGATGAGAAGCTCTAAGTTAGTGGAAGGAAGAAAACCAAGTACCAATCACAAAAAATCTTGTTAACCTCAGTACTCTCTGAAATTCCTGAGTGTGGCAGCCAGCTTCTTTCTCAGGGCTCGCTGTGGGTTTTACTGCCTGGGGTGAGGGGTGGGAGGATGGCTCTTGAACGCTTATTTGCATGCCCAAACTGGCTTTTCCTTCATGTCTGGTAGATATAAAACTCTCTCCATCTGTGGAAGCCCCTGCAAAGAGATCTTACTGGAGCCTCTGCTTCTCTGACAATATCTTGGAAGAGAAGTATTTGTGCTGTGCCTTAATGTAGGGAGAAAATCTGTGTGTATGTATATTTATAGATATATATATATCCCATCCAGAGCACAGCAGGGCTTCCTCAGCCAGCTCCTGGTGCTTCAGGCACTTCCTCCCCAGGAGGGGCACGATCCAGGCTGTTCATCTTCCGCTCTGCATGGGAGGTTCTGTTATCTCTGCCTGCAGCTCACCCATCCCCAATGCAGCACAGAGGGCTGGGAACATCCTCAGCTAAAGCCAACAGGTGGATCAGCAGGGAGAGGCAGTGCTGGGGTCCTCTGGCTGGGGTTCATCCATGTAATTACTGCTGGAAGTCTTGTAGGAGCTTTCCTGGGGTGAAAAAAATGGTGGGAGGGATCTTCATGACACTTGGGGTTTTCGCTGTGTGATCGGAGTGCCTCCCCTGGCTTTGTACCTCTCTCCTCACTTTTCCCTGAGTTGCTTCTTGGATAAAAGAGGATGGGATGGGAATAGTTGGGGTGGGAGGGTTCCTCCAGGAGCGTGGGGAAGGCATGGAGTCCTGCTAGAGCCCAGGGAAGCTGTAACCCTGCCTCTCCCTTTCTCCAGCTGAAGGGTTTGTGCTGATGGAGCCTAGCTGAGACTTCGGGGTGGTCGCTGCTCCTGCTGGGTCACACAGGATGTGTGGACACGGGGATGGTGGGCACAGGAATTGCTGGTGGGGACAGATGCCTCATCAGGCCCTGGGCAGGAGGGTTCCAGAATGAACTGAGGAGGGATGGATGTGCCCTGGGCAAGTGCAGGCTCTGAGGGAGGGGAGGCTGCACCCCCGGGTTCAGTGTCTGCCACTGCCAGGGACTTCGTGGGACCTTCTGGGTTAAACTGATGAGTGAGGAGCATCAACAGTGCCTGGTCAGGAGCAGGGCAGAGCCCACCCTGGGCAGGGTGGAGCAGGGCTGGATGTCTGAGTGCACAGGAGCTTCTCCAGCTTGGCCATGGCTTCCCTCAGAAGGGGTGGAGGCGGGAGGTGCCTCGGGCTGGATTCTGTATTTTCCATCGCTGTTCTTTACCTTCATCCCATCCAGCAGGATGAGTGCCCTGGCAGGAGTTACACTGACACAGCCCTCTGTGTCTGCATCCCTCGGGGCTGTGTCCCATCCCCATCCAGCTGGGAAGGGCTGCTCAGGCAGGAATCTGGGGAGGAGGGCAGGTGTGTGCCCAGCCCTGGGGGCATGTCTGTGCTGCAGCATTCGGGTTACAGGAGGGATCAGCCTCGGGTGGTGGAGTGTGGAGATGGCCCTGCACCAATAGTCAAGTGTGCCCAAGACAGGGACTTCTTCAAAACACAATTCTATCAGTGCACACCAGTAAATAGCAGGTCATAAATTAAATATCTCTCCTAAAAATAACACCGAAATAATTTGGAAAGCTGCTTCCAAATGCACCGGGGACTTCAGGCAGGATGTTTTTAGGCTGCTGGTTTTGCTTTGGAAGAAATGCTGTTCCTTTGCAGGGTCGTAGCTTTCCTTACAAATGGAACTCCATGACAAAACCATTGCCAGGTTGTTTCATATTTTCTGGGAGTAGACCCATGCCATATGGGGAATATCAGCACCCTGATTTCTTTTTTAGTGCTGGAAATCTGATTTTTGTGCTCCCTTAGAACTGCAGACTTCTCATGACAAGCTTTAATAATAAACAAATTACTGCTTCAGGCTCGTGTCCTCTGTGGATGCAATTTGAAAGAATCAATCAGCAATAGTTTTGTTCTTGTCTAAATCCCTGTGAGATTTTATCAGGGGTGGCTCTTGTGGCCCAAAGGAGGCTGTTCCTGAGCCCCTCCAGGGAACTTTGCAGCAAAGTGGGCTAAAGGAGTCAGTGAGACTGGGAGTGTAAATTGGAACATCCCTGATCTCCCTGGGGGTGTTGGCTGCCTTTCCTTCCTGCCGAAGGAGGCCGATGACAGTTGCAGTCCTGCCTTCTGCTCCAGACACAGTAATCACAAAAATGAGATTATTTGGAAAGGAAGGGAGCTTAAAAGTGCAGCTCTGAGTTGGATGCTGCTCTTTTCTCGGAAAATGCACACGCTTTTCCCAGGCTCTCCGGGGGAGGTTGTTGGGCTGGGACTGCTGGGGATGGGGATGGGGATGGGGCTCAGCTGCTCCAGGGAAGGAGGGGAGCACTGGAGGCTGCTCCTGCTGGGAATACCCCTCGGGCACAGGGAAGAAGGGCAGGGCTGTGGGAGAATGGCTGTACAGAACCATGTGTGATCCCATGGTTCCAACAGATCCTTTGGGAGTGTTTGGTTTCTAGTGAATTTCATGCTGTTGATCTGACCAGTTTCTAGAAACTCCTTTAATTCCCAGGAAAATGTCTGCAAACTGGTTGTTCCTCCCTCTCTTAGTTCAAGTTTCCTGAAGGAATGTGGGATATAGGCCCATCCCATGGGATAGAATTTTCATTCCAAAGCCTCGTGTTGAGCCCCTCCTGCTGACTTTGCCCCCATGAGGAAGTTTAATTGGTGGAACATACCTGGGCTCTCACAGAGGTTGGGAAGAAAACTGCCACACTTCAGCAGTATTTTTCTCTGGATGCTAATTTGTTGTGAACTCCTGACATGATTCCTGCATCTTCTTCTCCTCACTTTAAACAAGACAATAGTTTTTAGGCAATGGAGTAATGATTCATTTCAGAGAAGACATTTCAGGAGAACTCCACATTTTTCAGTTTCTCCCATAGAGAATGGAACAAAAAGCTGAATATAGGAAACAGCAAACTTTAATTCTTTGCCTCCTCTTAAAAAAAAAAGGGGGTTTTGTGTTCCTTAACGAGCTTTCATTTCAGCAGCCTCTCAATACTTGTTGTTAGTGAGGCCCTAATGAGTGTGAGCACCCTGAGCCACGCAGGTCTGATGTGCTGTGCCTCAGCTGTGAGGCTGCACCGAAGAGATGTGGAATCCCATTTTCCCTGTATAAATAAAAGGCCAGGAAAAGCCTCACTTCAAGAATTCCACATGGGGAGTCACTAATGAGAGGCTGGAGGTGCTGTGAATGTATTTTTCTGGAATGCTGTGTTTTGGAGCTAAAATTCATTTTCTTGACAAGGCAAAATTCAATTTCAGCAATAATCTTGGCTCTTAATCTGTTTTCAAGTGTCTCTCTTGAGGCAGAAGGGACTGCAAAGGGTCATTTGGAAGGAGACTGGTTCTGCCAGGAGAGGGATGCTCATCCATGGAGAGGGACAGGGAAGGATGCTGGGCAGAGGATTCAGGGATAACTGGGGCTGGCACAAGGGGTGCAGGAATGGGGAGAGCAGATATTCAGCAAGTTCACTTGTGTGATTCCCAATTTACTCTTTGAAACAAAATAAGGTGACCTCTCTGGAATGACAAATGGAGGGATCATTTCAAGGCATTAATTTTTATGAAAGAATTATTGATCTGCTTTGGAATCTCATAACAGTAATATTACAAAACTACATGTACTCTATTCCATATTTTATTCTATTAAATGAGTTTTGCTTGGAGGCATTAAAACCATCCAGCACAATACTCTGTTTCATAAGATCAGATGTTGTTATTTCTATTTATAGTCATATTCAAATTAATCTCAATGAGTGACAATGCTGACTGTCCCAGACGTTGGACTATGATGAATTTTATCATAATGTTGGGAGATACGAAGCATGTAATTAAGGCTGTTTGGAGAGCATGGAATCCAATATAGTCAGGTCATTAGTGTGGTGGAGAGGGTACCCAGGCAGAGAGAAATCTAAAGGAGAACAAGGATTTCCAAAGCTTTGCTTGTTACTGATGATTCACGAGGTCCTACCAGGCCCTTCTGCTGAAGGCAGTGCAGTTGTTCTGAACCATCACCAATTTAATGGGAATAAAGCCTGGTCCTATTCTGGACCAGGAAAAGGTGGTGGCCCTGCCCCACGTGAGGCCACAGGTCCTTCCTGGGCAGTCCCCTCGTGCTTCCCCCGGCTGGAGTGAGCCCAGCCCTCAGAGCTTGCAGAGCTCTCCAGCCCCAGGGGCTGCACCAGGAGCAGAGACTCTGACAGCAATTGGTGTCGGGGTGGGCTGGAGCTTTTTGACGTCCCCGTGTCCCCAGGGCCACCATGGGGTGTGTGTGACCAGTATTTTGGCAGTTCAGGGCATGCTGGGTCGGGTGCAGGGGGTGTCCAGCTCCATGGGCTGTGTTTTGGAGCAAAGCCTTTTGCAGCAGAGCCAGTGTGAGGTGCAGGATGGGGCACCCCGAGCACACCAGACCCTCCCACAGGGATCTCACTCCCTCTGTGGGGACAAAGCGCCCCTGGCTGACAGAGAGCCCAGCAGTGCTGCCCAAGGTCCCTTGGCTGAGGCCGTGGTGCTGAGGACACTTTTGCTGTGTCATTTGGGATCTGGAGAGCATTAAGATGCTGTGTGAGTGCTGGGCATTCTCTTATCCCTCGGCTGACGGTGCCGCCGGTCAGTGCCTCCCTTCCCAGTCCTTCTAAATGAGCTTGGCAAGTGTTCCCAAAGCCCTGGGACGTGCTCCTGACTGGAGATCAGCTCTCTGTGCCTTGGGATTGGTGAAGCACTTGGGCTCCCTGGCCTCTGACTGACACTGGGAAGAGGAGGAAGCTTGGAGACCTCTCCTTCCCAAGGCCCTGCACTGCCTGGGTGGTGCAGGTCCAATGATTTGACATTCAGGGCACATCCAACAGCTCTATTTTGGTCTGGGTTTTTGGGAAAAGGATTGCCTGAGCTGTAGGGGTGGAGGGCAGGGTTTGGAGCAGTCATAGGTCACAAGATTTCATCCTGATAATGGTTCTGCTTAATGCCTCTGAGCATGGTTGTGTATGTGGGTGTTTTTATATATAAATAGATACACAAAAATATTACTGTCGGTATATGCTTATGTTGTAAATGTGAGCTGTTTCTTTAAGGTCTTGCTCAGGGATTGGGCTGGGAAGGGGAGAGCAGGCTCCAGTGTGGGGCTGTGCTGGGTGAGGAGAGGATGGAGCACCTCTGTGTCCCTGTGTGACAGCCCTGTCACCTGCCTGTTTGGCTTTTGGATCCTGCCTGTCTCACATTAGGATGATGTTAGGGCTCAGAACAATCAATCATGGGTGATACATAGAGAAAAGATGTGGTATAGGAATACTGAGCCACCTCAGAGGCTTTAGCAGCACCAGCAACAGGTTGTGTTTGTGCTTGGCTGCTCCTGTGTGGGGAGTGAGAGAAGGGAGGAGAGGCCGAAACTGATGGAAAACAGGGCAGAGCATGGAGAGGTTGGTGTGTGGCTGTGCAGGGTGAGAGGATGCTGGCAGGAGGATGCTCTGTGGGAACAGCTCTCCTCTGTCACACCAGCAGAGCCTCAGGTCACCCCCTGACAGCAGCTGGAGCCCAGCGTGGGCACAGGGGATGGGCTGTGGTGGCTCCTCCCTTTGGGGCAGCTCCTGGCCATGCTCCGGCCACCTTGGTCTGTGCCCAGAGGCTGCTCATGGATCAAAGGCAGGGGCAAGGGCAGGGAGCTGAGAGCGGTCACTGTGCAGGGATGGTGGTGGTCACTGTGCAGGGACGGCCATGGTCACTGTGCAGGGATGGCCATGGTCACTGTGCAGGGACGGCGGTGGTCACTGTGCAGGGACAGCACTGGTCACTGCGCAGCCATGGCCGTGGTCCCTGTGCAGGGAGCGCCCGGGGCCCCGGGCGGG